>NC_080571.1:185799277-186109277 GCF_030247185.1 Malaya genurostris
ACGATTGCACGCTCTGGGATCTCCCATGAACTTAATCTAATACACTTCAATAGAAGTTATGTAAGCAATTTGAAAACTCAAAAAAGTACGATGCATATTTCTCGTCAAAATTCGTTGGGAACATTATAAACGACATAATAGTACTGCACACTTAACTCAATGTCATCGTTGCCAAAGATTCAGCCATGATTACAAAAACTCTCATATCTCCATACGGTACTTTTTTTAATGACTATTTATTGGAATATGAGTTAAAATTAAATTATTAAGATTTAATTTGGGTGTTCAGCCACAAGTGGTGACTTTTCAGCCCTATTATATGCATCATTTGGTTATTATCATGAGGACATCATTTGCTTCTGCAATTCTGAGATTTTTGTGTAGGGAATATTCTAAACCTACTTGTATTGTGTAATGGGGAAAAGGAACTTATATACAAACTTACTAACTAATACAGAGAGCGAATCGATTCAATTGAAGATTGCATCGATTTTTGTCGGAATTTGCTTATAATATTATGTGACATTACATCTAATGGTTCTATATTTGTGAGTCTGTGTAACTCATTTGTACTAAACCAGGGAGGACGCTTCAAAATCATTTTCAGAATTTTATTCTGAATCCTTTGAAGCGTTTTCTTCCTGGTGGAACAACAACTTGACCAAATTGCTACTGCATAAAGCATGGCTGGTCTGAAAATTTGTTTTTAATTAACAATTTGTTTTTTAGACAAAGCTTAGAATTTCTGTTTATGAGAAGATATAAACATTTAATATAATTATTACACTTTGCCTGGATTCCTTCAATGTGATCCTTGAAAGCGAGTATTTAGCTTGATCAGACCATGTCAATTCCAAGCCATTCAATTTGAGAATGTGATTATTGTTTGGTTTAAGAAAAGAAGCTCTTGGCTTATGAGGAAAGACAATTAATTGCGTATTTGCTGCATTTGGTTTAATTTTCCATTTTGAGAGATAATCACTGAAAATATTTAAACTTCTTTGTAGGCGACTGTAGATCACTCTTAGATTTCTACCTGTGGCTAACAGACTTGTGTCGTCACAGAATAGCGATTGCTGACAACCAACGGGTAGATTTGGAAGATCAGAAGTGAAAAGATTGTAGCTACGCTCGAACCCTGCGGAACACCGGCTCGTTGGGGTAGTAATTCAGATTTACAATTCTGGTAGCTAACCTGAAGAGTACGACCGATTAAATAATTTTGAATCATTTTGATCAAATAAATAGGAAACTGGAAATCAGACATTTTTGCTATTACACCTTTGTGCCAAACACTGTCGAATGCTTTTTCTATGTCTAGAAGAGCAACTCCAGTGGATAACCCAGAAGATTTATTTGATTTTATCATGTTCGTTACTCTGACAAGTTGATGAGTAGTTGAATGTTCATGACGAAATCCAAACTGTTCTGGTAAAAAAATTGAATTCTCATTTATATGAGTCATCATTCTCAACAAGATAATTTTTTCAAAAAGTTTACTGATAGAAGAAAGTAAGCTAATTGGGCGATAACTTGATGTTTCTGCTGGGTTTTTATCAGGTTTTAAAATAGGAATTACTTTAGCGTTTTTTCATCTTTTTGGGAAGTAAGCTAATGAAAAACACTTGTTGAAAATTTTAACCAGGAGTGTCAAGGCAACATCGGGTAGATTTGTAATAAGAATATTAAAAATTCAATCATTACCAGGAGCCTTCATGCTTTCGAGTTTCCTGATAATTGATTTGATTTCATCAAAATCCGTCTCAATAATGTCATCTTGTGATAACATTTCGGTTGAAATATGATCATATTTCAGTGAGACTTCATTTTCTATATGACTCACAACGTTCAAGTTAAAATTGTGGACACTCTCGAGCTGCTGAGCAAGTTTTTGAGCGTTTTCACCATTTATAAGAAGTATTTGATTTCCTTCCTTGAGAGCAGGAATTGGTTTCTGAGGTTTCTTAAGAACCTTAGAAAGTTTCCAGAAAGTTTAGAATATGGTTTAATTTGTTCAACTTCTGTAGCGAAATTTTCATTTCGCAAAAGAGTAAATCTATGTTTAATTTCTTTTTGTAAATCCTTAACTATGATTTTCATAGCAGGATCACGAGAACGTTGATATTGTCGTCGACGAAATTCTTCAACCGAATGAGCAGTTGAAGATTGTCATCTATGATAGGAGAATTTAATTTAGTTTGAGCTTTGGGAACTGAAAGATTTCTAGCTTCGATAATGTATAATTCAAATTATCAATTGCTGTGTCGATGTCCGCAGAATTTTCTAAAATAGTTTCTTGAACCACATGATTTTCAATGTGAGATCTGTAATCCAACCAATTAGCTCTATGATAGTTGAATATAGAACTAATTGGATTAATTAAAGCTTCGTTGGAATGTCTGATTTTGTTACAGGAAGATGATCTGAGTCAAATTCAGCATGTGTAATCGGCTCACTACAAATGTGACTTTGATCCGTTAGAACCAGATCAATTGCAGACGGGTTTTTTCACGGAAGAGAAACAAGTCGGATTACTGGGATGAAGAACTGTGAACTAACCAGCTGAGAGTTGATTATGAAGTATTTTACCATTACTGTTATTTTGCCTACAATTCCACTGGACATGCTTAGCATTTAAGTCCCCTATTACGAAAAATTTCGGCCGATATCTTGTGAGTTTTTGCAAATCGCCTTTAAAGAAATTTAATTGCTCGCCGGTGCATTAGAATGGATAATATGCTCCAGCGACGAAATAAATTCCATGAATAGTTTCAACTTCGATTCCCAAGCTTTCAATAACTTTAGTATTGAAAGAAGGTAAAATTCGATGTTTAATTTGCGTTGGACAAAAATGGCAACTCTACCATCCATTCCAGTAAACCTGTCAAATCGATGAACCGCATAATGTGGATCACTTTTCAATTAGACATTTGGTTTAAGAAAAGTTTCTGTCACAATGGCTACATGAATTTTGTGAACTTTGAGAAAATTATAAAACTCATCTTCACTCGATTTCAAAGATCGAGCATTCCAATTTAAAATATTCAAATAATTATTTAACATCACTGTTAAATTTTAAATTCATTATAATATTATTTGCAAATCACCGTCCGATTTGCAATGCTTCAAAAAGTGATGAAGTCGAATTCATTCGGATGATCATTTGAAAAAGTTGATCTTGTAGGTAGATCATTTTATTTTCAGTTGTATCGCCTAAATCAACTTCATTTAAAGAAGCGAATGGTATTGAAGGAATATTCGTAGGTAGACTGCCATTAGAAGAAGATGATATGACCGATCTACCTAATAATAAATTGTTTTCGTTAGAAGATGAACTGCAAGGCGGTTCTGTGTTTTGAATATTTACGTTAGAAGAACTAAGTGATAGATTTGTACCTGTCATACTAGCATAACTGACATTAGAAGAAGATGATGATGAGGTCGATTTACCTGTCAATAAATTGTTTTCGTTAGAAGACGATTGGGAAGGCGTACCTGTTTTTTGTTTTAAGTTCGAAAAAATAAGTGCCTTAGAAGAATTAGGCGTGGAATTTGTAACGGTTTTTTGATTTTCAGGTATGTTCTGTAAATTAAAGGTCGTTGATTTGACTTGCTGTCTAAGCGAACGAGCGTTTAAAATTTTTTCCCTGACAGGACATTTCAAATAATTGGATTTATGATTTCCATCGCAATTTGTACATGAAAAATTATCAGTGGTTTAATTCATTGGATAAACGTCTTTCGAATGCGATTTACCACAATTCAAACACTGTATATCCATATGACAATTTTTGGTACCATGGCCGAAGCCTTGGCAGCGACGACATTGCGTTAAATTTTCAATACGATTATGCCGTTTATAATGTTCCCAATGAATTTAAATGTGGGAAATGAAACGTACTTTTTCTAAAGTTTTCAAATTGTTAACATCACTTCGATTGAAGTGTATTAGGTAAAGTTCGTGGGAAATTCCAGAGCGTGGTTTAGAACTACCATTCGCTCTTTTTTGTCATAAGTATTACTTGGGAAGGGGCAAAATGCTTTGAAGTCGGAAATCATCACCGTCACTGGTGGCATAGATTGTTGTTTCTTCTCAGAACGACAAGCGTTCATTTTGGGACTTTTTGAAGAATTTTCTTCTATGTCGCTACAATCGGATTCAGGAAGAATCTCGTCAATATAACAATATAGGCATAGGACCAACGGAAGGGAAATCCGTCCGTTGTCTTTTATTTTTACATTCAGATTCTATAAGATCGTGAATGTTATTAGAAAAATGTTGAATAACGGATTGTGAATTATTCCGTATTGAATTATTTTTAGCCTTAGGCTTGTTGCCTTTTCGGTTGGACGCAGGCATTTTTGAAATGAATGAAATCTTAAATTAAATTAACTAGGCTAAATAGGTCTTCGATTAGACTCCTAGTTTGGAAAAGTCTTGATAAAGACTGATTTTGTGGTAGTCTTAATAAAGACTGATTAGTTCGAAGAATAGTTCTTTGAATAGCTACCCTTATAAAAGGCTGAATAATTTCTTAGTCACTCGAATATCACTCTTTGTATCACTTAGTTACTCAAATATCACTCTTTGTATAGCCTTGAGAAAGGCTGACTAATTAAAACTAATTAGTCTTTAAAAAGACTGTTAGTGATTCAGGTAGCCTTGAAAAAGACTGAAGCCACGAATCAATGAAACTCTAGGTAGCCAGAAAAAATTTCCAGGAGCCAAGAGCTATACGTGTGCGGTGCGAACGACTGTTCAAGACCGACTTGAACATACGGTACTTGAATTATGGTAGTTCTCTTTAGAAAGACGTCTGTCGAATGAGTGAAACCACTGATAAATTTTCATGTACTAATTGTGATGGAGATCATAAATCCAATTATTTGATATGTACTGTCAGCTAAACAAATAAACGCTAGTTCTCTTAGACAACAACAAGTGAATTGAACTATCTTAAATTCACAGAATATGCCTGAAAATCAACAAAACGATACAATTACCACGCCTAACTACCAATGATTTTTTAACTTCGAACGTAACTTATTAAAAAATAGCTACGCCTTTCGCTTCGTTTTCAAATTTTCAATAACAGATAATCTGTCCGTCAACTTCTTCATCTGGTGAGAATTACGTTAGCGTGACAGGTAGAGAACTACTTGAATTGAAAACAGAACAAAAGTGGTAGTACCTGTTTCTCAGTAGATAGACAACTACCTACTACTAATCCTTCAATGGCATTCACTTCTTTTAACAACTTTTCTATTGAAGTTGATTTAGGCATATTCACGGCAAAATAATGGGAAATAAATCTACCTGATAGATCTTCAAGTGATCATACGAATGAATTCGGCTTCATCACTTTTCGATTAATTTCAAGTGGAGTGGAAATTTTAAATAATATTTTCTTGAATTTAAAATTCAGCAATCATGTTAAATAACTATTTAAAAATTTGAATTGGAGTGTCGATCTTCAAAATCGAGTGAAAATGAATTGGACAATTATTTAAAGCAGCCCATATTATTTGGTTCATCGTTTCTATCTTCTTTCAAATCTATAACTATCGAAAGATTTTGAAAGGAAATAGAAACTACTGATGGATTCTATTTTACCGCTGGATTATATTTGCCATTCCAACAAAAAAATTGCAATTTAAATGGTGAACAAAAAAATTGCTATTTAAATGGGATTCAAATTTCTTCTAATAGAGGAATAAAATTCAAAGCATGTTCTAAAAAAATGTGCGCAAAATAACAGGAAAGAGAAAAAATTTCATAAAAAATTTTCTGCCGATTATTTTTCAGTTCTTTATCCTAGTAATTCAACTTATTTCTGTTTCATGAGATACCACTCTGAAACTGATCTGATTCTTACAGATCAAAGTCACATATGTAGTGAACTGATTCCTCATGCTGACTTTGACTCAGATCATCTTACTGTAACATAATTCGGCTGAAAAGTTCGTATTCTTTAATAGAAACACACATTTTTTGCCAAAATTCGTTTTTATTATTCAACATAATTGCCATCAGAGGCGATACAGCGATTATAGCGATCTTCCAACTTTTCGATACCATTTTTGTAGTACGATTTGTCCTTTGCCTCAAAATAGGCCTCAGTTTCAGCGATTACCTCTTCATTGCTTCTAAATTTTTTACCAGCGAGCATTCTCTTGAGGTCTGAGAACCATAAAAGTCACTGGGGGTAAAATCTGGAGAATACGGTGGATGATGGAGCAATTCGAAGTCCAATTCGTTCAATTTCAGCATGATTTTCATCGACTTGTGACACGGTGCATTGTCTCGATGAAACAAAACTTTTTTCTTCTTCTAATGAGGCCGTTTTTTTTAAATTTCGTCCTTCAAATGCTCTAATAATGCTATATAATAGTCACTGTTGATGGTTTTTCCCTTTTCAAGGTAGTCGATGAAAATTATACCATGCGAATCCCAAAATACAGACGCCATAACCTTACCGGCCGATTGTTGAGTCTTTCCACGCTTTGGGTTCGGTTCATCGCGTGCAGTCCACTCAGCTGACTGTCGATTGGACTCCGGAGTGAAGTGATGGAGCCATGTTTCGTCCATTGTTATACATCGACGAAAAAAAACCGGTTTTATTTCGATATAACAGCTCCAAACACTGCTCAGAATCATCAATTCGTTGTTGTTTTTGAACGATTGTGAGCTCAAGCGGCACCCATTTTGCACAAAGCTTTCTCATATCCAAATATTCGTGAATAATATGTCCAACACGTTCCTTTGATATCTTTAGGGTGTCAGCTATCTCGATCAACTTCATTCATATGACCAGTACGAAATTTTGCAAACCACTTACGAATTGTTGCTTCGCCCGGTGCAAAGTCTGGATAACACTCATCAAGCCATTTTTTGGTATCGGCGGCACTTTTTTCATCAAAAAGTAGTGTTTCATCAACACACGAAATTCCTTTTATTTTTTTTTTTTTTCACAATAACAAAAGTAGCTTCACTCAAAATGCAGTATCTTACAAACTAATAATCAGACAGGTGTCAAATTTATACACGTATCTTTTGAAGGTTGGTAGTAACTGAAAATGGTATGGATTTAATTCTAGTGGTGCCCTCTCATAGAAACGATACGAACTTTTCAGCCGATCTGTTACAGCATTTCCAATGAAACTATAAATAATCCAATTAGTTCTATATTCAAGTATCATAGAGCTAATAGGTTTGAATACAGATCTCAATCATGAGAATCATGAAGTTATTGTAGAAAATTCTACCACATCGACACAGCAATAGATAACTTGAATCATTGCATAATTGAAGCTAGGAATCTTTTGATACAAAGCTAAAAAAATTCTCCTATCATTGCAGAAAAAAAACATTTGTGACTTATACTTTAGAGCTGTAATGTCTTCAGAACAAGTGATCAGTGAAAGATAAGCAATATTTGAAGCATATCGTATTATGGTGGCTCTTATTATTAGGGTGATGCAAAAATTATTTTCAAATTGTGTTGAGATAGAGGACTGCATTCTTCGGTAAAAATGTAGAAATGCTCATATCAAGCAGCTTTGCTGAAGACACCATTGAGGTATCTTCAACTGTTTTAGTGTTACAGCTATTTTGAGAGATTTTTTGCTCTAGTTTTTTTGTCGTGAATACGACTTACTTTACTATGGGGCGCCTTTTCAAAATTAGCCATATGGAAAAATGGTCTGAACTTAATCGTGAATATCTCGACTCGTAATAATGGCAGCAACATAATTCTTTCACCATTTCATCAAAAATATGATCAGGAATTTAGGATAATATTTTGAACAGTGTGAGATAACCACAAACAACTCAAAAATTAAGTTTTCTGAAAATTTTGAGACAACGCAGAAAACTCTCTACTTTTGCTTGGGGTTTCCGTGCAAGGACGACGACTTTGAGGTAGTCAGGCACATATCTTCAACTGAACGGTATAAAAGGGGAACCGTGGTCGAAAATCGATCTTTCGTCATCTAACACTCGATGTGGATAGACGAATAACCAACTACGACTAATCTCGATTTTGTTCTATCTTTTATTCGCAGCTTTCTACCTACCCAAGCTATGGGTAAAACACGCCATAGATCCGAGAAGGATCCAAAGGATGCTAAGCGTCTGAAGCCAAGTGATGTACAGGTAAACGACCGTTTGCTGAGTAACAAACAATACGCTGATCTGCCAGTTGATGTCGAAGAGGAACTGCAGAAGAAGGAAAAAATGCCGCCTTTCTACCTGAAGGGCCTCCCACCAACTCTACGCTCGGATTTCAACACGCTGATCAACAAAGGACCATATGGTATCCGTTTATGTACTGAAGGCTACAAAATAACTGTTCCGGCTTTGAACCACTACAAAGCAGTGGAATTGTACCTGAAGCAGACAAAAGCGGAATACTTCACACACGATATTGCCGCCATCAAACCTATGAAGGTTGTACTTCGAGGACTACCCGACATGATGGAAGCCGAACAAAAACAGGCACTGTCGTAGGCTGGACTAAAGCCTTTGATGGTGTTTAAAATGAAGCGACATAACACGGACAAAAAGTATCGAGATCAACTGTACTTGGTTCATCTGGAGAAGAGTTCCATCACCATGATATAAAATCGTTATTTAATATAATCATCGAATGGCAAAAGTTTACATCGGAATGTCACACAGTGCACGAACTGTTTGAACTACGGCTATGGAGCGAGGAATTGCCACATGAAAAGTCGGTGCGGGAAATGTGCCGAACCACACAATACCAACGATTGCCTACTAGATGACATCGCTGTAAAATGTGTGAACTGTGATGGTGATCATCCATCTACTAGCAAATGGTATCCCAAACGTGCTGAGTTCACGAAAATTCGACAACAGGCGTCCCGTAAACAATCAACGTACAGAATGTTCCACAGAAGGATGAAATTAATTTCCCACGGCTCCCACCGAAGAGGGATATTCCAAATTTGCCGCCACTTCCTCGCAGCAATCCAAAAGATTCAGCCGCTGGATCACAAAAAGAATCTTGCTCAAAAGACCCTCCTGGATGGGGCAGTAATCAACCACAAGCAAAGGATGACTTTGGTGAATTATTTTCTGCTGAACAACTGATCGTCATTTTTGAAACAATGACAACAAAACTACGAAACTGCAGAACGCGGTTTGATCAAATCAACGCCTTAGGCAAATTCATCATCGAATATGCAATATAATGAGTTGGTTGTAGTAAATTGGAATGCTTGCTCACTCAGGAGCAAAACTGCTGAGTTATTCGAATTTCTTCAAGAGAAGAATGCCGATATTGCTATTTTAACTGAAACTCATCTTAAACCTGAAATTTCTATTTTTATTTCCAATTACATAATTCACAGGCTCGACAGGACAACTACCAGAGGAGGGGGAGTTGCCATTGCCATTAAACGATCCATTCAGCACAGGCTTCTGCCTGCCTTTAAATCGCAACTTATAGAAGCCATCGGAATTGAGATTACAATGACGATTGGACCCATCATCATCATTGCAGCGTACTGCCCCAAACAAATATATCTTCGAGATGGTACGTGTGCAGCATCGAAGCGAGATCTGGCTACGCTCACGCGACGACAGAACAAATTCATAATTGCTGGGGACCTGAACGCACGGCATGAGCTGTGGGGAAACAAAAGACAGAATCGAAACGGATTCGTACTTGCCGAAGATTACGAAGCGGGACAGTACAACATCCTAGCTCCGGATCAACCAACGCGACTCTCCAGATCGGGAGTTCATTCCATTTTGGATATATTTATCAGCAACATCGCCATAGACAGCTCTCCGGTTGTCTTCAACGAGCTATCTTCCGACCACTTTCCAGTAATATTGACGTTGGGATCTTCACCAGGAACAGTGCCTATTCAACCTCGGAGGAACTATTATCGCATCGACTGGGTCCAATTTCAACAAATCGCCGACCAACTTATTAACATCGATTTGCCACTAGATTTCCCGATGGAAATCGATGCGGCCCTATCTTCGCTCCAGCATTCAATCACAGTCGCTCGTGATAGGACGGTTCCAGTACTACATATGCCGAGTTCCTCTTTTCAAATTGACAGTGTCACCAAGAAACTTATCCGACTTTGAAATATCTACCGGAGGCAGTATCAACGAACTGGCATCCTAGATAGGAAGACTTCTTAAAACAACTTAACTAGGATAATCCAGGAAAGGATATCTGAGCTTCGCAACAGGAACTTCCAGTAAAAGCTTCGAGAAAGTCTTCCACATTCAAAGCCCTTCTAGTCCTTAACGAAGGTGCTTAAGAAAAAACCGAAGCCTATTCCTCCTCTGATGTCACCCCAGGACGCAGCTGAAGGAATACCTTCAATCACACCAGTAGAGAAGGCAAATGCACTAGGCTAGCAGTTTGTGTGTTCTCACAATTTAGGACTCAACATTGTTAGTCCACATGAAAGAGCCGTTGCTGATAGCGTAGCTGAGGATGACCAATCAGACAGCTTGGTTCCGGAGGAAAGTAGAGTCACTACGAATGAGCTGATGGCTATTGTAAAAAAATCCAAAAATATGAAGGCCCTCGGTTACGACAACGCATCCAACATTGAGCTGAAACATTTGAGTATTCGCTCATTTGTCTTTTTAGCTAAACTTTTTAACAGGTGCTGGGAGCTTGGTTACTTCCCTTCAAAGTGGAAGTTAGCTAAAGTTATCCCAGTTTTGAAACCAGGGAAAGATCCTTCCTTTTCCAAGAGCTATCGGCCCATCAGCTTACTCTCTGCCCTATCCAAGCTGTTTGAAAAGTCAATACAAAGGCGAATTCTTGGTTTCGCAGATGAACAGAATATATTACTGGAAGAACAGTTTGGGTTCCGGAAAGCAAGATCTACCATCCACCAACTCACAAGGGTCATCCAGCAAAACAAATCAGCGTCCAAAACGACTGCCACGGCAATATTGGATATTGAAAAGGCATTCGATAATGTGTGGCACGATGGCCTGGTGTTTAAACTGCATCGGTATAATTTTACCATGTATCTTATTAAAATGATCAAAAATTATCTTGCTGATAGAGCATTCCAGGTTTCTCTGAATAATGTACTTTCAGAAAGATTTACTATTCCTGCTGGTGTACCCAAAGGAAGTATCCTAGGTCCCATTCTATACAACATTTTTCCATCAGACATCCCACCTCTTCCGGGTGGTGGTGTTCTGTCACAATTTGCTGATGATACTGCCATTCTTTACAAATGTCGTGTCATTAATGCTCTGAAGAATAAACTACAGACAGATCTGGACGCTCTAACTAAATATTTTACTAGTTGGAAAATTGTGATCAATGCCGCAAAAATTCAGGTCATCTTGTTTCCACATTCAAGATCTCCAAAACTTGTTCCATCAGACGAATGCCGAATACGATTCGGTGATGAGGTCATCCAATGGTCCGGCGAAGTTATCTATCTAGGACTCACCTTTGACAGACATCTGATATTCAGGTCATATGTTGACAAAATCGTTCAAAAATGCAGCATACTCATTAGGTCTCTGTATCCGCTGATTTGTAGAACATCTAAACTGTGCCTGAAGAATCAGATGGCTGTCTATAAACAAATCATCTACCCCGCAATTGAATACGCAGTCCCTGTTTGGCGGGGCTGCGCACGAACACACAAACTTAGGCTTCAGCGCATTCAAAGTAAGATCTTAAAGATGATTCTAAATCTACACCCTTGGACAAGGACTAGTGAAGTACATGAGATGGCCTCCCTGGATATACTAGAACAAAAATTCGAACAATACTGCACGAAATTTGAAGAGAGGTGCTCAATCTCTGAAATACAAATATTTCAAAATTTGTACGTATTAGGTTAGTAATAGTTATAAGGAGGTAGATAATTTATTAATAATTAAAATAAATATTATGATCAAACATTAGTATGTGAAACAAGAGTAACTAAAATACCTATTATTAATAACGAATCGTATGAACAACAAAGATGAAAGGCCAAACTGTGCTAAATTTCGCTGTGCGAAAATTGTTCCGAACTGTGCTAAATATCGTAGAGAAGTCCACACTTCTTTCAATGAAATATGCAAATCCGAAATGAGATAATCGACGTCAAAAATCGTTTAAAATTTTAGTAGTGAAAAAGGGAAAAGTTTCGCAATTCACACAAAGTGTAAAGTGTTAAGAAATCGTGTCAGTTTTATACGTATTCACGACATCCAGTTATGTCTCTGACATTACACACCCGTAATTTTTCACTTCTCGTATTTGGTATTTTTGAACATATTTTAGAGTTTGTTTAAACCAGTTTTTTCATGACTGGGGCATTTTCTGAACCGAAGTTATGAACAAAACTAGTTCAAAAACAGGTTATTGTTTAAGTGCTATATCTAAGATTTCGGCAAACGAAAAAAATTCAGTTTCTTGCATTTGATAGAAAATACTTTCGAGCATGTTTATAAAATAATTGCGGAGGAGATATTTTTTCAAATTGTGTTGAAACATAAAGGTTCTTTCATTGAAAAATATTCTATAATGTAAGGCGTGTATCAGTTATACATGAAAATAAGGTATTTTTGTCTTCTAGAGTGTAGAAACGAATTCAGCTGCATAATCGGGAATATGAAGTACACTCACGTTGGTTGTTTATCTATTTGATAATGCTACTACAGGGCCTACGTTAAAAGTAAAGCGAATTGATTTATTTCGACTCATAGCTCAATGATCTGTAGAAGGATTTATATAATCTAACTACCAATAGATCGAAATTTTTCAACTTGAGCGTGTATTGCAACAACATTGAAGTGTTTTAATAGTACACTGTTCAGTTCGCTCGTACATCTCATCCAAGTCAGTCGATTTAACAAAACCGCTTACGTTCGGAACAGAAGATACCAAGTACAGTATTGTGTAATGAACAATAGAACGACCTCGACATGAGTGAACCAAACGAACAAAAAAGCTACCGCCGACACGAAAAAAAACAATTGTTGTTGACTTCAGGCAGTGCAAAATTCGACCTTCGATACGAGAACTTGAAGGTTTGCTTAAGGAGCAAATGCATCTTGATATTAAACGTGTGCATTTACTTGAATGTAATAAGACGAATAATGTTGTTTACATCCAGTTTTATAAAGAGTTGGATGCAATTTAATTCGCAAAAGACAATAACAATGTGCACTATGTGGAGCACGAGAACATTAAGTACAACATTCCAGTATACATGGAAGATAGTGCTACAGACGTGCGTGTGCATGATCTTTTCTCAAGTGTCACCGATTCATATATTCGCAAAACTATGTCCCAATATGGAGAGATTCTCTCTATGGAAAAAGAAAAGTGGAAGAATTTTTTTCCCGGTATTCTAAATGGCGTACGTTTATTACGCATACAGTTGAAGAAGCCTCTACCTTCTTATGTGATTTTCGGTCAAGATACAAGAATCCCGTGCAAATCTCTTGTTACCTATGACAATCAGATGGCCACATGTCAATATTGCCAAAAAGCTGTACACTACGGTAAGCCATGTGATAAACTGGACAAGGAGACAACTACACCAAAGGCCAAAGGTGCTTCCTTCACACCAACCCCAACCAACCCCAGTACACCTGTAACAGCCACCAACAACAATGAAGCATCCCTTCAACGAAACCATCAGTATCCCCTATAGAACAAAGTACACCAGCTGCAGTTAACAGCTTACCCTCCAACCAACCAGCAACTGCAACCAATATACAACAAGGCGCATCTACAGCAACTCTCAACGAGCCCAAGACGATCAACAAGGAAAACGAAAATAAAACGGAAATCACACACAACACCGACAACACGGACGAAGTGACCCCCGATCCTCGTTGGATGGAAATGGAAACTCATCTCCCCCTAGAAAAAGGGTGACAACGAGATCCAATAGCAAAAAAATTAAGTAACAAAAACGTATGCCAATCGGCCACGTAAAGCTTTTACGCAAAAAGGCCAGAATAAAAATTTTATTAGAAAAAAAATAGTACACTGTTGAAAAACCTGTCTGATTTGACCTATGTCAGCACCAGCCTATCAGAACGCGTTCTGAGTACGAGAATATTTCACCTTTTTGTATCATTTCCGGAGCAACCCTAGTCGAAGCGAGTTATTCGGGGAAGAGCAACATCGAGGACCTCTCATATTTGGAATGAAGCGAGCCGAAGAACAGTCGCCACCGGACACACTCCAAAAGCCTGCCAATGGAAGTCGCCAGTCATCATGGGACCGCTGAGTCGGAATTCATTGTGAGTTTCAAATGCACCTACTGATTTCGCCCGAAATTGATTGTTACACGCCAAGAGCCATCTTAGTTCTGTTTAAATTCAGAACCTGTTGCTCGTGATAATTCAAGGCACTTTTCAGTTCCACAGATCATCATTAAAAATTAATTTAATTTTCTCCATTTCATACCAAAAGCATCAGATTCATCAAAATGGAACTTTAAAAGATTGCGTCGTCACTAACACATTCAATTACGACGGCAAAACTCTCGCAATGCGAAAATGACAGTATTAATGTAGAACACATTTTTATACTTGTATGGGTGTCCTTTCGAAACATGCCATGCGAAACAAGATTGCCACATATACAGATTATTCTGCATTTTATTTCACCTGAAAAATACAGATTCCAATGTTGCGACATGAAAAAAAACTTAAAACCGCTAAAAATCCACATATGTTCAATAATTGTTTGGATTGAGCAGGATTCAAAATCCGGTTTTTATTGTAAACCGACATGGTATGTTTATGCTAATTTTTTCTGTCATTTCTGGCATATATTTTTAGATATAGTTATTGATTATAACAGTTTGTTTACTTGTCTTGAACGTTGTTCTGATGTTTTCTCGTTTTTCAAGAAAGTTTTAATAATAATGAAATAACAATCATAAGATATTATTGTTATTATCATTGTTGGTTTTCCTATATTTTGAGTTCGTTCCAGATTTTTCAATACTCCGAATGATTGATTGTATATTAATAATAATAATAATAATAATAATAATAATAATAATAATAATAATAATAATAATAATAATAATAATAATAATAATAATAATAATAATAATAATAATAATAATAATAATAATGATAATAATAATAATATTAATAATAATAATAATAATAATAATAATAATAATAATAATAATAATAATAATAATAATAATATCATTAATTTTATTATTACTAGTCGTTGTGCGACCCCTCGAATCGCACGCACTTTCACACTGATGATCACAGTGGACCATGGCGCCAAGTGTAATGAGATATGACTGCGTGATCTACATTAAGTTAGTTCAGTGATTGAATTTATATCATATCTTGTACTTCAATTTATTGCTACAACTTAGGTAACTATTCTGTAACTTACATTAATGAATTCATTTCTTCGGAAAAATAACCCTACTTAGCTTAGTATAATCTTAAATTCGCTCTACTTGAAAAACAACGATATTTAACTAGATTGGACTAAATGTACTAAATGTAAGAATCAAATCAGTTATTGAATTATGTGTAATGAATTTATTTTGAGGGTTTTGTAACCGATATCCGCAATAAAGGTCCACGGATCCAGAAAAGACTCATTCAGTTAAAATGCCAAAACAATTTACGGTAAACTGTCTAAGAAAAATGTTAAGCCTAAGGTCGCCTGCAGCTCAAGACGTGACAGTGACAGTGATCTTCTAGCTCGCTTTGAAAGCTGTAAGCTAAAGTGTACATTGCACAACTTCTCTTGCACCAGTGCACAGTGGTCCAGGAATATTAGCAGGAAACAATTGTTTAACGCTTTTATTATTGGCCTTAGAGATTTGAAGTCTTCGGCACATTAGTTGCACTTAATAAACTGCGTTTTTCGGCCATGGTGGTTTTAGGGTGGTTCTAAAACAAACTATGAATTTAAAAATTATTTCAAAATCTGGACGAGACAGAACAATGCATCCTTCCACAATAATTTAAAATAATCAATTTAAGGCAACTTTGTAGAAGATATTGGTTGTGTATCTTTAACCGTTTTTATATTATAACGGTTTACATATCCTAAGTTAGGGCGCTACTGAAAAAAAAAGTTTTTATTCAATAACTTTTTCATTTGAATTTTCTCAATAAAGTAATGTTCTAAGAAATTCAGGAGCCTAAAAAGGCGCAACTTTTAGTGGAAGATGATTTTTTTATACTATTTGGTTCAATAGTTATGAAAAATTTTTACAAAAAATACGCCTTTTTTAAACAACGGTTTCTAAAAATGGGGCAATCCGAAAAAAAAAATTTCGATTACTTTTGATAGGCTATACTTTTTTATATAATATGAGAAAAAAATGGAAAACAATTTTTTTTCTATCTCATTTATATCAAAATTTCGTGCAAGTATTTTTGTACGTTATCATGTAACATCTGGCTTAGTAACATACTAAGGAGTGTTAGAAAAAGGAATTGAGAGTGTATTTTCATGACAATTATTTACAATATATTCTTTGGACGTTTGTTGTACGTATAATAAGATGTACTTTTTAAACTCTTTATCTTTCTCATAAAGAAAGGTTTTACAATCACTGTGAAAACTGATTTCTGAACATAGGTCCGTTGAGCCGAATATCATATACGAATCAAAAGTGTTTGTGTTTGCCACACTCAGAATCAATGGGGATCTCAGAGAAATCTCCTAAATTTCATTTCATTTAATATTCATTTACATGGTGAAAAGCGTCAACAAATCAATTTCCTCGTGTTTCTTATAAGTGGCCATGCAGAGGAAGGGGATTTTCCAAAACTACTTAGTAAAATTAATTGGAACAATATGTATATTAACGAGTATCATATTACAATATTAGATGTCGCGTATTTTCTGGAAGGAAAACTATATCTCAACGAATGACCTCCATGTACTACCGAAGTAATAAAACTGCTAAATATCTTATTCAACTGCGATGGAAGCAGGAAGTGCCCTCCATCAATAAGAAGAAGAGCTTGGTAAACTCGAATATCTTAAGAAGTTTCTCCTGAAGAGGGAAATGATGAGCAAAACGAACTCGAACAGCCTAAGCGACGATCAATCATTGGGAAAGGTTAGAAGTTTGCTGAGCAAAACGAATCCAGATCCTGATAACATTCAACTAATAGAATTTGCCATTGTAGTACAAAACTCACGATCGACGATAGAAGCCAGTGGATTACAAGACTATCTGTATAATGTGTCGCTTCTGACTAATCCAACAGACAAATTACCTGCATTTATTAAATTAGACCGGGCAAAGCACCAGCAGTAAATCTTCACTTTACGTGCGTGATTTGTAAAGAAACATGCAGCTGATTGCCAACGATTCATTGAAATTACGTACGATAGCACGTGGACCACAATAATGGAGTTGGGATATAGTAGAAAATACCTAAGACAGTATAACGATCAGTGCACCGCAATATGTTTTTATGTTATACTGGTTAAAACAAGCTGAGAGCAATGTTTCTTCATAACATAACTAGTTACGAAATAGTTATTTAGGGTTGCAATCACCACATCTTTTTGTCATATTGCATTAATTATAATTTATTAGCTATCGTTATTAAATCCAAACATATCTTTAATCAAAACTATGCTTCTAGCTACTAGTTGAAAATAAGTCGCAAGAAGTGCACGAAACATAATAAAAACCAAAATATTACTTTATTTAAAACTACTAACAGATCAGCTGAAAAGTTCGTATCGTTTCTATGAGATTTCGTGTGTTGATGAAACACTACTTTTTGATGAAAAAAAGTGCCGCCGATACCAAAAAATGGCTTGATGAGTGTTATCAAGACTCTGCACCGGGCGAAGCAACAATTCGTAAGTGGTTTGCAAAATTTCGTACTGGTCATATGAGCACCGAAGACGATGAACGCAGTGGACTTCCAAAGAGGCTGTTTCCGATGAAAACGTGAAAAAAATGCACAAAATGATTTTCAATGACCGTAAAAAGAAGTTGATCGAGATAGCTGACACCCTAAAGATATCAAAGGAACGTGTTGGACATATTATTCACGAATATTTGGATATGAGAAAGCTTTGTGCAAAATGGGTGCCGCGTGAGCTCACAATCGATCAAAAACAACAACGAATTGATGATTCTGAGCAGTGTTTGGAGCTGTTATATCGAAATAAAACCGGTTTTTTTTCGTCGATGTATAACAATGGACGAAACATGGCTCCATCACTTCACTCCGGAGTCCAATCGACAGTCAGCTGAGTGGACTGCACGCGGTGAACCGAACCCAAAGCGTGGAAAGACTCAACAATCGGCCGGTAAGGTTATGGCGTCTGTATTTTGGGATTCGCATGGTATAATTTTCATCGACTACCTTGAAAAGGGAAAAACCATCAACAGTGACTATTATATAGCGTTATTAGAGCGTTTGAAGGACGAAATTTAAAAAAAACGGCCTCATTTGAAGAAGAAAAAAGTTTTGTTTCATCAAGACAATGCACCGTGTCACAAGTCGATGAAAATCATGCTGAAATTGTACGAATTGGGCTTTGAATTGCTCTCTCATCCACCGTATTCTCCAGATTTGGCCCCCAGTGACTTTTTCCTGTTCTCAGACCTCAAGAGAATGCTCGCTGGTAAAAAATTTAGAAGCAATGAAGAGGTAATCGCTGAAACTGAGGCCTATTTTGAGGCAAAGGACAAATCGTACTACAAAAATGGTATCGAAAAGTTGGAAGATCGCTATAATCGCTGTATCGCCTCTGATGGCAATTATGTTGAATAATAAAAACGAATTTTGGCAAAAAAATGTGTGTTTCTATTAAACGATACAAACTTTTCAGCCGAACTGTTACTTACTACTAAAATAATGGAAGAATATTAATTTTTGTTCTATGCAATATCATAAACATGGAGAAAACAATATGGGGATTGAACATCGATTGTAATAATATCATTATTCTCATGATATATGAAACTAAAATAATGATAAATTACTCTACTTGGATTAATTTCGGCGTTCTGAATATAGGGCTATTTTGTTGTTTGGTTTTCATATCTTCATAAACAGATTTTGATTGAAGGCGCACAAAAAAACATGTTTCAAAATACCTAGTGGTGTAATGATGCCTTTCTCATATATAATACTGTGGTATTATATTCAAAATGTTTCTCTTCGATTTTTGAAAGCAACCAAGGGATTGTTTTTGCATTAACTAGTATAACCTACAGAATGAAACAGTGCTTTGCACGCGTAGGTCAACCTTAAGTCATCCTTAACTAATTGTGTTCACTATTACACGTTCTATCAGCACCGGAACCCGAGAACCGGTATAATCGAAGTCGGTTCGTACGGCCACCAACTAACATGACGTACAAACCCCACTATTTTTTTTTTAATTTTGAAGATTTTATACGATTTTGCCATCGTACTCAACACGATGGTTTAAATTTTTGTTGAATCTGAAAATACGCAGTAATTTTTGGTAGGACCATAAAATCTTTCATTCGACCCTAAGACTGATAAAATTGGTTCTGCAATCTCTGAGAAAAGTGAGGAAGATCTATTTTTGAGCATATTACTATTATCTACCGTCGTTAATCGAAAACCGGGAACCAAGACAGAAATTATTTGCTCAGTTGCCTACTGATAATGGCTATCGATTTGTATAGTTTTAAGTCCAGTTTAGACTATTTTCACGGTATTTGTTTCGCCGCTTTAAGAGTATATATTTTTCAACACGTTTAACCCTATAACTCCGGAACCGGAAGTCATATCTAGATGAAATTTAGGAATTCCATATGGCACCGACCTTTCATTTGAATCTAAGTTTGTGTAAATCAGTCAAACCATCGCTGAAACAAGTGAGTGATATCCATTTTGGAATATTTAAACACTATTTTCGCTGAATCCGGAACCGCAGACCGGTAACCAGGATAGTCGGAATCGGTGTGTTTAGTTAACTGATAATGTTTACCGATTTTAGTAGTTTTAAGACCAGTTTAGAAATTTTTTGCATAGTTTGTTTTACCAGTATATGTGACGGTGTACAATATTTAACTTACTTTACCCTATAACTCCGGAATCGGAGGTCGGATGCGGATGAAATTCAGCCGTATGGGAACACGAGATTTTTCATTTGAATCTAAGTTTGTCAAAATCGGTTCAGCCATCTCCGAGAAAACCCAGTGAGATTATTTGACTCATATACATCGCATTAATTACGCTTCAGTGTCGCTAATCATGTGTGCTATTTACCTTTCACCAAACTCTAATCTCACTTCATATGAACAACATGCTGCTTGTTCAAATGACCTGTGCAATAATATTAGATATCGTACTAGGGTGATTGTTCTTGGGGATTATAATTTACCGCTGCTGAATTACTGGTCGAATCCATGATTGCATCTTGTTTACAGCAAATTAACTACTTATCTAATGATAATGGGAAGCAGCTTGATTTGGCTTTTCTCAGCAGTGGCGACGACACCGAGCTTTTCTCAAACACACCTCCAACCAAAATCTCAATTGCTACATCGAACCTGCATCGATCGCCGACACCCTGGAACAGCTTTGGATTGTCGTTAAGTTTGCTGAGATAAATGTTAGTATAAATGTTATTTATACCACCCGATCGAAAAAATGATAATACGATTATTAGTGACCACGTTAACAGCTGGGATCGATTGCCTCCTGATTGAGCCCTCATAAACCTTCGCTTCTTTTCGGCGGCTATAATCAATCAGGTCTTCGGTGGCTTAAAAAAAGAGGTACTTGGAATCTCTACACGAGGAGTTGCATGGTATAAGTCTTACTTGACGAATCACTTTGTTCGGATTGAAATTGGATCTTCGACATCGGAGACCTTCACGAATCTTTCGAGAGTGCTTCAAGGTAGTCTCCTTGGTCCTTCATTAATGATGTATCAACGCTGTTACCGCCGGAATGCCGTTTGTTCTATGCTGACGACACGAAACTTTTCAAAATTATTAAAAGTCTCTTAAATTGCCTGGAGTTGCAAAAAATGCTTAATACATTTCAAATATGGTGCACCAAGTATTTTTTAAACTGAGTATCGAAAAATGCAGCGTTATATCTTTTCATCGAAAAAGTGCACCAATAGTATTCGATTACAAAATCGCAGGACACACGCTAACGCGAACAGAACATTTGAAAGATCTCTTAAGCATTGAACCCCTGGAATTAAGAAGGACATATGTTCAAGCTACATTCGCAGCGAAATTGCTTCTAGGTGCTGTTGACTGTCCTGCATTACTCGAACGTCTGAATATGTATGATCCAGAAAGATGGGCGACCATGGTAGAATGCGGAGCTCCGTAATGCCCGATTGAGGAAGGCTCGTAAACGTTATTTCCGCATTAGAAGAGACGAAGATCGATTGTATGTTCATGATTTAGAGCGTCCAATTTGAGCTTTTGAATAATTCGTGTTTCTATTCATACGTATCTCGTATTGGGAACTGTCTGAAGGATGACCACAAGCTGTTTTGGAATGTCGTGCGTAATAAAACAACTAGCCGTCGATTTTTGGAATGTGTCAACTATCAGGAACAATCGTCAGCAGAGGAGTCAGCAAATCTATTCGCGTCTTACTTTCAAAGTGTGCTAAATAATAACTCACCACCTTTGTTGGAACAGTACCAGAGTAGTTTACTGACATACAACATGAATATACCTAGGATATCTTTCACCGAAGGTGAAGTTTATGAAAATCTTTGTATTCTCGACATTACAAAAGGAGCCGGCCCGGAAGGACTCGAGCCGTCGATCGTCAAACAATGTTCATCGTCGTTGGCATCGAATACTTGCTGCGAATACTTTTCCAACGCAGGGGAAGAAGGTTTTAATTTTATCAATTCACAAGAACGGAAACGTTCATAATGTCACAAATTACAGAGGAATTTCAATCCTGAGCTGCCTTCCCAATGTTTTTGAAAGTATACGGCTATTGATTCTTTATCTGGCAGTTAAAAACGTAATCTCATCGGCCCAACACGGTTTTATCAGAAAACGGTCGACTACAACGAATTTGAAGAGCCTATGTGTCGACGCTTGTTAGCAAAATGGAACAATGACAACAGATCGACGCGATATATGTTGACTTTTCGAATGCTTTCGACTGAGTTCCAAATCTACTTGCTGTTGAGAAATTAAAACAAAATGGCTTCCCAATCTGGCTAGCCTCTTGGATTTTTTCATATCTTACAAATCGTAGTGCATCTTTTCGACTTGATTCTTCGTTTTCGAGCAGTTTCATTATCACATCTGGAGTACCCCAAGGATGTCATCTTGGGCCACTACTATTTGTGCTCTTTATCAACGACCTATGATAGACTAACGTCTTTCAAAACCATGTACGCTGATGATCTAAACATTTATCGCATCATCACTCTAATGGACTGCTGTGCTCTTCAAATGGACATGGTAAGGATATTGACATGGTGTAACAGAAACGGTATGAAGTTGAATATAGATCAATCAAATGTTATTACGTTTGTCCGTATTCGCTCGCCTTTTGTGTTTGAGTACTCTATGAACACCATCCCAATTGTACAAGTATCATCTGTTAAGGATCAAGGTCTCAATCTCGATTGCAAGCTTCGGTTTACGGAACACTATTCAACGGCATTTGCAGTACTGGGACTTCACAGACGTTCATGTCTAAAGACACTTTCCCTGCTTCGGAGCATCCTTGAGTACGGAATTATTGTGTGGTCCCCGTATCACTCCATTCATATCGATCGTATCGAACGTGTTCAAAAGAGCTTTATGAGGTTTGCTCTTAGACGACTTTCCTGGCGAAATCGTAATCGTAAACTAGTCACAAATAAACTAGCGTAGCAAAAATTGTTAATTGAGTAGTATTTGCTCCTCACAACACTCATCGATCACAAATTTTCATTTGTATCCGACTTCCGTTTCCGGAATTATAGGTAAAGTTTTTTTTTTTAAATTTGTATACCATCACTTAGAGGGGCGAAACAAAAAACGAAAAAAAAATCTAAACTAACTCCAAAACTACTCCATTCGATAGTCATTGTCAGTAGACGGCCAAACAAACTTTCGGCTATCCTGGTTCCTAGTTTCGGATTCCGGATGCACAGGAAATAGCGGTCATGTTTTCTCGAATGGATCTCACTTTTCTCAGTAATGGTTCGACCAATTTTCACAAACTGTGGTCTTGTACGGAATTCCAGAACTTCATCCGGATCCAAAATCTAGTTCCGGAATTATAATATGAAGTGTGGTAAGGGGGGCAGGGACTAAACGTTGGAAAAAGTCATCATTTTTGCGAATTTTTTCCAGAATTATCGTTCAACAAAATAAATTCGAATGTTTTGCATGATAGAAAGCATCACTCGAACAACATTTTGTAATTTTGCGTGAAAAAATATTGAGAAATAAGTCGGTGAAGAGGTATTTGGAGAACGCTTCTTAAAATCATGATTTGCGGGGTCCACTGTAGCTCAGCGCAGACTAATCAGAGGTGAACAAATGAACACAGCATAGCTAAAGCAGAAGTTTTTCTAGACCCCAACGTTTCTGTATGATTTTTTTAAATTTTTTTCAATTTTTGGTGGTTATTCAAAGTGAAAGCTGCGATTTTTCACGAAAAAATCCACCATTTTGTAGCTGTTAAACCTCCACAAAGAAACAAACAACAAAAAGGAAAACGTTGGGGTCTGTTTTTTTTATATGTAGAAAGTGTGTGCAAAATTTGAACAAAATTGGTGCATTATTTTTTGAATGACGATGGACACGGACTTTCAAAACCTGCTTTCGAGGAAAACGCGTTTGAAGGTTTTGATGTGGAACACATCTTTATTTTCTATATAGGGGTGCCAATTTGAAACTCAAGGAAAAATACACTTAGAAATTTGGTCAGGTTTTAAACACTTACAGCTCAGTATATTTTGTATCAATTATTAATATCATTTCATTATTTGATTGGAAATATTTCTAAGATTTATTTGAATGTATCAAGCCACGTATTTTCAATTATAAATGATCGGAATTTCGATTAGTAGCGAACAGTGTCCTATTTTGTCTGCTAAAAATCTCCGGCATATCGGATTTCCCTGCCGACGAGACGACGGTTTTGAAGGGGTAAGCCATATATCAAAGGGAAAGCATCGCTCTGATCGGTCAATCGATACTAAAGCGAAGCTGTTGGAAGCAGTTTCTGTCCTACGCGTAGCATGCTAGAGGTAGGTTGTTGCTAGACAGCAAGACAAAAAGTGCCATAAAACGATTTGAAGCTTTAATTGGTATGCTCTTGTGTCATGCAAGCTCGGATGAAATTCCATGTTTTGTCGTTTCGACTGAGAGAATGACAACTACCCCAAGGGTAAATGTTGAGTGCGTAAGATTAATTTCTAATTTATATAAGATGAACTCGATTGATAATGAGAAGAAGTTTATCGCTTGAACCGAAATCGCAGAATGGTACAGAAACTTAACGCTATGAAAATCGCTGCTTGCATACAAAACTTGAACGCAAGCTTGACGAAGAGAAGCTTTAATATCAAAATCCGTATCGCAAGTATGTACAAATATATGATTGAATACATTTGGGATATTGGTGTGATTACGTCGGCTATAAAACAAATAATTTTCGATGTTGGTTCCTTATCAAGATAAATCTAGGCAGACTCTCGTGCAATAGCGGATTCAAAAGTGTGACGATTGATTGAACTGTTTGATTTTAGAAATGTTGGTTGCTTTGTTCCACATCATTGGCTCGAACAACCACATGAGGCTGATCCTTGTAGTTTTTGTCTATTAAATCAATGGAAACAATTAATTACTCCAGGGAGCCCGAAGGGTTTAACATTTTCAAAAAAACATTTTTTTTCTTTTATAATTTATTATAATGAAACATTTCAAGAATGTTTTGAAGTCAATCGAAGCAGAAATGTTGGGCCTGTGCGCCGAGCTCTTACTTCTTCGCAGAATGAGATAGCCATAGATAAAGGATCATAACTTCAAGAGTCTCGTTCCAATAGGTTTGAAAATTCCACAGAATATACTTGAAATGTTTTACTATAGGAAAATATAAAGAAAATAATACATTACTTTTCAAAAGTGTTAGACCCTACCCGCCACTAAAAATTTTATACCTTGACGCGGACGGAACAGAAATCGTGAAAAAATTCTAAATCGGCAAAAAAACCTACTCCAATTGATAGTCATTATCAATAAATGGTCAACTAAACCGATTACGGTTCATCTTTCAAGATTAGAAGAATTCTATTTTGAAGAATCCACAGTATTATATATGATAGTATGTTTCATTCAAAATGTTTCTTTTCGATTCTGGAAAGAAACCAAGGGATTGTTTATGCATTAACTAGTGTAACATAGAGAATGAAACAGTTCTCTGATCGGTTAGGCCATCCGTAAGAAAACGAAGTGGGTTCACTATTATATGTGCCTCCGGCACCGAAACCACCGGCCACCAACTAACATGACGTACAAACTCTTCTTGTTTTTATTTAAATTTTAAAGATTTTATACGATCCTGCCATCGTACTCTAAACGATGGTTTAAATTTCTGTTGTATCCAAAAATATGCAGTATTTTTGGTAGGACCATAAGACCTATTAAATGACCCATAGATTGGGAATAATGGGTTTGAGTCCAGCTGAGAAAACTTTCTACGGATTTTGTTCCGCCGATGCAAGTGACAGTGTACAATATTGAACACACTTTGCCCTATATCTCCGGAGCCGGTAGTCGGATCCGGATGAAATTCAGGAAACCTCTATGCGATCATAAGATCTTTCATTTGAATCTAAGTTTGTGGAAATCGGTCAAACCAACGCTAAGAAAAATGAGTGAGATCAATTTTGGAATATGTGACCACTATTTCAGGTGTATTACTATTTTTTTCTCATAAATACGTTTATTTCATAGGCAATGTACATGAGTTTTTCTTCGCCGTGGCATCCAAAATGCATAGTAATTTAATTCTAATACATTTCGAATATCATATTAGTATGTCGGCATTCATTAATTAATCTAAACACTGTTTTTATCAAGCGAGTTGCTATTTTGAATTACATTAAATAAAAAACATTTATTTTGTACATGATTTTATAACAATTTCAGGTTTGTTTGTATCAGTTCATCACTTTTATTCAATATCATATAGTTGGTTATTGGTTGAACTCATGGAAGAGAAAACAAACTAACATAAAATAAAATTTAAATTGGAACTCCGATGGATTTAATGAAATGATAAAGAAGTTTCATGTATGTTAGGTCACGACAAGCAAGAATGTCGCGAACTGGGACATTGGATAGTCTACCTTGAGTACGCAAGGAATTTATTAGTTGCGATCTGACATCACGATACTCCACGCATGTCCAAACGACATGATCAATATCGCGATAACCTTCGCCACAAGCACAATGATTAGTTTCGGAAAGTCCAATTCGAAGGAGGTGTGTATCTAACGTGTAGTGATTGGACATGAGTCTGGAAATCACACGAATGAAGTCTCTACTCACATCCAGTCCCCTGAACCTTGCCTTTGTCGATATTTTAGGAATAATTGAGTGCATCCACCGACCCAGATCATCTTCATCCCAAAAAGCTTGCCAGCTGGCAGGTGTTCTTAGGCAAGACGAGCTATAGAATTCGATGAAAGCAATCGGTCTCTCATAAATTTCACCCTCAATAGTACCATGTTTGGATAAAATATCGGCTCTTTCATTGTCTGGAATGGAGCAATGACCCGGGACCCAAACTACTGTGATTTGATAATTATTGTTCAATATGTCGTTCAGGCACTGTTTTATTTTGCCCAAGATAAACGGTTCATTTTTGCCAGCAGCGTTTGAACGAATATGGCTTCAATTGCACTCACACAATCTGTGAAGAGAAAATAATGGTTTGGAGATAATGTGACGATTACAATCAAACTATAATGAACTGCTTCTAACCCTGCTATATAAACAGATGCAGGTTCTTGAAGCCTAAATGAAGCCGAAACATTATTGTTGAATATACCAAACCCAGTAGCCTCTTCAATTCGTGATCCGTCCTTGAAAAACCTTTTCTCAGAGTCAATATGCCTGAACTTACTTGAAAATATTTTTTGAATTTCCATCGAGCGTAGATGTTCCGGGATTCCACGCACTTCGCGCTGCATGGATGAGTCGAAAAATAAAGTTGAGTCAGGGACATTTAGGAGGGTGTCACGGATAGGGATATATCTTGAAGGGTTGATTTCCTGTGACGTATGGTTAAAATATACTAAAGGATTCAGTACCTTACGTCTTATTAGCAGTCGTGACGAAAGCTCCCAAAAACGATCCTTCAATGGAAGAACTCCCGCCAGAACTTTAAGGTTCATTGTATGTGTCGAATGCAAGCAGCCTAAAGCAATTCGCAAACAACGATACTGAATTCGCTCCAGTTTGGTAATATGAGAGTTTGAAGCGAAACGAAAGCAAGCGCATCCATATTTTATCACTGAAAGTATCGTTGTCTGATACAATTTTATTAGATCTTCCGGATGAGCACCCCACCAAGATCCTGTTATTGTTCGAAGAAAATTTACTTTTTTTTGGCATTTTGTTATCAGATACCTAATGTGTCCTCCCCACGTGGATTTGGAATCAAACCACACCCCGAGGTATTTGAAAGTCAAAACCTGTTGGATCATTCTTCCCATTATATGAAGCTGAAGCTGCGCGGGATCATGCTTTCTTGAAAAGACGACCAGCTCTGTTTTCTCCGCAGATAATTCGATACCCAGATGAACAGCACGAACGGACAAGTTATCTAAGGTATCTTGCAATGGTTTTTGCAGATCAATAGCTTTGGGTTCAGTAACTGAAACCACGCCATCATCTGCCAATTGTCTAAGTGTACATGGGGTTACTGTACAGCTGTCAATGTCATTCACGTAAAACTTATAGAGAAGCAGACTGAGGCATGAGCCTGGTAGCTAATTCTGAAAGTTGCCAAATCGCCATGTGAAAAATAAATGCATTTCTTTGACAAAAGGTTGTGCAAAGAATTATTTATAATCGCTGGAAGTCCATGTTGATGGAGCTTGTCTGTAAGAACATCAAAGTAAACTGAATCAAATGCTCCTTTTATGTCTATAAATACAGATGCCATTGTTTTTGAGCGAAGCAATTTGGATGTCAGACGAAAGTAATGCAAGGCAATCATTCGTCCCTTTATTTCTACGGAAACCAAACCCAAGTGTCGAGACGTCGTAGAATAATTTTTTCGAACAATTTTCTGATGCAGGACAACACTGCAATGGGTCTATATGAGTTGTGAATGAAAGCTGGTTTCCACGGCTTTTGAATGGCGATAACTTCCACTTGCCTCCAGTCAGGTGGAACAATATTGTGCTCAAGAAACTTGTTGAACAATTTAAACAAACTGTCTTTTTGCAAGGTCGGGCAGATTCTTCAGCAAGTTGAATTTAATTCTGTCCAACCCAGAAGCGTTATTGTTACAAGACATGAGTGCTAGGGAAAATTCCGTCATTGAAAAGGGGCTATCAATGGAACCATCATTTGGAGAAGACTCCCTAATAATGCTATGCGTAGGAACATAATCTGGACAAACTTTCCTCGTAAAATCAAATATCCATCGATTCGAGTATTCCTCACTCTTATTTCCTGCATTACGATTCCTAATTCGTCTGGCCGTATTCCAAAGAGTACTCATTGAGATTTCTCTTGACAAACTTTCGACAAAATGTCTCCAATATATGCATTTCTTGGCCCGAAGTATGCTCTTATACTTGGTTTCTAAAGTCAAGATTTTTTCCAAATTCTGAGGAGTTCCTCCTCCTCGTTTTAAAAACGTCTTGAAAGCATTTTGTTTCGCGTGCTTAGCATCTGAGCACTCTTTGTCCCACCAAGGGTTTGGAGGCATTCTGTTAGACGATGAGCCAAGAAATCGTTTTGTTTGGGATTGTTCTGCGGCCTCCAGAATCGAACAAACTAGGAAGTCATATTCTTCAAGTGGGGGGAGCTCTTCCATTGAGTTCAAGGTACTTGAGATACTACTTTGGTGTTAATCCAGTCAATAGTTTTTGTCAAATCATATGGAATATTAACTGAATAAGCAATGCCTTTGTTACTGCTAATTGAGATGATGATTGGTAAATGATCGCTACCGTGTAAATCAGGAAATACTTTCCAGGTGCAATCTAGTCGAATCGAAGTCGAGCAAAGAGATAAATCTAATGCATTTGGACGTGCAGGAGGTCTTGGAATCCGTGTCATGCTACCCATATTAATTACCGTCATGCTAAAAAAGTCGCAAATATAATATATTAAAAATGATCTGCTATCATTGCAAACGGGACCCCACATCATTCCGTACGAATTGGAATCTCCCAGAATCAATCGTGGAGCAGGGAGGGCTTCGACCATTTCATTAAGCTGTCGTTGTCCAATTTGAGCTCTTGGAGGAATATATACCGAAGCAATGCAAATGTCCTTTCCTTAAATGTTTATTTGACAAGCAACAACTTCTATACTAGAAGTCGAAGGAGTGTTTAATCTATAAAAGGATTAACATTTCTTAATTCCCAAAAGCACTCCACCATACGGAGAGTCTCTATCGAGACGTATAATGTTAAAGTCATTAAAATTTAAGGCTATGTTTGATGTAAGCCATGTTTCGCACAAATACACAGATACATCACATTTTTGACTATGCAACAAAACTTTAAATGAATCAAGTTTTGGCATGATGCTTCGACAATTCCACTGCAGGACAGTGATTGGATCATTTGCGGCGGAAGAAAAATTATCCATCAAATGATACAAAACCTGAGGGAACTGGCCATTGAGCTGATAATTGTTTCAAAATAGTTCTATCTAGGAATGCCATTATGATGGTCTTTAGAGGTTCAGAAATATTGAATGCTGCAAAAATCCATTCTACAGAAATCCATTCTACAATTTCCGAAAACTTCAGTAATCCTGATGGTGGCTGTGAAACGGAGCCCACTGGATTATTGTCTTTTTTTTGCTAGTTCCTGAATTGGTTTGTGAATTTGACAAACCAGGAGGCACAGTTTTTGGTTTTAAATTTGGCTTTTTAGATTTAACACGGGGATCTTTTTTTGAAGGTGTAATTTTAGGTGTCTTTTTTGGTATTTTGCTGTTTTTTAATCTCCTCTTAACAGACCCTTGAGGAGTGACAAACGAGGTATCTTCACTATTTCCGTCAGAGTCAGATTCCTCTTACTCCGCAAGATTTGAAAACCGGTTTCGGTTTCCAAATGTGAGACATAAATGATCGTTTTAAGCATTTCTGCATATGTGCGCTTAGACCGTGCTTTTAAAGAAAGTTTCATTTTGTCTTTACGCAACTTAAATGCAGCGCATACTGAAAGATCATCATGAGGACTCTCCCCACAACAAACACATTTTTCAATATCTTTATCGCAAAGATAAGGGCCTCATAAGAATCCCTTGACATTTTATGCGTTTAAATTTATTACTACAATAAGTAGCTGTATGTCCGAATTTTGTATAGTTCGTGCAATTCATGACATGCGGTACGAAAAGCCGAACAGGAAGACGAATTTTATCGATATAGACATGGCTAAGCAACGCAGATCCGCAAATGTTACTCGAAACGAACCTGAGGGCCGATAAGACTTAATTCCAGATGCTGAGTACAATTGCTTGCACTCGAGTATCTTAACTCCCTCAAGCATGGAGTTTTAAAAACTACCAACTCCATTTTTAAGTAAATCATCGGCTGTCAGACTAGCTTCAGTCACAACACCGTCAATTTCCACCTCCTTTGATGGAATGTAAACTCTATATTCAACAGCAAATAATTTAGAGGTTACAATATTGTTTGCCTGTTTCAAATCGTCAACAACAACTCGAATTTTATCTCTATTAACTCTAGAGATTTCTACAACTTTTGAAAAATGTAATGTCAATTCCTTTGTAATTCGCATCAAATTTAATACCTTTACTTTTATTCGAAAATAGACTATCCATGGCCCAGTGGTGCCCACTGAATAATGTTTAGCCCTTGGAGAATTTAAGATTTTATTAGTATCCGGAATCAGATTCGGATGATCTTCGATGAGATCATCCATTACATTAACTGTATTTTTTTGTAATTTAATAATATCAAAATGAAAACTGATGTATAGTAAAATTTCAGTTATAAGAGAAAAAAAATTATAAATCAAATTACATTTACCTTGTTGCTGTTGTCTCTGATCCTCTATCGTAAAGAACGACGTGATGCTCATCCAACGATTTCCAATTGGCAGTCTTCTGTGGTTTTCTGCTATCTCAATTGCTCTACCGTCGTTGTGATCACCACTGAACTTGATGTGCTGCCTGTAACTGACCTCAGGTACAATGCTGTTGCTCTTGGTGGTGAAGAAATGTTATCCTTGCAGTCCTACACTCACGATATATGTCGTCTCTTTCGATCCTACTCAGCGTACAAATTCTGGTAGATCAGCACTGGGTTGCTTAAGGACCTCTGTGCCTTTGCACCCCATAGTTTTAACTACCTGCAACTTTCGTGCAGTATAATCGAAACACAACCTCTTCGCTTGAATGGTTTTTACTGAATGTGGTGTATTATTATTATTATTGTTATTATTATTATTAATATTATTATTATTATTATTATTATTATTATTATTATTATTAATATTATTATTATTATTATTATTATTATTATTATTATTATTATTATTATTATTATTATTATTATTATTATTATTATTAATATTATTATTATTATTATTATTATTATTTTTATTATTATTATTATTATTATTATTATTATTATTATTATTATTATTATTATGGGAGCGGGTCATATCGCCGAAAGCCATTTCGCCGAAAGTCGTTTCGCCGAATGGGTCATCTCGCCGAATGGGTCATTTCGCCGAAAGGGACATTTCGCCGAAATGGTAATTTCGAATTCATTACGATGTGGCGCAGCCACATAACCGAAGCCAAGATGGCTCGGCGGCATAAAGCCGCCGAGGCGACGCCGGGTGAGGTGGCCGCCGACCCGCCGTCGGAAGCGGCGGCCTCTTGCATACAAACCTGTAACCGCCTCGTTTGCCCGGTCTACTCAAAGCTAGGTTTCTTTGCTTTAGTTAGGTCCGAACGAGCGGTAGCGAGATCGGACAGCACACGACTCAAATCGATGTGGCGAAGCCGCATTAGATATTTTTTCACTTAATAAACGGAAAATATCACATTTGCTTGGAAACACCTATGCAATTACGTTGATGATTAGTGGCTAATAGTCAAAAAGTTTCCTTGGGAACTCTGTTCTTAGGATCATGAATAAATCTTTATTCAAGAGTACAAGAATCAATCTTTTTTCAAGAAGTACAATTGTAGGTTAACAAAACGGGCGTTAATGTTTTATCATTCATTTGTGCTTATTTTAAATCAATTCCAATTCTAATTTCAAGACAATTGCAGGAATCGGCGAAATAGCCCTTTCGGCGAAATGACATTCGGCGAAATGACCCTTTCGGCGAAATGACCCTTTCGGCGAAATGACTTTCGGCGAAATGACCCTTTCGGCGAAACGGCTTTCGGCGAAATGGCTTTCGGCGAAATGACCCTGATCCATTATTATTATTATTATTATTATTATTATTATTATTATTATTATTATTATTATTATTATTATTATTATTATTATTATTATTATTATTATTATTATTATTATTATTATTATTATTATTATTATTATTATTATTATTATTATTATTATTATTATTATTATTATTATTATTATTATTATTATTATTATTATTATTATTATTATTATTATTATTATTATTATTATTATTATTATTATTATTATTATTATTATTATTATTACTATTATTATTATTATTATTATTACTATTATTATTATTATTATTATTATTATTATTATTATTATTATTATTATTATTATTTTTATTATTATTATTATTATTATTATTATTATTATTATTAGTATCATTATTATTATTTGTTGATGCACAATTGCATATATCAGACAGTTTAAGTTAGCTTTACTGTAGCACGTACGTAAGCCGACCAGTGGAACCATTCGAGCAGTTTTATCAGTAGTTGAAAGCGTTTGTGATTACATTCGCAAGCGACATAGGCTTTACGGCATATTTTTCGCAATCTACCCCCGCTGTGCGACCTGCGCTGGGCCCCATAAAGCAACTGAACGTACTTGCCCGAAACGTGCTGAATTCTTGAAAATACGGTAAGAACCTGTATGACAACTGTAGCGACAACCGACGAAGAAGAAGGTTCCACCTGTACCATTGGACACAGTGAATATCCCCAAGTTGTATATTCTACCGGATCCAATCCCCCGCCACCTGGTTTCAAAACTACTGATGATGGCTTCAAAACTACTGCTGTAAACTGTACTCCGCTATTAACTTCTGTGGAGTTGATGATAATTTTCGTCGTCATGAGCTGTGCGCTCCGTGATTGCAAGACGAAAAGTGAGCAGATTCAAGTGCTCGATTCATTTATTATCCTGTACGGTGTGTGAAACATTAAAAGTGATGAATTGGAGCACCTGCTCAGTGCGTTCAAAGCAAGTTGAACTATCGGACTTCGTAAGAATACAGCGTGTCGATGTGTGTATTATCACGGAAACTTATTCGACGCCAAAGATATCCTTCTAAATATTCATCATTCGTGTGGATCGAAACGACTCTAGGGGCGGTGGTGCTGCAATTGCAGTCAGAAGCGGTTTAAAGATAACTGTATTTCCTAACCTTGGAATTCATCGAGTCGCTAGGAGTTGAATTGGATACGATAATCGGAAAGATTAAATAAATACAGCATACTGCCCCAGGCAGTGTGTGGCTATCAATGTACAGTAGGAAAAAATCTATGAAAAAACGCAAAGAGTTCTGTAACTCATGAACTAATTGAGATAGGTCAACAATTTACAGCGTCTCTTATGTAGAAATGTCTAAGGAATTCAATGGAATGGTTTACAAAGGCCGCACGAATCGCAATACTGCTCGTTTTACCCCAAATGTACAGCAGTTTTGAGATTTCCTATAACACTCGCTCTGTAACTTGTAAAGAAGTCAAGTGCGGTATTCTGGAATAGCCTACTTTCTTACTTACCAATTCCTCCATTTAATGAGATCCTCACTGTAAATCGTCCTTCAGTTTTGGTAAAACTTCTTGCAAGTCTGCTAAATCTAGCTTATCTTGTGAAAAAAAAGTCTGCAGAATCGAATGGAAGAACCTACACTGGCCGCACGAAATGTTTTGATGACTATTTTACCCCATTTCCTCCATTTTATGGTATTTTATTGTAAATCGGTCTTAAATCAAGGTAAAACATATTGGAAGTTTACTAAATTTAGTTCATCTTATAGAAAAAAAAGTCTGTAGAATCGAATGGAAGAACCTACACTGGCCGCACGAAACGTTCTGGTGACCATTTTACCCCATTTCTCCATTTCATGATATCTTATTGTAAATCGTCCTTAAATCTCGGTAAAACATATTGGAAGTTTACTAAATCTACCTATCTTGTTAAAAAGTCTGTAGAATTGAATGCCAGAACTTATACTAGCCACACGAAACGTTTTGGTGGCTATTTTACCCAAATTCCTCCATTTTATGAGATCCTAACTGTAAATCGTCCTTCAGTTTTGGTAAAACTTCTTGCAAGTCTGCTAAATCTAGCTTATCTTATGAAAAAAAGTCTGCAGAATCGAATGGAAGAACCTACACTGGCCGCACGAAATGTTTTGATGACTATTTCACTCCATTTCCTCCATTTTATGGTTTTTATTGTAAATCGGTCTTAAATCATAGTAAAACATATTGGAAGTTTACTAAATTTAGTTCATCTTATAGAAAAAAGTCTGTAGAATCGAATGAAAGAACCTACACTGGCCGCACGAAACGTTCTGGTGACTATTTTACCCTATTTCTTCATTTCATGATATCTTATTGTAAATCGTCCTTAAATCTCGGTAAAACTTATTGGAAGTTTACTAAATCACGCTTATTCAGGCCACACGAAACGTTTTGATGATGATTTTACCCCAATTCCTCTATTCCATGATATCTTGTTGTAAGTCGTCCTTGCATCTTGGTGAAACTCGTGGAAAGTAATCTGGAGAATCAAATAGAAGTATTTAAATGTACCGCATGAATCGTTCTTTAATATCATATGATTTCTTGATAAAAAAAATTCTGGAGTTCGGAGAATGTAGAGTAAGTAATAACAAAGAAATTGGGCCCATCCGGACCGCTTCAAAAACGTGTATTGAACCCACGGAGTTCAATCACTATCAGAGGTACAATCGCCATCACTGCAGTCACTTTGTTCGTCGTAACTGAAAGGCATGCTAGTACGTTTTTCGCGGGACATATTACTATTGTTGGAACTTCCACTGCCTCCAATTTTGGGATGATTAATGTTCATGCTATAACATGTTTCGAGTGCATCTGCCTGGAAGCGTGCTTCTTTCTTCACATCAGGGTGACTTTCGGCAGGATTCCCAGGAACTGCCTTCTTTGCTGCATTCCGCATCATCCATTCCACTGAAATATTTACTAGAAAATTTTAACGACAAATATCCTGCTTTTTCATTGGGTTTGGCGAATCGAGTAATTATATCGTTACGAAAGGCCATAACGTCCTTCCAGGGAGCCAACTTTTGCCCCATTCCTCTCTTCACGTAGCTAGCGATTCCTGTGTACTTGTTCTTTGTCAGACCCAATTGTGTCTTCATCATCAGACAATCTTCAATTGAAGGTTGTCTAACTTCGGAATCTGACAGTTTTTCTAAAGCTGCCTTTGCCCATGCTTCGCCACCACTTCTCAGCATTTTCAATACCCGTTTAGTGGCCGAATCGCCATTTTTATATGCAGCTGATTATGTTGCTCGCAAGAATTCTTCTAATGAATGTTCCTGTAACAACTTACGAGCATAAGTTTCTCTACTTCGTTCTTCCAAGCTGACATAATCCATAGACCTACGTCCACGGGTTTTGTTGCACTTTGACGGAGTCTGTGGCGATATCTTCAAGCATGTATGACATAGAGATTTTAAAGCATTTTGTGAGTATATTTATCCAAAAAACCCACCACAAAAACATCAGAATCTAAGAAGCAGATCAAGTGAACTTACCATGAACGGTGCATCCAGCCAGCGAGTTTTTTTATCGAAAACCCTTTCTTTGCTGCCGGTACTCCTCCAAAGCGTTTTAAATGTTTTCACCCATAATTTCAAACTACGATTTATCACATCTTCACTAGCTGTTAAGTTTTGGTTTAAAAAGGCTAGCACATTCTCGCTGTCCCGATTTTTTAAATAAACTTCAACGACCTCTCGATTGGAAAACATTTTGAATCAATCTTAATTTAAAGTAAAAATGACAGAAAGAATAAACGTGTGATGCAAGTGAGGGACACGAAAAATTCAGTTTGGAATGACGTAACAAAAAACTAGAAATAATGAAATGTGATAGAATGTAATAAAATAAATAATAAGAATGTAGTGTGACAGTAGTAAGAAAATTTAGATAAAGAATGTAATGAAAATATGATAAATGCAATAATGCAATATCAGATATCGACCGAAATTTTTCGTAATAGGTGACTTAAGTGCTAAGCATGTCCAGTGGAATTGTAGGCAAAATAACAGTAATGGCAAAATAACAGTAATGGCAAAATACTTCATAATCAACTCTCAGCTGGTTACTTCAAAGTTCTTCATTCCAGTAATCCGACTTGTTTCTCTTCCGTGAAAAACCCGTCTACAATTGATCTGGTTCTAACGGATCAAAGTCACATTTGTAGTGAACCGATTACACATGCTGACTTTGACTCAGATCATCTTCCTGTAACATTCAGACTTTCCAACGAAGCTTTAATTAATTAAATTAGTTCTATATTCAACTATCATAGAGCTAATTGATTTTATTACAGATCTCACATTGAAATTCATGTGGATCATGAAACTATTTTAGAAAATTCTGCGGACATCGACACAGCAATTGATAATTTGAATCATTACATTATCGAGGCTAGAAATCTTTCAGTTCCCAAAGCAAAAACTAAATTAAAATCTCCTATCATCGATGACAATCTTCAACTGCTCATTCGGTTGAAGAATTTCGTCGACGACAATATCAACGTTCTCGTGATCCTGCTATGAAAAACATAGTTAAGGATTTACAAAAAGAAATTAAACGTAGATTTACTCTTTTGCGAAATGAAAATTTCGCCAAAGAAGTTGAACAAATTAAACCATATTCTAAACCTTTCTGGAAACTTTCTAAGGTTCTTAAGAAACCTCAGAAACCAATTCCTGCTCTCAAGGAAGGAAATCAAATACTTCTTACGAATGGCGAAAAAGCTCAAAAACTTGCTCAGCAGTTCGAGAGTGTCCACAATTTTAATTTGAACGTTGTGAGTCCTATTGAAAATGAAGTCTCACTGAAATATGATCATATTTCAACACAAGATGACATTATTGAGACGAATTTTGATGAAATTAAATCAATTATTAGGAAACTTAAAAACATGAAGGCTCATGGTAATGATGGAATTTTCAATATTCTTATTAAAAATCTTCCCGATGTTGCCTTGAGACTCCTGGTTAAAATTTTCAACAAGTGTTTTTCATTAGCTTACTTCCCAAAGAGATGAAAAAACGCTAAAGTAATTCCTATCCTCAAATCTGATAAAAACCCAGCAGAAACACCAAGTTACATACCCATTAGCTGACTTTCTTCTATCAGTAAACTTTTTGAATAAATTATCTTGTTGAGAATGATGTCTCATATAAATGAGAATTCAATTTTTTTACCAGAGCAGTTTGGATTTCGTCATGAACATTCAACTACTCATCAACTTGTCAGAGTAACGAACATGATGAAAGCAAATAAATCTTCTGGGTTATCCACTGGAGTTGCTCTTCTAGACATAGAAAAAGCATTCGACATTGTTTGGCACAAAGGTTTAATAGCAAAAATGTCTGATTTCCAGTTTCCTATTTATTTGATCAAAATGATTCAAAATTATTTAACTGATCGTACTCTTCAGATTAGCTTTCAGAATTGTAAATCTGAATTGCTACCCGTACGAGCCGGCGTTCCGCAGGGTTCGAGCGTAGCTCCAATCTTGTATAATATTTTCACTTCTGATCTTCCAAATCTACCCGTTTATTGTCAGAAATGTGACGACACAAGTCTGTTAGCCACAGGTAGAAATCTAAGAGCGATCTGCAGTCGCCTACAAAGAAGTTTAAATATGTTCAGTGATTATCTGTCAAAATGGAAAATTAAGCCAAATGCATTAAAAACGCAATTAATTATCTTTCCTCATAAGCCAAGAGCTTCTTTTCTTAAACCAAACAATAATCACATTCTCAAATTGAATGGCTTGGAATTGACATGGTCTGATCAAGCTAAATACTTAGGTTTAACGTATGACAAAAAAACTCACTTTCAAGGATCACATTGAAGGAATCCAGGCAAAGTGTAATAAATATAATAAATGTTTATATCCTCTTATAAACGGAAATTCTAAGCTCTGTTTAAAAAACAAGTTGTTAATTTATAAACAAATTTTCAGACCAGCCATGCTTTATGCAGTAGCAATTTGGTCAAGTTGTTGTTCCATCAGGAAGAAAACGCTTCAAAGGACTCAGAATAAATTTCTGAAAATGATTTTGAAGCGTCCTCCCTGGTTTAGAACAAATGCGTTACACAGACTCACAAATATAGAACCATTAGATGTAATGTCACATAATATTATAAGCAAATTCCGACAAAAATCGATACAATCTTCAATTGAATCGATTCGCTCTCTGTACTAGTTAGTAAGTTAGTATATAAGTTCCTTTTCCCCATTACACAATACAAGTAGGTTTAGAATTTTCCCTACACAAAAATCTCAGAATTGCGGAAGCAAATGATGTCCTCATGGTAACAACCAAATCATATATATATAAGTCACCACTTGTGGCTGAACACCCAATTTAAATCTTAATAATTTAATTTTAACTCATATTCCAATAAATAGTTATTGAAAAAAATGAAATAGAGGAATTGAGGTAAAATAATCACTAGAACGTTTCTCGCGGCCAGTGTAGTTTCTTCTATTCGATTCTCTAAACTTTTTACATAATAAGTAATTCGCTTAAGACTTAAGGGTGATTTAGATTAAACTTTCATATTTTAAAGGAGTTGGGGTAAAATAGCCACCAAAACGTTTCGTGCGGCCAGTGTAGGTTCTTCTATTCGATTCTGCAGACTTTGTTTTACATAATATAAGCTAGTTTTCGTATGCTTTCAACGTGGTTCGCTTAAGACTTAAGGGTGATTTAGTGAAAATTTCTCATATTGGAGGAATTGGGGTAAAATAGTTTTGGTGGCTATAATAATAAAGCTGTTTCGAAAAGCGTTTGACATTGTCTGGCAAAGCAAAGTCTTGGCATTACATTCCTTTTGTGAAATTTGGCCTTTCTGTTTCAACAGACTTCGCAGCCGATTCCTTCCTGTTCGGGGCTCGAACATACGACAACTGGTTTGTAAGGCCAGCGTTCTATGCATTGAACCGCCAACCCGGGGCTAGCACGATGCCCAATTCATAAAATGCATCACCTCAACTTCCCAATCTACCTGGTAAAAATAGTAAAATAGTCTCTGTCAAACATAAGTTTCAAATTCTTTGTTAGCAACATATCATCAGATAAATTTCATGTTCCCGCTAGTGTTCCTCAAGACAGCATCCTCCCAATATTGTTCAACATTTTTACGTCAGATATTTCGGCACTTCGAAGTGATGGCGTATTCTCACTGTTTGTCGATGACACCTTCCTCATCTACAAAGACCGTGTAATTCGTTCATTAGTAAACTAAATGCAAAGATGAATGGATGTACTGGTTGATTATTTTAGCAGCTGGAAAATATGCATCAACGGTTCTAAAACTCAAGCTGTCATATTTCCTCACCCTGAATCTCCTTGACTTTTACCACTTGAGAAAACGAAAATCAAATAAATGGTTCTGAAATAGATTGGTTGAATAAGGCAGTTTATCTAGGACTGACCATGGGTAACAAGTTTCTCTTTAGGTCACATGTGGGCAAAATAGTGATAAAATGCAACATTTTTTTATTCGATAATAACATATTTAAAGACACACTGTTTAAGCTCTAAGAAGTGAAGGGTATTTTTTAATCTTGATTAACGACTAACTTAAAACTAAAATGAAACTTTTTATTAAGATCTATCTACCCATTGATTAACAGAAAATCTAAACTGTCACCTCAAAACAAACTAGCTGTTTATAGGCAAATAGTTTATCCAGTCATTGATTATGCAGTTCCAGTTTGGAAAAACCTGTTTTAATCCACCTAGTGGTGTAATGATGCCTTTCTCATATCAATCATACTATCATATAAAATACTGTGGTATTCTTCAAAATAATTTCCTTCGATTCTTAAAAGAATAACCGAAATCGGTTTGTTTGACCGTCTACTGATAAAAACTATCAATTGGAAAAGATTTGAGGTCGATTTAAAAATTTTTTTAAGGTCGATTTAGACATTTTTTTAAGGTTTGTCGTTTTCGCCTGAGAATTATGTAATTACCCCAGGGTAAAATTAGAGTGCTTAAGATTAATTTCTAATTTATATAAGATGAGCTCGATTAATAATGAGAAATATACAGAGCTTTCACCATTCATTCATCAATGCGAGGGACTTGCAACAAAACGGTTCAGCGCAGCTACAGCACTCATGCCAACAGACTGAGTTACCGGCTTCGATGCAGGAAATATACACGTGCGAACAGATTGGAGAACGAACCATTCCATACATACTTGCCGACGAGCGTGCCGTATTACGTTTAATACTATTGAACCTTTCTGAAAAAGAGTATGCAGCATTCTCTTTTCTCTCAAATATAGGCAATTCGTTCAAATAATTCATCGTAGTATAAGTGATTCAAGCACACTATCGCTGGTGAACCATTCATCATCAAAGAATACTGTTGAATTTGAATGTAAAAATAATTTATATCATTAAAGTATTTAAGAATAAAAAAAAAATAAATTTAGAAGGTTTCACGCTGCTGTAGAATCGACTTTCCATGTCATCTTTCACTACCAGTAGCTATAATTTATGTTTTTGAGCCAGTTAGAGCTTGTGTTCCTTCAAGTGTACGGAATAAGGAAAGTTTCGTAATGAATGGGCACTGCACTGAAGAATATTTCTCTCATTTCGGAAGATGATAAGCTTGATCGATAATGTTGGGCGATACGGTTTGCTTCAATGCGTGTGCTGTTTAAAGCAAGCACCAAGCACTTGCAAGCACTAGAGGACATTTATGAATCAGAACTAAAAATAATTTATCTGCCGTATGAACATTTAACAGTACTTAGAACTAAAATTAGCGGCAGTGGGATTGATATTATTTATAATCTCTCATTGGCTCTCTTATCATACTTAGCACTTTTTGCTTCAATGTTGGTTCCTTTGAGGAACGATTTTTGCTTTTTGTAGCCATAGCCATCACAACAATCCTGATACTATTAAAGCTCAAACGAAAGTGCGAATGCGAGCGAAGTTTGATCAATATACACCGAAAGTCAAAAGGAAACAAAAAAGAGCTTTTCATATTGAGGTTCATTCGTTCTCCAAGCCGTGGCTGATTACGATGCAGAACGAACGATATTAGCTCGTAGCTTCGCCTTGTAATGTGGAAGAGAATGAGCAACTAATACCACTTCTATACGTTCACCTTCCACGTGCAGTAGTGCGTTAATTCACAAATACAAACAAATGTGAACCAAATCCATCAGACCAGAAGTGGATGATGAATGGTTCAGTTGCTAGTACATTCGGTTGCTGATCCTATCAATGAAACATTACTCGTGAACTATTCTCTTCACCGGCGATGCTACCCGTGCGGCGAGCAGTTTGTGTATATTCCGTGTCTGCTTTATTCATTCTTTCCTTCCACTCAGAGAATTGAACCGCTTGGCAAAGCAAGCAAGCATCTTATATGCACTCTGTTGACTCACAGTTAGTTCGTTTCGAAGCATTTAGGTAGAAAGCTATTCGGTGGTGATGATGACTCGCGTTGAGTCGAATTTTCTACTCACGGTGATTCGTTCTCTGCGACGTATGGCGGTACAACTGAATGACCGCCCAGGATGAAATTTTATTCCTGTATAAAGCTTATAAGAAAGATGTCGAATCTTTTTGAATTGTCTTCACTGCACATTTCTTCGGTGTTTGCTATACTTTAATCGTGATTTGTAGCGTTAGGGACAACTTTGATACCTACCAGAATATGTTATTGATTAAACATCAAACTGTAAAGGGTTATTAATGGAGCGTTTTTGTGTGTCGTAAATATGTAACTTTCACTCCTATTCCGTAGTTCTATAATAAATTCATTTTGTGTTTCGATCGAGTTCGACTTTTCCAAACAAATTATATCTCATTCGAAATGCCAAATTGGTATTTTTCATTCAGTCGAATGTAGGGTTGTTTATTATGCCTGAGAAGTAATAGTCCCAAGTTTTTGTCAATTATTATTGTTTCTCATGATCGTGACACTATTTATATACCGATTACAAAGCCATTCGACGATCGTTTCCTTAATAATTATAAACATATGTGATGATTGCTTTTAATTTCATGTTAATCATTCATAATAAACTAATAGTATTTGTATTAACTTCGAGACAAGTTGTGTCGAACCAAGTCAACTACCAAAAAAGTTGAGACCAACTTTGATGATAAACACTATCAGTTCGTACAAATACTAGAAGAACCATAAACACCAAATAATTCCGTCACATTCAATATACAGGGCGTTAGAGCTACAATATAATAGAAACTAAAACCGAAATAGAACTTCTATAATTTTGTATAAGGCACTAATTTGGAGGCCAACATAAGATTTTACTGAAGAATGATATTTCTATTATTATCAAAAACAAACAAACTCTCTACAGTTACTTGTTGGAAACTGTGCCATGGATAATCGTGCAATGAAGACCTTCCGCAGTTTCCAATAACGAAAGAAATATCTAAAAATCAAGTATCATACAATCAAACACAACAAAATTATCTGTCTCGTGACATTAGTGACGTTAAATAAAGTGGAATTAAATGCATAATTTTTTTTTCTTGATCCTATATTCTCCTACTATCTCCTGATTATGTGATAACAGAATTATATTTCATTTGGACTCTTTGTATGTGATCCTTGAAGTATTCACGTAAAAATTTTTTTGCTCAACACAGTTTTAAGGTAAATAATACAATGAGTAGTTTCAAAACTGAATGTGTGATATGAGTAACAAAAATTCTAAATCGCACTATCTGACAAATCGATAAACCACGCGGATTGTGTTATTTTTCAAATTGAAATCGTTTCCTCTGTAATATGAATATTGTAAAATGTTATGAAATTGAATTTACAATTTCTTCTAGCGGATGTTCTTTTTTAAAAAAAAGCTAAACCGATCACTTCGGGAGTCAATTGTAGAACATTATATTTTCAATACATTTTTGACAGCAATATCAGATTGTAATCTTAATTTGATTCCAGCTCATCAATTTCTCAACTGATATCACATTACGTTATTATTTTGCTGTTTGCTTTTGGAAGCAAAACTTACGAGGCAATAGTTTTGTGAAACTCCAAAAATGATAATATTAAATGCAAAAATTTAATGAATGCATTAAAATATGACTAAGTTAATAAGGCGATACAAAAATGCAAAAGTAAATTTCAATGGAACATCTATTCCTCCAATTTTATGTTGCGTTTTACAAAATGCTTCGACATCCTGTGGCAGTTGGCCGGAACCACAACCGTGATTCTCAATTTAAAAGTCTTAATTTCCTGATCGTAGTACAGTTATTCTAATCGATAATTTGCGTAGATGTATGGTAAAAGATGCTGAATGAGTATTTAGTTAGTAATGACTATTTCTTTGTTAGCCATTCTTCTTAATTGCTTTGATTTTTGCAGAGCAAGCAATTACATGGCGTCTCAGTAGGTTTCAAACGTTGTGGAAAACCCTGCACTCCTATTACTTCTATAAATCAAATCTATGCGAAGAAGCGTTAAATTGTGTTTAATATAATGAAAACATGAGAAAATAAATCATCCCTGAAATTAAAAGATTAGACTTGCCTCTATAATCAATATTCAGAATATATTTTTGTCACTCTATTTGCATTGCATATTGATATTGCGTATTGGACTTGATCATTCATAATCATATGTGATTTTAAAAAATATCACTGTAGATATTTCAGTCCATTTTCAAAATCATAAATAAAATAAATATCAAATCAACCCGAAAGAGAATCAAAAGTGTTGCTACAGTTATATGTGGAAAATAATTCCTTTTATTTTATTTCTTATATAAGCCATATAAACTGCAAAATTTTCACTTTACAAAAGTGATTGCCCTCAGGTGATTCAACTCCAGCTTTTTTAAAATCTATCTGCCATTACTTGCCGCAAAATTTCAACAGCACGGAGTACGAACGTGAGAATAGTATTCGGTGAAATCTGAATAAACTGTTTCATTAGTTTTATTGCAGTAGGAAGTACATTATATGTACATTAGTATACGATTTTAAACGACGTTTTGAAGTAGACTATCAGTTTTATTTATCAGTTTAATTTTTATCCAACCCAATCGTTTCGCCATCTTCCAATAATAAGTAATGATATTACGTTTAAAGTTTTCCAAGCTAATTTGTGATGTTCAACGCACACTTTTTATCAGGGAAATATCTACGAGACAATTAAACTAAGCAAAATAAAAAATTGCTTCCATCGCATCGCTAATTTTTGTCTTCAATTTTTTTCGTATACTTGCATTCATGATTGCTGGCATTTTGACTCGCAGTGAGTCAAAAATTGACTCAATGTAAGCGCTACTCGTGCCTGATGATACCTGCTCTTGAAATGGTTGAGAATGGCTCACGGCGGAATAGCAACAAGCATGAAAAGCAAGATCTCTTCTCTCTTGTGAGTCGCTCAGGCAGTCACATATTGAGCATAGCTTTTGCCTCGTCCGGCATTACATGCTTTGCTGCCTCCGTTCTTGAATCGTTCGCAGGCGATGAACGTTAATGAGTTGCGTGAGGCGAATTTCAGCAACCCTGCGTGCCAGTGCACAAAGAGAAACACTAAACGCAATGACCGAAGCCACGGTACAGGTGGCGGTGTTTTATTTTCGGCGCTGGTGTTTCAAGCTTCGGCATAAACCGAAACCACGGGTTTTCAATTTCGTTAATCACCGGAGCTGAGTGTTTTGAATTCCGCGAAGGCACCGAAAAGCACCCATGCGTTGGTTATATTGTCAATGAATTGAATTCAATCAAACGCGTATTGATGACAAAAGAATGAGTCAATCAAACGCAATTTTCGTCGTACCGTAGCAGTATAGGCGATTATAGTACAAGCAACCGTATAAGGATAAATCGGAAACACTCGGCTTCGGTGTTTGCCGAAGTCAAGGACACTCGACTTCAGTGCTGTCCGAAAATTCAAGCATCGTTTCTTGGCAATTACACGATCACTGCTACGGGCGCTTTTTCTGCTGCGTTTGACGTTTGTTATTCAACACGGGTACGGAGCGTAGCATTCAATACTCCTGGTGGTGTGCTCATGAATGAAGGTGAGTACCGTGCAGAACAAAACACTGTTTTTTACCGTTCAATTTTCTCAGAGATGGCTGAACCAATTTTCACTAGGCTTGTTTGACCTTCTATTGGGCCATTGATGAAGCTAAAAGATCCAATCGCTGTCACTTTTGGAGATATAATAGTATAGGTGATGTAATCGACTAACTGCACTTTTCTCATTGGCTTAAACTTCTCGAAGATATTCAACGAATTTTAATAAATTGAGTATTATTTAGAAGTTGCAATTAGGTTTCTAATCAAGCTTGGAAAATTATGTCAAGCATTCCTGGTTCGGTAGATGTAATCATGTATATGAATTAATCGACAAACGTAGTGAATCCACCTCGAAAGTCTTAGACAAAGCTAGATTTTAGGTTGACAAACTCACAACACGGCCGTGGAAGGGTAGAAAACTATTGGTTGAGAGTATAATCTCATAAATGTAATTATGAGACTATTTTAATGGCAAGAAAAGGCATTAGTACACCACTAGGTGGATTAAGAAGGGTTTTTTCCACAGTAATACTTATGAAGGTATTAGTAATATCAGAAAGGCATAATTACCCAACTATGACACCTGGTTCTGGAAATATAATGGAAGTGACGTAGCCGACAAAATGCGCTGTTTTCTTCGCACTCATTTTTCTCGTGATAGCTAAACCGTTTTCAACCAAGTGTTTGTTCGCCCATTTAATTGATGTTATAACATATTTAACATGCTTTACCCAATAATTTCGAATCTGGAAGACGGACTCAGATAAATTTCCAAGATTTTGACTAGAATCAGAAAACCTTTAATTTGAACCTAAGTTTGTAAAAATCGGTCACGCCATTTTTTAGCGAAATTAGTACACATATTTTCGATTTTTTGCGCGTTTTACTCCATAACTCCGGAACCGGAAGTCCTATCCAAACAAAATTTTAAAAATTTGTATGGGATCACAAGACCTTTCATTTGGATCTAAGCTTGTGATAATCTTTTCAGCCATTTTCGAGAAAAGTTAAAGCAAACAAACAGTACATACACACATACACACACAGAAATTTTGCCACTCGACGCACTGAGTACTATAGTATATGACACTCGACCCTACGGGCCTCAGTTCGAAAATGATTGCATAGCGTTTCTATATAAGAAAGACAAAAATGCTGTTTATACGTTATATACAACAAGAGATATTTACAATCAAATATTTAATACTATCTCAGAGGGTAAATCTTGAATGGGCGTACCATGGTAATTCACTACAAAATCAGTTGACCGGCCTCCTAGAAATACGAGTGCACTTTTTTCATTTTTTTTTTGCACATTTTACCCTGTTGTTCAAAAACAGGCTATGGGCCCAAGAGGCTATTTGAATGTATTTGATTGAATTTTCCGTGTCATGTACAAAAACACGCTCCTGAAAATGAAATTTTCATACCTATCAGTCTGTAATTCCGGAACTGGAAGTCGTATCCGGATGAAATTTAGTTGGATTTTATAAGGTTGTACGACTTTTCATTTGAACCTACGCTTGTGGAAAGTTGTGTAGCATACAGACGCACACACCGACATTTGCTCTGTTTGTTGAACTGAGTCGAATGGTATATGACGGTCGGCTTCCGGCCCTCGGTTAAAGAGTCGATTTTCACAGTGATTGCATAACATTTATATAAGAGCAAGGCAAAAAAATTAATAAAAATACGAATGATCTCACCGATCTGCTTTTGTTTCAGGGTCGATTTTCACAGTGATCACATACTGCAATCGGGAGCGGTGAAAGAGACCTCCAGCCGCCACCCTCAGGCGAGTACCCTAGCATTTTTTCTGTACATCAAGCCCACGCTTTTCCGGTTTCCAGCCCAACTTGTCGAATTGGTACAACTCACTCTGCTTCCGCACGCGGTCTCCGTGTTTATTATCAAAATACTCGGGGACTGAGGACAAAACTGGACGATGTCTACCTGGCTGCACTGGATAGCGATTATGATGTTTATGTGTTCTCAGAGACGTGGTTGGACGAGCAAATCAATTCTGTTCAACTATTTGGTGACCGTTTCAACGTCTACAGATGCGACCGCAGCATAGCTAATAGCATTCGAACACGTGGCGGAGGAGTGTTAATCGCGGTGTCTAACACGTTGTACTCCGGTTTGAACAGGGACGATCGGTTCACTTCGATCGAAACGATATGGGTTAAGATTAAACTTCTCTCTCGAAACGTATTTGTCGGAGCTGTGTACATTCCACCTGAACGACGACATGACTGCAGTACCATGCAGCTTCACCTGGATGCTGCTAAATGTGCTGCAACGGTAGCTGATCCATCTGATGTGCTCTTAATGCTTGGGGATTTTAATCAGCCGGGGCTTGTTTGGTCACCCACTCGTCATGGATATGCGTTTCCCGATCCGATAGTATCGACAACTACTCCTGCCAGCCACTTGCTTGTTGATGGAGCTGCCTTTCTCGGTCTGAGCCAGATAAGCCATCTTTCTAACTTTCAATCTCTAAATCTCTTCGTGCATTCTGTAGCCGACGATCCCCCCTTACCAAACAGAACTTCTCAGTTGCCAGCAACAACTATCGCAGCTACAATTAGTTTCTTTACAAGCGGTATGTCAATCGTACTCAACAGAATCTGTGCCGCAACCCAAAGGGATTCTGGTCGTTCGTCAATACAATGAGGAAAGAAAATGGTCTCCCGTCAAGGATGCATCTCGACAATGACATTGCTGTGTCCCCTGCTGATAAGTGCAGTCTTTTTGCGAAACACTTCTCGAGTGTTTTCTCGAACGACTCACCAACGCGAGCTGAGATAGGCCGAGCAGTCCGTGATGTACCTGCTAATGTCATCGACATGGACGTGTTTGCAGTGGATGTCCAAATGGTTATCACGGCTAAAAGCCAAATCAAGTCGTCATATTCACCCGGCCCGAGTATAATTCCCTCAGCTGTTCTGAAAAAATGCTCCGACATTTTAGCTGCTTCGCTTCCTGCATTATTCAACTTGTCGCTTCGTCTGCACAAATTTCCATCGGAATGGAAACGCTCTACGATGTTCCCCGTGTTTAAGAAAGGGGATAAATGCAATATAGTGAACTACCGTGGCATTACCTCGCTGGGAGTGGAATCCAAGGTGTTTGAGACGCTGATTTACGAAAAACTCTTTGCATCTTGCAAGCAATACATTAGTCCCTACCAGCATGGATTCTTTCCGGGTCGCTCTGTTGAGACTAATCTCATTAGTTTTACATCGTTCTGCATGGATCAAATATGCAAAAAACTGCAAGTGGATGTGATCTACACGGATCTAAAAGCTGCATTCGACAAAGTCAACCATGACATTCTGCTGGCTAAACTTGAAAAAATGGGATGCTCGTCTGGATTCTGCGATTGGCTAAGATCATACCTGGTGCAACGAGAATTATCTGTCTGCATTGGAAATAGTTCTTCTGACTGCTTTTCCAACTGTTCAGGAGTTCCGCAGGGCAGCACACTGGGTCCATTACTCTTCTCACTATTCGTCAATGATGCAGCTTTTGTCCTACAGCGTGGAGGAAAATTGTTTTTCGCTGATGATGTGAAAATTTATCACGTCGTTCGTAACCAAGCTGATTGCCGAGAACTGCAGAACCTCCTGTGCATCTTCAACAATTAGCTTTCGAAGGACCAGGATTGCAGTTCCGTTTGATTATAACATCGCTGGGACCCCTCTTCAACGTGTCGACCACGTCAAGGACCTTGGTGTCGTCTTGGATGAAAGGCTTACATACGTTCGGCACTTCTCAACTACGATCGACAAAGCGAATCGTCAACTTGGATTCATGTTCAAGATATCGAGTGAGTTCCGTGATCCGCTATGTTTCAAGGCCTTGTATTGTTCCTTGGTTCGCTCGCTGCTTGAATTTGCTTCTGTTGTCTGGAGTCCCTATCAGGAAGTGTGGAGTGCACGTTTCGAAGCTGTGCAGCGCAGATTCGTCAGGTATGCACTGCGATACCTGCCATGGAGCGACCCACGTAACCTGCCACCGTACGCCGACCGCTGTCGTTTGCTGGGTCTCGACACCCTAACTGATAGAAGGAATGCATCAAATGCTACCTTTGTTGCCAAAATCTTGCTTGCTGAGTACGATGTGCCAGACTTGCTGGCTCGATTCAACCTATCTGCTCCTGCCCGCTCACTTCGACCGAGAACTCTACTGTTTGAGACTCCACAGTTCACGAACTACGCTGCAAATAGCTATCTAGCTGCTTCAATTCGTCACTTCAACGAGGTCTCCGAGCCCTTCGACTTCAATCGCACTTCTAACAGCTTCCGTCGGCGTTTACTATCAGTCCGTCCGTAATTTTAATTTTATTACTTGACCACTATGTATTTATTCTTGTTATTTGTTCGTTTTTAGAATTAGACAGTTCCATTAAGACCATGTTGGTCAGATGGACGAAATTTAACAAAATAAATAAACAAAATAAATAGACGTTCATTATGAGGATAAAAAAAACTTTTTTGATATTCAGCGATATACATAGATATTGTTGATTTACCGTCATAGAAACTTATTTCGGTTATATCCTTGCTGGTACCAGAAGTAACGTTAAAAATTTCTAGAATGGGACTTGTGTCCACCTCTGACAGTTTATATTTATTTATTTATTCGTCAAACAAATGTAGGCTACAGACCAAAAAGTTACAATGGTTTCTTATATGCTATACATTATTTCTACGATTTGGTTTCAATTTTTTTCTTTTATTTGTTTCCTGGACATAGTTAGATCGATTTATTTTGGCAGGTATAAAAGCGCATCATTCGATTAATAGGATTATTTTTGGCATAATTTGTTTTATTTTTTTTGAGAATATTTGACGACTTCTGAGATGACGACTAGGAGCATAAAATTTTAGTTGTGAAAGCAATGATTCAGATTGTACTCGTTGAGAAATAATGTCGTTGATAAAATAAAGCATTGTAGCTTTGTGGCGTTCTTCGAGTGTTTGTAAGTTTATGAGCATACAACGCGCTTTATATGATGGAAGAGGAAATGTAGTCCAGTTTAGTCTACGAAGCGCATACAGTAGAAATTGTTTTTGAACAGATTCGATGCGCTATACGTGTACGCAGGTACATGGGTTCCATACTATGCTGCAGCATTCCAAAATTGGCCTGACGTATGTTGTATATAATAATTTTATTGTGTAAGGGTCCTGAAAATTATGACTAAAACGTTTAATGAAGCCTAACATACTATTTGTTTTATTGACAATTGTATTATAATGCTCCACGAAAGTTAGTTTTGAGTCTAAAATTACGCCTAGGTCTCTAATAATTTTACATTTTTCTACAGGTTGGTTTCCTAAATATATGTTAATAGTAGGAGACATGATTTTTCTACTAAACGTTACTGAACTACATTTTTTAACGTTTAGTTGGAGTAAGCTTTTATTGCACCATATGTTGAATACGTTAATTTCATATTGGAATACTTCCACATCTACAGCATTTTTTATTTCCATGAAGAGCTTCATGTCGTCTGCATATACAAGTACTTTTAGATGTTTGAGTAAGAATGAAATGTCGTTTACGTACAAGATAAAAAGAAGAGGGCCTAAATGTGAACCTTGGGGAACACCTGAAGTGACATTTATTGATTTGGAGTATGTGTTTTGATAGCGTACAATTTGTTTACGTTTTGTGAGATATGATTCAAGCAATTCCAAAAGTTTTTGTTCAATGCCATATTTTTATGATTTTGAATAGTAATTATGGTATGTCAACTCTGTCGAAAGCTTTACTAAAGTCAGTATAGAGAGTTTCGACATAATTTCCATTGTCCATAGCTTCCAAAGTGAATGTAATCAATTCCAGGAGATTTGTTGACGTAGAACGACCTTTGAAAAAGCCATTGTGTTTTGGAGTTATGTAATTTTTCATTTGTTGAAATATTTTCCCATTGATAATTTTTTCAAATTATTTTGGAATGCACGAGATAATGGCAATTCCTCGATAATTACGTATGTCTGATTTTGAGCCTGATTTAAAGACCGGTTCTAAGAAGGAGAATTTCCATGTTTCTGGAAATATTCCTGTTCTTAGAGATAAGTTGAAGAGATGTTGGAATGGTGTTGTGAGCTCAGTAGCTAATTGCTTCAAAAATATTGGTGCCATTCCGTCAGGTAAAAGTTCCTTTGCTACGTTGAGGTTTTCAAGTGCCTTGAATATTTCTTGCTTAGATAGTTGATTGGCACTGATGTCATTAGAAAGCTCCGGTATAAAGGATAAATAGTCACGTTCACGATTTGTTTCGGCTTACGATGTATATATTTCCTGAAAAAAATTGCAAATAAATTACAAATTTCAGTGCTATTATTTTCAGTAGTTCCGTCTATGTTCATCTGTGAAGGAAGGTTGTTATTTTTCAGTTTTTTTTTAACACTCCAAATACCAAGCCTCAAAAAAAGTTGGAACGGTAACTTTGAGCTTTCATAGCTCATCTGTTTTTCAACGAATCTTAGCAAATTTTACACCCTCGAATTTTGTGAAGTTCGTAGATTGATTCAAAAACTTTGTAGGAGTTGATTGGTAAAGAAAAATCAATGAAAATTTGATTTTTCCCGTTCCAAGTTTTTTTCACGCGCCCAATATGCCCTATCTGCTTTCCAATTTTCTGTCCGGTGGCATAAACGTCGCATGGAAAATATTAAATACTTCAAATTTACCAAGTCATAACTTTGTTGTTAGTAAACCGATCTTCAAAATTTGTTCACCATTGGAAAGGTACTACTTCCACAAATAGAATGCACTGAAAAAAACTAAAAATAGGTTTGTCTACCCAAAGTTATAATGAAAACTGTACATAGATGACCTTAGAAAAGATGAGACTTTTTACAATGATCGTAAATATCTCGAAATTCAAAGCGATGACCTATATATTTTTATACATCATTCGATTGCTATCGATACCAGCTACAATTTTCGCTCAACTACCATTCCTGCACAATCAAAACAAAACATTAAAAAATCGATAAATTTATAAATATATATGAATTTTTCATTTTTTTCACATGTTTGTAAATAACTCAAAAATTAAAGCGATGACATGTACATTTTTTTGATTCAAAATATTGGAATCATTACCAGAAACAATGTATTGATGAACAAAATTATATATCCGTTCAAAGAAGCTCAAGAAATTTGGTACAAATACAGAGAATTTCTATTATTGGGAAAATTTTGCAAAAAAAAAACAAATCAAAACTTTGAAATTTTATGACATATATTTTTTTATTATTTTAGTTGGAAATTTATTATGAACAAAATTTACAAGAAAACTGAAACTTGGATTTCACTGATAATCTTAAAAATTTTTGTAAATATACATAAACTCTAAAAATAATTATTGCTTGATTTTTGTTTTATAAGCAATTAAGAACAAAAACATATATCTTAAATTATCCGCTATCCTAAACGACGTCAATTATAATCGATAGAATATTATCATTTAAATATCACAAACTTAGAATTATTTCGGAATGTATAGAATTCGAAAATTTTATGAATTTTCTATTAGTAAACAATTCAGAAAAAGTATAATTCCGAATTTAGCACAAAAAAGCACACGAAATTAAGCAAAACTTTTTTATCCACCTAGTTGTGTAATGATGCCTTTCTCATATCTCTCTTATTCATATATAAAAAATGTATTCTTCAAACAGTTTTGTTTGATTTTTGAAAAACATGAAAGCTAGTGCATGAACTAGTGTAACCTACAAAATGAAAAAGCAATGTCCTGACATTACATTCCTTTTGTGGAATTTGGCCTTTCTGTTTCAACAGACTTCGCAGCCGATTCTTAGTGGACAGAGTCATTGCTTGGCTAGTACTATGGATCCTACTGACACTATGAATCCTTCCAGGTCGGGGCTCGAACATACGACAACTGGCTTGTAAGACCAGTGCCCTATACCCTGAACCGCCAACCCGGGACCTACAAAATGAAACAGTTCTCAAATCGGTTAGGCCATCTTTCTCAGTGAAGTGAGTTCCACTATTTCAGGTACTTATGAAACTGGAATCGCCCCGAATATTAGCTTTGCAGCAGCCTTTGCGATTAGCACCAACCAACCAATCTATTTGCAGCTTACAGTTGTCTTCGTCTCGAAAAACAACCTCTTCGTTTGAATGCTTTTTACTGAATGAAACCCTACACCTATGTTATCATAACTAATTGGCTCAAGTGGCATGTTCCGGCAGTTATTTGGAGATTCGTGTCTTGCCGTAGCTTCTCAGGGATGGGAAGGGAAGGATAAAAAGAACATGGAAGGGAATTGGGAATTGGGTGAGGTGGGAAAACAGCACAAAACATAAAGAAATAAATCGTCCTGCATCCCCGAAAGGATGCTGAACGATCTGCAGGTGCCAAAATGCGGTTGATAAAACCTCCAACCACCGAGAGGCCTTAGAGATTTAACAAAAGTGACACCACTCTTCATTCCCCGAAGAATGCAGAACGATTTCTTCCCGAATATGCACTTGAATTAATTTAACACTTTAGAACAAAAATACCTTATTTTCATATATAGTTAATAAATAACTTACATGATACGAATATTTTTCAAAGAAAAAACTCAATGTTTGAACATATTTTAAAATTTTTTCAAGAAATATCTCCTCCGCCTTTTTGCCTTTCTCATATAGAAAGGCTATGCAATCACTGTAAAAATCGAATTTTTAACCGAGGCCCGGAGGGCCGAATGTCATATACCATTCGACTCAGCTCGACGAACTGAGCAAATGTCTGTGTGTGTGTGTCCGTCCGTGTGTGTGTCCATCCGTGTGTGTGTCCGTCCGTCCGTGTGTGTGTGTATGTGTGTGTGTATGTAACAAAAATATGCACTCACTTTTCTCATAGATGGCCAAACCGATTTTCACAAACAAAGATTCAAATGAAAGGTCTAATAGTCCCATAGCCTGCTATTGAATTTCATTCCGATCCGACTTCCGGTTCCGGAGATATATGATGATATGTACTAAAAAAGTGAAAAAAAATATGCACTCACTTTTTTCAGAGATGGCTGAACCGATTTTCACAAACTAAGATTCAAATAAAAGGTATTATGGTCAATAGCTTGCTATTGAATTTCGTTTGAATGTGACTTCCGGTTCCGGAGTTATACGGTAATATGTGAAAATTTGAGAAAAAGTTTACACTCAATTATCTCTGGAACAACTCAACCGATTTCGCAAACTTAGATTCAAATGAAAGGTCTTATAATACCCTAAAAACTTGTGGAACATTTTATCTAGATCCGACTTCCGGTTCCGGAGCTAAAGCGTGATAAGTGGAAAATTACAAATTTTATTAGTATTTTTCCTCGAACGATGGTTTAAAACATGTGCAAATCCCATAAAACTGTCTGATAAATTCTTCTAGTTTGCAGAGCTTGTTAGTTTGTGGGTATAAAAACTTAATTCGGCACTACTGGTCCCCTCTTTTCCTGTTCCGAGAGCACCGAAAGTGGAGAAGAAAAACTCCTAAAACTAAATTCACTTCAATTTCTCTGCGATGCTTGAACCGATTTTCACAAATCTTGATTTGAATTAAAGTTCATACTGTCTTTAAACCTACTGTGAAATTTCATTCGGATCCGACTTCCGGTTCCGCAGTTACAGGGCGATGAGTGTCAAAGTTTTCAAATCGCCATATAGAGTGACAATATGTACAACACCGAAAGAAGTAGAAAACACAAAACGAACAAGGCATGCTTTGTTCTATTTCGTACACGTTGTGTAGTGATGTCAATAATAATAATAACAATCCTACTACATGTTTCATGCTGCTGATTCATGCTGTTTAGCACGCAGTAGTAACAGAAACGCAGGTTCGTTTCGTTAGATTTAGTTTAATTGGTTTAAACGAAATAGAGCATGAGCTAGTAAGTATAAGTTTAACTAGGTTCAAAACTGTTCCAATTTGTAGGTCATATTTGTTGGTAGCAAACGAACCAACTTTGGGTATTCCGTTCATCTGAATCCGGTTTCGGGAGAATTGGAAATAGTGATTAGAAACTGCAAAAAGGATCTCACTCACTTTTCTTGGAGATGGCCGAATAGATTTTCACAAACTTATAGGTTCAAAAGAAAAGTCTTACAGTTTCATATGGAATTCCTTAATTTGTTGTGGATACTATTTTCGGTTCCGGAACTACAGGTTAAACAGGATTATAGAGTTTGTGAGATAAGATCCGAACAAATTATCCTATTCCTATTCAATAAACAGTTGTTTTTGCGAATTTCACGGTTATATTTATGATGTGATAAGTAATATGAGAAAGGCAAGGCACCACTAGGTGGATTAAAATAGGTTTTTTATAAACATGCTCGAAAATATTTTGTTTCAAACACAAGAAACGGATTTTTTTCGTTTGCCTCAATGTTAGATATAGCAGTTTAAAAATAACTTGTTTTTGAACTAGTTTTGCTAATAACTTCGGTTCAGAAAACGCTACCTGAATACGCCAGTCATTGAAAAATTGGTTTTAACAAACTCTAAAAGATGTTCAAAGATACTTATACGAAAAGAGAAAAATATAAATGCTAGAGCGAAAAATCTGATTTTTTGAGGAACACCCTAAGTTGCTCTTTAAAAATAGCTGTAACACTAAAACCGTTGCAGGTACTACTATGGTGTCCTCAGCAAAGCTGCTCGATATAAGTTTATCTACAATTTTGCCGAAGAATGCAGTCCTATATCTCAATACATCCGGAAAATAAGATTTGGATCATCTTAATAATAAGAGCCACCCTAATACCATGTACATCGACATATGGCTTATCTTCACTGATCATTTGTTTTGAAGACATCATAGCTCTAAAGTATAAGGTTAAGCCACAAATGTTTTTGTCCCCCTAAATTTTGTATCCGGGCCACTGTGCAATGCAATTAAACTCGGAAATTTTAAAATTTCCGATCTTTTACCTATTTTTTGAGACTCTACGGCAAACCTACAACAAAATCAGAATTTTAGTAGTTATCAGTTGCGTTTGGGTTGTACAAAAAAATTATTTGGATCGTTTGTCCAATACAAAAACTTAACTATTTTTAGAGTTTTAGGTTATTTACTAAATTTTTTAAAATTTTCAGTGAAATCCAAGTTTCATTTTTTTTGTAAATTTTGTTTATAATAGATTTCGAACTAAAATAATAAAAATAATAAAAAAAATTGGGAAAAAAATGGGGAATGCTTGCATAATTCATACAATTGATATTCGGAAGTGTTAAGGAACATGTCAGTTGTTTTCGTATTCATGACATCCAGTTATGTCGCTGACATTACCCACCCGCCTTTTTTCAGTGCATTTTATTTCTGGAAGTAGTACCTTTCCAATGGTGAACAAATTTTGAAGATCGGTTGACTAACAAAACAAGTTATGACTCGGTAAAGTTGAGGTTATCAATATCCGATTCGCGATGCAGGTGCCGCATGAATGCAGATAGGGCACGTTTTGAGCGTGAAAAAAAACTTGGAACGGGAAAAATCAGCTTTTCATTAGTTTTTCCTGAACGATCGTCAATAATGATATACTTAAAATAATCTACAAACTTCACAAAATTCGAGGGTGTAAAATTTATCGAAATTGGTCAAGTAACAACTGAGCTATGATAGCTCAAAGTTACCGTTCCAACTTTTTTTGAGGCTTGGTGCTTCGCATAACTGTTTTAGGCTTGTATTAGGAGTGTTAACATAGCTAAAGAAAATTTTAGGATGCTCTTTGATTTCGCTTTCGACTTTAAAATTATATTCTTCGTGTGCCGAGTTGATGGCTATTTTCAGGTCATTGCAAATGTCGAGGTAGTTTTGTAGATTAATAACACTTTTATCTTTTCTATAAGTCTTATGTGCTTTCTGCTTTCTATTTGTCAGATTTTTCAATTGTGGGTTGAACCAGACAGGCAATTTGCTATTGTGACTTCTTCTCCTTATTTTACTGGTACAATTTCCGAAATTAAGTGGTTAATAATTAGATAGAATTTTCCCACTTCTCCATTGACGTTTCCTTCTATACTCAAAATATTTTGCCAGTTTAATGTACTTAGTCTACGTTTTGCTTCTGCGAAATTTGTTTTGTGGTATTCCGGCACTTCCTCGTATTCTATTTCGTTATGGAGAGACATTTAATGCATAAAAATGGAGTATTCAATTGCTGTGTGAAATGCTTCATTTTTCTAGAGTGGATTTGGTGAGGCATTCACACAGAAGTCTTCGGTACAGTTTGAGAAAAGAAGATCAAGATATGAATTTTGTTTATTTTTACCGAATTTATTTGATTCAAGCCGAATAAAGAGATTTTGTCGGAAAGAAATTGAAGTGTTTCATTTTCTCCTGCAATTGGAAGTAGAATGGATTCATTTTGTTCATCGGTGATGAAGTGAGCGTTTCGTTGGTTAAAGTCACCGTATATGTGTAACTTAAATTCTGGTTCCATATTCGACATAATTTTTTCTACGGTTTGAAAGAATAGCTCAAAGTTGTTTTGTTAGCATTTTCAGGGGGAAAATACACAGAGGCAAAAATATGTTTTTGTCCTGATATAAATACTTTGGTCCAAACATCTTCAAATTCTTTGTATTTATTTGTTTCAATTTTGTCGGATCAAAAGTCAGCACTTACTGCAATGAAGACTCCACCTCCAGATTTTTTGTTGGATAATGCTAAGTTACGGTCATGCCGGAATACGTTATAGTTATTCCCAAAAATTTCTTCGCATTTTACGCTTTCGTCCCAACTACTTTCAGTTCCAAGAATAACTGTGAAAGAAGATGATAAAATATTTTGTTAAATTTCCTTCATTTTGGCTAGGCTTTTCATGCGATTGAAATTCTGACAGTAGACAAGAATTTCAATCGCATTCTGTTGTGAAGGGTAAGGTATATTGTAATAACATATTATTGTTATTGTTGTGACAGGTATTGTTACTGTTACTGTTACTGTTACTGATAGGCTCAGAGACAGGACTCAACCTGCGTTCTTATGCATTCCGTGCATACGCGCTACCGTTTCGCCACTCTGATCTTGTTTAAGCCACTCTAAAACGCGAAACAGACATAATAGCAACGTACATCGAACATGGTCTACATCCTGGCCGTCACCCGACCGATACCTTACATCCAAACATCTTCTCTGTCCATCAAACACTAGTCCTCTCGCTTTATACCTATTTCTCCGATCAAGCATTGAGTAGGAGAGTGTATTTATAATCGCTTGTCACCTTCTTTAATGGTGCCAGTCGCTGGCTGGACATCGTCAGCGATAGACCCCTATGAAGGATGTATTGATTGTCTGCCCTTTCCTACCAGAAGCAGATTGTTACGGAAAATCAAACCGCAATTGTTTTTAACGATTTATTAATTTTTAGTTTGACGTCAAGCCGCCATGACTAAGTTTAGTTTTTGCAATGACTGAGCGGAAATATATATCGGAGAAGCCAAGTGAAAGAAAAACTAACAGAAAAGATGAATTTTTGGAAAAAGATACGCTCAGAGACAGGACTCGAACCTGCGTTCTTATGCATTCCGTGCATACGCGCTACCATTTCGCCACTCTGATCTTGTTTTAGCCACTTTAAAACGCGAAACAGACATAGTAGCAACGTACATCGAACATGGTCTACATCCTGGCCGTATTGTTACTATTTGTGTTGAAATTGCTGTTCAACCGAAGTTGCGGTCATTCGTCCCATAAGCTATTTATTCAAGTGTCGATATGCATACCTGTCATTTAATTCTATAGTAATTTCAATAAATTCGTTTTTCTAAGAAATATTACCAATTTTCGTTCTTCTTCCTCGTTGTTACTCAAAACGTCTCCAATGGTCGTCGCAAGGTTAGCTTTTCCGATGAGTTTCGTATTTTCTGCAGTCTAATAGTATATGTCGAACCGTCAGTGGTTCATTACAGGTCCGGCAGTTGCTGCTGTCTCCGTTGAATAGGTGCTGATGTGTTAATCTGGTGTGACCGATTCTCAGTCTACTTAGCGCTCTTCTTTCTGTGGCAGGAAATCTGTCTGGCCATTTATTCGTTGTATATTTTATTGCTCTAAAAAACTGGTACTACTTTGCCACTGGTGTTCCCATTGCAGATGAATATTTTGTTTACATGATCGGATTGCATCTTCTGCCGGAATCGCATCACATTCCGGTTCACCGCTGGACGATTTTGCTAACTTGTCTGCTGCTTCATTTCCAACTATTTTAAGTATGTCCTGTGATCCAACAAAGCTCAACTAATTTGTCTTTCAACTCTTCTTCAATTTCTTGAATCCAGGCATGCCGCGATTGGCCTTTTTCAAGTATTGATAGTACACAGGCAGAATCCGTAAAAATGACGGCCGCTGATGTATTTGTACAAATATTCAAAACGGCGTAAAGAATTGCCCTTGTTTCAGCCGAGAAACAGAGCATGTATTAGGCAATTTTTTGCTGACTTCAATATTTTCGCTTACTACACCGAAACCCACACTATCCTGGTCAACAGATCCATCTGTAAAAATTATTCGATGGAACAAATATTTTGTGGCGCAGAGCTCTCGAAAGAGTTGCTGTGCTTTGTTTGACGGCTCACCGACTTTGAAATACTTTTTCAAAGACCAATCAATTTTTACTGTTGTTGAGTACCATGGCTTGTCTCCTAAACGTCGTAGAGTTGCAATTCTAGGGAACGTTTCTCCGGTAAGCGATTGATACGTTATTGAAGCTCTTTTTAAAGACGAAAAATTGTCAATAAATTGATCAACAGTGTTCAGTGATGGGAATATGATGTTTAGTTTTTGAATAAATCGTATTGCTTTTACTGTTAAATTCGTGGTGATCATTTGTTCAAAAGGAAGTTGTCCAGCTTCGACCATTATGGATTCAATCGGACTCGATCTCAATACTCCCGTTGATTCTCTTATGGCGGTGTTGTATAATGGTTCCAATGTTTTCTAAATCGTTGGGCTACCGCCATTAATAATACTCATTCCGTAGATTAATTTTGGAAACAGCACTGCGCTGGTTATTTGCTGTAAAGTTTTCCGTGTTCCTCCGTACATTACATTTCCAACTACTTTGAGGAAATTCAACACTGATTGGACATTACGCCGTGTAGCTGCTGCATGCCGTTTGAAGTTTAATCGTTTATCTAGGATGATTCCAAGGGTCTTAATGTATTCTGCTTGTGATACTTCTAAACGGTCAATGGTTATAGCGGGGTTTCTGGATGCTTCCGCTTTTTGCATATGTGAATAAAGCTGGATTTTTCAACTGAAATCGACATGCTATTTTGCTCTGCTCATATACCCAGCATGGTTGCTGCTTTTTGCAGTTGTTTTCGCACTTGTTTCGCATTTTCACCAGTAGCCATTACAAGAACATCATCAGCATACACGAAAATTTGGATTTCCTTGGGTATTTTCTCGTAAACCGTCTCCATCAATACCAAAAACAATGTAACGGAAAGAACTGAGCCTTGGGGAATTCCAGTCGATTGTGTCTTAAGGATTGATAGCGTGTCGTCGTGGATTCATTTTGTTCATCGGTGATGAAGTGAGCGTTTCGTTGGTTAAAGTCACCGTATATGTGTAACTTAACTTCTGGTTCTATATTCGACATAATTTTTTCTACGGTTTGAAAGAATAGCTCAAAAGTTGTTTTGTTAGCATTTTCTGGGGGAAAATACACAGAGGCAAAAATATGTTTTTGTCCTGATATAAATACTTTGGTCCAAAAATCTTCAAATTCTTTGTGTTTATTTGTTTCAATTTTGTCGGATCAAAAGTCAGCACTTACTGCAATGAAGACTCCACTTCCAGATTTTTTGTTGGATAATGCTAAGTTACGGTCATGCCGGAATACGTTATAGTTATTCCCAAAAATTTCTTCGCATTTTACGCTTTCGTCCCAACTACTCTCAGTTCCAAGAATAACTGTGAAAGAAGATGATAAAATATTTTGTTGAATTTCCTTCATTTTGGCTAGGCTTTTCATGCGATTGAAATTCTGACAGTAGACAAGAATTTCAATCGCATTCTGTTGTGAAGGGTAAGGTATATTGTAATAACATATTATTGTTATTGTTGTGACAGGTATTGTTACTGTTTTTTTTGCAATGACTGAGCGGAAATATATATTAGAGAAGCCAAGTGAAAGAAAAACTAACAGAAAAGATGAATTTTTGGAAAAAGATACGCTCAGAGACAGGACTCGAACCTGCGTTCTTATGCATTCCGTGCATACGCGCTACCGTTTCGCCACTCTGATCTTGTTTAAGCCACTCTAAAACGCGAAACAGACATAGTAGCAACGTACATCGAACATGGTCTAACTTAGATTCAAATGAAAGGTCTTATAATACCCTAAAAACTTGTGGAACATTTTATCTAGATCCGACTTCCGGTTCCGGAGCTAAAGCGTGATAAGTGGAAAATTACAAATTTTATTAGTATTTTTCCTCGAACGATGGTTAAAAACATGTACAAATCCCATAAAACTGTCTGATAAATTCTTCTAGTTTGCAGAGCTTGTTAGTTTGTGGGTATAAAAACTTAATTCGGCACTACTGGTCCCCTCTTTTCCTGTTCCGAGAGCACCGAAAGTGGAGAAGAAAAACTCCTAAAACTAAATTCACTTCAATTTCTCTGCGATGCTTGAACCGATTTTCACAAATCTTGATTTGAATTAAAGTTCATACTGTCTTTAAACCTACTGTGAAATTTCATTCGGATCCGACTTCCGGTTCCGCAGTTACAGGGCGATGAGTGTCAAAGTTTTCAAATCGCCATATAGAGTGACAATATGTACAACACCGAAAGAAGTAGAAAACACAAAACGAACAAGGCATGCTTTGTTCTATTTCGTACACGTTGTGTAGTGATGTCAATAATAATAATAACAATCCTACTACATGTTTCATGCTGCTGATTCATGCTGTTTAGCACGCAGTAGTAACAGAAACGCAGGTTCGTTTCGTTAGATTTAGTTTAATTGGTTTAAACGAAATAGAGCATGAGCTAGTAAGTATAAGTTTAACTAGGTTCAAAACTGTTCCAATTTGTAGGTCATATTTGTTGGTAGCAAACGAACCAACTTTGGGTATTCCGTTCATCTGAATCCGGTTTCGGGAGAATTGGAAATAGTGATTAGAAACTGCAAAAAGGATCTCACTCACTTTTCTTGGAGATGGCCGAATAGATTTTCACAAACTTATAGGTTCAAAAGAAAAGTCTTACAGTTTCATATGGAATTCCTTAATTTGTTGTGGATACTATTTTCGGTTCCGGAACTACAGGTTAAACAGGATTATAGAGTTTGTGAGATAAGATCCGAACAAATTATCCTATTCCTATTCAATAAACAGTTGTTTTTGCGAATTTCACGGTTATATTTATGATGTGATAAGTAATATGAGAAAGGCAAGGCACCACTAGGTGGATTAAAATAGGTTTTTTATAAACATGCTCGAAAATATTTTGTTTCAAACACAAGAAACGGATTTTTTTCGTTTGCCTCAATGTTAGATATAGCAGTTTAAAAATAACTTGTTTTTGAACTAGTTTTGCTAATAACTTCGGTTCAGAAAACGCTACCTGAATACGCCAGTCATTGAAAAATTGGTTTTAACAAACTCTAAAAGATGTTCAAAGATACTTATACGAAAAGAGAAAAATATAAATGCTAGAGCGAAAAATCTGATTTTTTGAGGAACACCCTAAGTTGCTCTTTAAAAATAGCTGTAACACTAAAACCGTTGCAGGTACTACTATGGTGTCCTCAGCAAAGCTGCTCGATATAAGTTTATCTACAATTTTGCCGAAGAATGCAGTCCTATATCTCAATACATCCGGAAAATAAGATTTGGATCATCTTAATAATAAGAGCCACCCTAATACCATGTACATCGACATATGGCTTATCTTCACTGATCATTTGTTTTGAAGACATCATAGCTCTAAAGTATAAGGTTAAGCCACAAATGTTTTTGTCCCCCTAAATTTTGTATCCGGGCCACTGTGCAATGCAATTAAACTCGGAAATTTTAAAATTTCCGATCTTTTACCTATTTTTTGAGACTCTACGGCAAACCTACAACAAAATCAGAATTTTAGTAGTTATCAGTTGCGTTTGGGTTGTACAAAAAAATTATTTGGATCGTTTGTCCAATACAAAAACTTAACTATTTTTAGAGTTTTAGGTTATTTACTAAATTTTTTAAAATTTTCAGTGAAATCCAAGTTTCATTTTTTTTGTAAATTTTGTTTATAATAGATTTCGAACTAAAATAATAAAAATAATAAAAAAAATTGGGAAAAAAATGGGGAATGCTTGCATAATTCATACAATTGATATTCGGAAGTGTTAAGGAACATGTCAGTTGTTTTCGTATTCATGACATCCAGTTATGTCGCTGACATTACCCACCCGCCTTTTTTCAGTGCATTTTATTTCTGGAAGTAGTACCTTTCCAATGGTGAACAAATTTTGAAGATCGGTTGACTAACAAAACAAGTTATGACTCGGTAAAGTTGAGGTTATCAATATCCGATTCGCGATGCAGGTGCCGCATGAATGCAGATAGGGCACGTTTTGAGCGTGAAAAAAAACTTGGAACGGGAAAAATCAGCTTTTCATTAGTTTTTCCTGAACGATCGTCAATAATGATATACTTAAAATAATCTACAAACTTCACAAAATTCGAGGGTGTAAAATTTATCGAAATTGGTCAAGTAACAACTGAGCTATGATAGCTCAAAGTTACCGTTCCAACTTTTTTTGAGGCTTGGTGCTTCGCATAACTGTTTTAGGCTTGTATTAGGAGTGTTAACATAGCTAAAGAAAATTTTAGGATGCTCTTTGATTTCGCTTTCGACTTTAAAATTATATTCTTCGTGTGCCGAGTTGATGGCTATTTTCAGGTCATTGCAAATGTCGAGGTAGTTTTGTAGATTAATAACACTTTTATCTTTTCTATAAGTCTTATGTGCTTTCTGCTTTCTATTTGTCAGATTTTTCAATTGTGGGTTGAACCAGACAGGCAATTTGCTATTGTGACTTCTTCTCCTTATTTTACTGGTACAATTTCCGAAATTAAGTGGTTAATAATTAGATAGAATTTTCCCACTTCTCCATTGACGTTTCCTTCTATACTCAAAATATTTTGCCAGTTTAATGTACTTAGTCTACGTTTTGCTTCTGCGAAATTTGTTTTGTGGTATTCCGGCACTTCCTCGTATTCTATTTCGTTATGGAGAGACATTTAATGCATAAAAATGGAGTATTCAATTGCTGTGTGAAATGCTTCATTTTTCTAGAGTGGATTTGGTGAGGCATTCACACAGAAGTCTTCGGTACAGTTTGAGAAAAGAAGATCAAGATATGAATTTTGTTTATTTTTACCGAATTTATTTGATTCAAGCCGAATAAAGAGATTTTGTCGGAAAGGAATTGAAGTGTTTCATTTTCTCCTGCAATTGGAAGTAGAATGAATTCATTTTGTTCATCGGTGATGAAGTGAGCGTTTCGTTGGTTAAAGTCACCGTATATGTGTAACTTAAATTCTGGTTCCATATTCGACATAATTTTTTCTACGGTTTGAAAGAATAGCTCAAAGTTGTTTTGTTAGCATTTTCAGGGGGAAAATACACAGAGGCAAAAATATGTTTTTGTCCTGATATAAATACTTTGGTCCAAACATCTTCAAATTCTTTGTATTTATTTGTTTCAATTTTGTCGGATCAAAAGTCAGCACTTACTGCAATGAAGACTCCACCTCCAGATTTTTTGTTGGATAATGCTAAGTTACGGTCATGCCGGAATACGTTATAGTTATTCCCAAAAATTTCTTCGCATTTTACGCTTTCGTCCCAACTACTTTCAGTTCCAAGAATAACTGTGAAAGAAGATGATAAAATATTTTGTTAAATTTCCTTCATTTTGGCTAGGCTTTTCATGCGATTGAAATTCTGACAGTAGACAAGAATTTCAATCGCATTCTGTTGTGAAGGGTAAGGTATATTGTAATAACATATTATTGTTATTGTTGTGACAGGTATTGTTACTGTTACTGTTACTGTTACTGATACGCTCAGAGACAGGACTCAACCTGCGTTCTTATGCATTCCGTGCATACGCGCTACCGTTTCGCCACTCTGATCTTGTTTAAGCCACTCTAAAACGCGAAACAGACATAATAGCAACGTACATCGAACATGGTCTACATCCTGGCCGTCACCCGACCGATACCTTACATCCAAACATCTTCTCTGTCCATCAAACACTAGTCCTCTCGCTTTATACCTATTTCTCCGATCAAGCATTGAGTAGGAGAGTGTATTTATAATCGCTTGTCACCTTCTTTTATGGTGCCAGTCGCTGGCTGGACATCGTCAGCGATAGACCCCTATGAAGGATGTATTGATTGTCTGCCCTTTCCTACCAGAAGCAGATTGTTACGGAAAATCAAACCGCAATTGTTTTTAACGATTTATTAATTTTTAGTTTGACGTCAAGCCGTCATGACTAAGTTTAGTTTTTGCAATGACTGAGCGGAAATATATATCGGAGAAGCCAAGTGAAAGAAAAACTAACAGAAAAGATGAATTTTTGGAAAAAGATACGCTCAGAGACAGGACTCGAACCTGCGTTCTTATGCATTCCGTGCATACGCGCTACCATTTCGCCACTCTGATCTTGTTTTAGCCACTTTAAAACGCGAAACAGACATAGTAGCAACGTACATCGAACATGGTCTACATCCTGGCCGTATTGTTACTATTTGTGTTGAAATTGCTGTTCAACCGAAGTTGCGGTCATTCGTCCCATAAGCTATTTATTCAAGTGTCGATATGCATACCTGTCATTTAATTCTATAGTAATTTCAATAAATTCGTTTTTCTAAGAAATATTACCAATTTTCGTTCTTCTTCCTCGTTGTTACTCAAAACGTCTCCAATGGTAGTCGCAAGGTTAGCTTTTCCGATGAGTTTCGTATTTTCTGCAGTCTAATAGTATATGTCGAACCGTCAGTGGTTCATTACAGGTCCGGCAGTTGCTGCTGTCTCCGTTGAATAGGTGCTGATGTGTTAATCTGGTGTGACCGATTCTCAGTCTACTTAGCGCTCTTCTTTCTGTGGCAGGAAATCTGTCTGGCCATTTATTCGTTGTATATTTTATTGCTCTAAAAAACTGGTACTACTTTGCCACTGGTGTTCCCATTGCAGATGAATATTTTGTTTACATGATCGGATTGCATCTTCTGCCGGAATCGCATCACATTCCGGTTCACCGCTGGACGATTTTGCTAACTTGTCTGCTGCTTCATTTCCAACTATTTTAAGTATGTCCTGTGATCCAACAAAGCTCAACTAATTTGTCTTTCAACTCCTCTTCAATTTCTTGAATCCAGGCATGCCGCGATTGGCCTTTTTCAAGTATTGATAGTACACTGGCAGAATCCGTAAAAATGACGGCCGCTGATGTATTTGTACAAATATTCAAAACGGCGTAAAGAATTGCCCTTGTTTCAGCCGAGAAACAGAGCATGTATTAGGCAATTTTTTGCTGACTTCAATATTTTCGCTTACTACACCGAAACCCACACTATCCTGGTCAACAGATCCATCTGTAAAAATTATTCGATGGAACAAATATTTTGTGGCGCAGAGCTCTCGAAAGAGTTGCTGTGCTTTGTTTGACGGCTCACCGACTTTGAAATACTTTTTCAAAGACCAATCAATTTTTACTGTTGTTGAGTACCATGGCTTGTCTCCTAAACGTCGTAGAGTTGCAATTCTAGGGAACGTTTCTCCGGTAAGCGATTGATACGTTATTGAAGCTCTTTTTAAAGACGAAAAATTGTCAATAAATTGATCAACAGTGTTCAGTGATGGGAATATGATGTTTAGTTTTTGAATAAATCGTATTGCTTTTACTGTTAAATTCGTGGTGATCATTTGTTCAAAAGGAAGTTGTCCAGCTTCGACCATTATGGATTCAATCGGACTCGATCTCAATACTCCCGTTGATTCTCTTATGGCGGTGTTGTATAATGGTTCCAATGTTTTCTAAATCGTTGGGCTACCGCCATTAATAATACTCATTCCGTAGATTAATTTTGGAAACAGCACTGCGCTGGTTATTTGCTGTAAAGTTTTCCGTGTTCCTCCGTACATTACATTTCCAACTACTTTGAGGAAATTCAACACTGATTGGACATTACGCCGTGTAGCTGCTGCATGCCGTTTGAAGTTTAATCGTTTATCTAGGATGATTCCAAGGGTCTTAATGTATTCTGCTTGTGATACTTCTAAACGGTCAATGGTTATAGCGGGGTTTCTGGATGCTTCCGCTTTTTGCATATGTGAATAAAGCTGGATTTTTCAACTGAAATCGACATGCTATTTTGCTCTGCTCATATACCCAGCATGGTTGCTGCTTTTTGCAGTTGTTTTCGCACTTGTTTCGCATTTTCACCAGTAGCCATTACAAGAACATCATCAGCATACACGAAAATTTGGATTTCCTTGGGTATTTTCTCATAAACCGTCTCCATCAATACCAAAAACAATGTAACGGAAAGAACTGAGCCTTGGGGAATTCCAGTCGATTGTGTCTTAAGGATTGATAGCGTGTCGTCGTGGATTCATTTTGTTCATCGGTGATGAAGTGAGCGTTTCGTTGGTTAAAGTCACCGTATATGTGTAACTTAACTTCTGGTTCTATATTCGACATAATTTTTTCTACGGTTTGAAAGAATAGCTCAAAAGTTGTTTTGTTAGCATTTTCTGGGGGAAAATACACAGAGGCAAAAATATGTTTTTGTCCTGATATAAATACTTTGGTCCAAAAATCTTCAAATTCTTTGTGTTTATTTGTTTCAATTTTGTCGGATCAAAAGTCAGCACTTACTGCAATGAAGACTCCACTTCCAGATTTTTTGTTGGATAATGCTAAGTTACGGTCATGCCGGAATACGTTATAGTTATTCCCAAAAATTTCTTCGCATTTTACGCTTTCGTCCCAACTACTCTCAGTTCCAAGAATAACTGTGAAAGAAGATGATAAAATATTTTGTTGAATTTCCTTCATTTTGGCTAGGCTTTTCATGCGATTGAAATTCTGACAGTAGACAAGAATTTCAATCGCATTCTGTTGTGAAGGGTAAGGTATATTGTAATAACATATTATTGTTATTGTTGTGACAGGTATTGTTACTGTTTTTTTTGCAATGACTGAGCGGAAATATATATTAGAGAAGCCAAGTGAAAGAAAAACTAACAGAAAAGATGAATTTTTGGAAAAAGATACGCTCAGAGACAGGACTCGAACCTGCGTTCTTATGCATTCCGTGCATACGCGCTACCGTTTCGCCACTCTGATCTTGTTTAAGCCACTCTAAAACGCGAAACAGACATAGTAGCAACGTACATCGAACATGGTCTACATCCTGGCCGTATTGTTACTATTTGTGCTGAAATTGCTGTTCAACCGCAGTTGCGGTCATTCGTCCCATAAGCTATTTATTCAAGTGTCGATATGCATACCTGTCATTTAATTCTATAGTAATTTCAATAAATTCGTTTTTCTAAGAAATATTACCAATTTTCGTTCTTCTTCCTCGTTGTTACTCAAAACGTCTCCAATGGTCGTCGCAAGGTTAGCTTTTCCGATGAGTTTCGTATTTTCTGCAGTCTAATAGTATATGTCGAACCGTCAGTGGTTCATTACAGGTCCGGCAGTTGCTGCTGTCTCCGTTGAATAGGTGCTGATGTGTTAATCTGGTGTGACCGATTCTCAGTCTACTTAGCGCTCTTCTTTCTGTGGCAGGAAATCTGTCTGGCCATTTATTCGTTGTATATTTTATTGCTCTAAAAAACTGGTACTACTTTGCCACTGGTGTTCCCATTGCAGATGAATATTTTGTTTACATGATCGGATTGCATCTTCTGCCGGAATCGCATCACATTCCGGTTCACCGCTGGACGATTTTGCTAACTTGTCTGCTGCTTCATTTCCAACTATTCCAGTATGTCCTGTGATCCAACAAAGCTCAACTAATTTGTCTTTCAACTCCTCTTCAATTTCTTGAATCCAGGCATGCCGCGATTGGCCTTTTTCAAGTGTTGATAGTACACTGGCAGAATCCGTAAAAATGACGGCCGCTGATGTATTTGTACAAATATTCAAAACGGCGTAAAGAATTGCCCTTGTTTCAGCCGAGAAACAGAGCATGTATTAGGCAATTTTTTGCTGACTTCAATGTTTTCGCTTACTACACCGAAACCCACACTATCCTGGCCAACAGACCCATCTGTAAAAATGATTCGATGGAACAAATATTTTGTGGCGCAGAGCTCTCGAAAGAGTTGCTGTGCTTTGTTTGACGGCTTACCGACTTTGAAATACTTTTTCAAAGACCAATCAATTTTTACTGCTGTTGAGTACCATGGCTTGTCTCCTAAACGTCGTAGAGTTGCAATTCTAGGGAACGTTTCTCCTGTAAGCGATTGATACGTTATTGAAGCTCTTTTTAAAGACGAAAAATTGTCAATAAATTGATCAACAGTGTTCAGTGATGGGAATATGATGTTTAGTTTTTGAATAAATCGTATTGCTTTTACTGTTAAATTCGTGGTGATCATTTGTTCAAAAGGAAGTTGTCCAGCTTCGACCATTATGGATTCAATCGGACTCGATCTCAATACTCCCGATGATTCTCTTATGGCGGTGTTGTATAATGGTTCCAATGTTTTCTAAATCGTTGGGCTACCGCCATTAATAATACTCATTCCGTAGATTAACTTTGGAAACAGCACTGCGCTGGTTATTTGCTGTAAAGTTTTCCGTGTTCCTCCGTACATTACATTTCTAACTACTTTGAGGAAATTCAACACTGATTGGACATTACGCCGTGTAGCTGCTGCATGCCGTTTGAAGTTTAATCGTTTATCTAGGATGATTCCAAGGGTCTTAATGTATTCTGCTTGTGGTACTTCTAAATGGTCAATGGTTATAGCGGGGTTTCTGGATGCTTCCGCTTTTTGCATATGTGAATAAAGCTGGATTTTTCAACTGAAATCGACATGCTATTTTGCTCTGCTCATATACCCAGCATGGTTGCTGCTTTTTGCAGTTGTTTTCGCACTTGTTTCGCATTTTCACCAGTAGCCATTACAAGAACATCATCAGCATACACGAAAATTTGGATTTCCTTGGGTATTTTCTCGTAAACCGTCTCCATCAATTCCAAAAACAATGTAACGGAAAGAACTGAGCCTTGGGGAATTCCAGTCGATTGTGTCTTAAGGATTGATAGCGTGTCGTCGTGGATTCATTTTGTTCATCGGTGATGAAGTGAGCGTTTCGTTGGTTAAAGTCACCGTATATGTGTAACTTAACTTCTGGTTCCATATTCGACATAATTTTTTCTACGGTTTGAAAGAATAGCTCAAAAGTTGTTTTGTTAGCATTTTCTGGGGGAAAATACACAGAGGCAAAAATATGTTTTTGTCCTGATATAAATACTTTGGTCCAAACATCTTCAAATTCTTTGTGTTTATTTGTTTCAATTTTGTCGGATCAAAAGTCAGCACTTACTGCAATGAAGACTCCACCTCCAGATTTTTGTTGGATAATGCTAAGTTACGGTCATGCCGGAATACGTTATAGTTATTCCCAAAAATTTCTTCGCATTTTACGCTTTCGTCCCAACTACTCTCAGTTCCAAGAATAACTGTGAAAGAAGATGATAAAATATTTTGTTGAATTTCCTTCATTTTGGCTAGGCTTTTCATGCGATTGAAATTCTGACAGTAGACAAGAATTTCAATCGCATTCTGTTGTGAAGGGTAAGGTATATTGTAATAACATATTATTGTTATTGTTGTGACAGGTATTGTTACTGTTTTTTTGCAATGACTGAGCGGAAATATATATTAGAGAAGCCAAGTGAAAGAAAAACTAACAGAAAAGATGAATTTTTGGCCATTTATTCGTTGTATATTTTATTGCTCTAAAAAACTGGTACTACTTTGCCACTGGTGTTCCCATTGCAGATGAATATTTTGTTTACATGATCGGATTGCATCTTCTGCCGGAATCGCATCACATTCCGGTTCACCGCTGGACGATTTTGCTAACTTGTCTGCTGCTTCATTTCCAACTATTCCAGTATGTCCTGTGATCCAACAAAGCTCAACTAATTTGTCTTTCAACTCCTCTTCAATTTCTTGAATCCAGGCATGCCGCGATTGGCCTTTTTCAAGTGTTGATAGTACACTGGCCGAATCCGTAAAAATGACGGCCGCTGATGTATTTGTACAAATATTCAAAACGGCGTAAAGAATTGCCCTTGTTTCAGCCGAGAAACAGAGCATGTATTAGGCAATTTTTTGCTGACTTCAATGTTTTCGCTTACTACACCGAAACCCACACTATCCTGGCCAACAGACCCATCTGTAAAAATGATTCGATGGAACAAATATTTTGTGGCGCAGAGCTCTCGAAAGAGTTGCTGTGCTTTGTTTGACGGCTCACCGACTTTGAAATACTTTTTCAAAGACCAATCAATTTTTACTGCTGTTGAGTACCATGGCTTGTCTCCTAAACGTCGTAGAGTTGCAATTCTAGGGAACGTTTCTCCTGTAAGCGATTGATACGTTATTGAAGCTCTTTTTAAAGACGAAAAATTGTCAATAAATTGATCAACAGTGTTCAGTGATGGGAATATGATGATTAGTTTTTGAATAAATCGTATTGCTTTTACTGTTAAATTCGTGGTGATCATTTGTTCAAAAGGAAGTTGTCCAGCTTCGACCATTATGGATTCAATCGGACTCGATCTCAATACTCCCGATGATTCTCTTATGGCGGTGTTGTATAATGGTTCCAATGTTTTCTAAATCGTTGGGCTACCGCCATTAATAATACTCATTCCGTAGATTAATTTTGGAAACAGCACTGCGCTGGTTATTTGCTGTAAAGTTTTCCGTGTTCCTCCGTACATTACATTTCCAACTACTTTGAGGAAATTCAACACTGATTGGACATTACGCCGTGTAGCTGCTGCATGCCGTTTGAAGTTTAATCGTTTATCTAGGATGATTCCAAGGGTCTTAATGTATTCTGCTTGTGATACTTCTAAACGGTCAATGGTTATAGCGGGGTTTCTGGATGCTTCCGCTTTTTGCATATGTGAATAAAGCTGGATTTTTCAACTGAAATCGACATGCTATTTTGCTCTGCTCATATACCCAGCATGGTTGCTGCTTTTTGCAGTTGTTTTCGCACTTGTTTCGCATTTTCACCAGTAGCCATTACAAGAACATCATCAGCATACACGAAAATTGGGATTTCCTTGGGTATTTTCTCGTAAACCGTCTCCATCAATACCAAAAACAATGTAACGGAAAGAACTGAGCCTTGGGGAATTCCAGTCGATTGTGTCTTAAGGATTGATAGCGTGTCGTCGTGGATTCATTTTGTTCATCGGTGATGAAGTGAGCGTTTCGTTGGTTAAAGTCACCGTATATGTGTAACTTAACTTCTGGTTCTATATTCGACATAATTTTTTCTACGGTTTGAAAGAATAGCTCAAAAGTTGTTTTGTTGGCATTTTCTGGGGGAAAATACACAGAGGCAAAAATATGTTTTTGTCCTGATATAAATACTTTGGTCCAAAAATCTTCAAATTCTTTGTGTTTATTTGTTTCAATTTTGTCGGATCAAAAGTCAGCACTTACTGCAATGAAGACTCCACTTCCAGATTTTTTGTTGGATAATGCTAAGTTACGGTCATGCCGGAATACGTTATAGTTATTCCCAAAAATTTCTTCGCATTTTACGCTTTCGTCCCAACTACTTTCAGTTCCAAGAATAACTGTGAAAGAAGATGATAAAATATTTTGTTGAATTTCCTTCATTTTGGCTAGGCTTTTCATGCGATTGAAATTCTGACAGTAGACAAGAATTTCAATCGAATTCTGTTGTGAAGGGTAAGGTATATTGTAATAACATATTATTGTTATTGTTGTGACAGGTATTGTTACTGTTTTTTTGCAATGACTGAGCGGAAATATATATTAGAGAAGCCAAGTGAAAGAAAAACTAACAGAAAAGATGAATTTTTGGAAAAAGATACGCTCAGAGACAGGACTCGAACCTGCGTTCTTATGCATTCCGTGCATACGCGCTACCGTTTCGCCACTCTGATCTTGTTTAAGCCACTCTAAAACGCGAAACAGACATAGTAGCAACGTACATCGAACCTGGTCTACATCCTGGCCGTCACCCGACCGATACCTTACATCCAAACATCTTCTCTGTCCATCAAACACTAGTCCTCTCGCTTTATACCTATTTCTCCGATCAAGCATTGAGTAGGAGAGTGTATTTATAATCGCTTGTCACCTTCTTTAATGGTGCCAGTGGCTGGCTGGACATCGTCAGCGATAGACCCCTATGAAGGATGTATTGATTGTCTGCCCTTTCCTACCAGAAGCAGATTGTTACGGAAAATCAAACCGCAATTGTTTTTAACGATTTATTAATTTTTAGTTTGACGTAAAGCCGCCATGACTAAGTTTAGTTTTTGCAATGACTGAGCGGAAATATATATTGGAGAAGCCAAGTGAAAGAAAAACTAACAGAAAAGATGAATTTTTGGAAAAAGATACGCTCAGAGACAGGACTCGAACCTGCGTTCTTATGCATTCCGTGCATACGCGCTACCATTTCGCCACTCTGATCTTGTTTTAGCCACTTTAAAACGCGAAACAGACATAGTAGCAACGTACATCGAACATGGTCTACATCCTGGCCGTATTGTTACTATTTGTGTTGAAATTGCTGTTCAACCGAAGTTGCGGTCATTCGCCCCATAAGCTATTTATTCAAGTGTCGATATGCATACCTGTCATTTAATTCTATAGTAATTTCAATAAATTCGTTTTTCTAAGAAATATTACCAATTTTCGTTCTTCTTCCTCGTTGTTACTCAAAACGTCTCCAATAGTCGTCGCAAGGTTAGCTTTTCCGATGAGTTTCGTATTTTCTGCAGTCTAATAGTATATGTCGAACCGTCAGTGGTTCATTACAGGTCCGGCAGTTGCTGCTGTCTCCGTTGAATAGGTGCTGATGTGTTAATCTGGTGTGACCGATTCTCAGTCTACTTAGCGCTCTTCTTTCTGTGGCAGGAAATCTGTCTGGCCATTTATTCGTTGTATATTTTATTGCTCTAAAAAACTGGTACTACTTTGCCACTGGTGTTCCCATTGCAGATGAATATTTTGTTTACATGATCGGATTGCATCTTCTGCCGGAATCGCATCACATTCCGGTTCACCGCTGGACGATTTTGCTAACTTGTCTGCTGCTTCATTTCCAACTATTCCAGTATGTCCTGTGATCCAACAAAGCTCAACTAATTTGTCTTTCAACTCCTCTTCAATTTCTTGAATCCAGGCATGCCGCGATTGGCCCTTTTCAAGTGTTGATAGTACACTGGCAGAATCCGTAAAAATGACGGCCGCTGATGTATTTGTACAAATATTCGAAACGGCGTAAAGAATTGCCCTTGTTTCAGCCGAGAAACAGAGCATGTATTAGGCAATTTTTGGTGACTTCAATGTTTTCGCTTACTACACCGAAACCCACACTATCCTGGCCAACAGACCCATCTGTAAAAATGATTCGATGGAACAAATATTTTGTGGCGCAGAGCTCTCGAAAGAGTTGCTGTGCTTTGTTTGACGGCTCACCGACTTTGAAATACTTTTTCAAAGACCAATTTTTACTGTTGTTGAGTACCATGGCTTGTCTCCTAAACGTCGTAGAGTTGCAATTCTAGGGAACGTTTCTCCGGTAAGCGATCGATACGTTATTGAAGCTCTTTTTAAAGACGAAAAATTGTCAATAAATTGATCAACAGTGTTCAGTGATGGGAATATGATGTTTAGTTTTTGAATAAATCGTATTGCTTTTACTGTTAAATTCGTGGTGATCATTTGTTCAAAAGGAAGTTTTCCAGCTTCGACCATTATGGATTCAATCGGACTCGATCTCAATACTCCCGATGATTCTCTTATGGCGGTGTTGTATAATGGTTCCAATGTTTTCTAAATCGTTGGGCTACCGCCATTAATAATACTCATTCCGTAGATTAACTTTGGAAACAGCACTGCGCTGGTTATTTGCTGTAAAGTTTTCCGTGTTCCTCCGTACATTACATTTCTAACTACTTTGAGGAAATTCAATACTGATTGGACATTACGCCGTGTAGCTGCTGCATGCCGTTTGAAGTTTAATCGTTTATCTAGGATGATTCCAAGGGTCTTAATGTATTCTGCTTGTGGTACTTCTAAACGGTCAATGGTTATAGCGGGGTTTCTGGATGCTTCCGCTTTTTGCATATGTGAATAAAGCTGGATTTTTCAACTGAAATCGACATGCTATTTTGCTCTGCTCATATACCCAGCATGGTTGCTGCTTTCTGCAGTTGTTTTCGCACTTGTTTCGCATTTTCACCAGTAGCCATTACAAGAACATCATCAGCATACACGAAAATTGGGATTTCCTTGGGTATTTTCTCGTAAACCGTCTCCATCAATACCAAAAACAATGTAACGGAAAGAACTGAGCCTTGGGGAATTCCAGTCGATTGTGTCTTAAGGATTGATAGCGTGTCGCCTACAATGACGCGAAAGCGTCGATCGGTGAGAAAATTTTGAACGTAGCGTATCATTCGTCCACTAATTCCCCAAGCTCTCAATTTGGAAATAATTTTAGCTCTGTTTGCTTTATCGGAGGCTTTCTGCAAGTCGATTGTAAGTATTTCGCAGTGCTTACCTTCGTCGAATGGCTGGCGGATAGCTGACTCCAGACATGTCAGATATGTGTCAATACCTCTCCCTTTCCGAAAAGCAAATTGTTGTTTATTGAAACGATTGTGCTTTTCAATTTCATCTACCAGTCTTCTATTGACCATTCGCTCGACTACTTTGCTGAAGCAGCTAAGCAGAGAGATCGGGCGCTGATTTCCAACTATTTTGCAATCCTTCCCTGGTTTTGGCAACGGATTAATAATACCTTCTTTCCAAGACTGAGGTATGTTTCCAGAGCACCACAAATTGTTAATAGTGTCCAGTACTGCTAGTTTGATTCTAAAAGGTAAATGACGGAGCATTGCGTAACTGATATCGTCAGCACCTACAGACGTATTTCCACCTTTTTCTTGAGCCCAAAACAATTCCTCAATCGTGAAAATTTCATTGTATTCATCACAGGACCGCAGGTTTTGCTCCACTTCAATCGGTGATGAAGGCGTGGGTGGTTGAGAAATTGAATGGTAATAGCAAGCCAACTGTTCTGCAACTTCAGCTGGGTCCTCGATTGTTTCGCCCCGAACAATTAAAGTTTGCTTTTGGAAATTTTTTCTTCCACAGAACGCATTAACCTTTCGCCACATCTCACTAACAGGAGTTTGTGGGATGATCTTCGATGTAAAATTAATCCAAGACGTCTTTTTTGCGTTGGCAATTGTTTTTCTCATTTCATTTCGTGCATTCTGGAACTCTGTTAGCATTTGCTGCTTGCGTGAATCGGCATCATTCATTCGTCGTAGCGATCTAAGTGTTTTACGCCTTGCTTTAACCGCTGCGCAAACCTCACCGTTCCACCAAGGGACCGTTCTTTTCTTTGGTTTACCTGAAGTTTGTGGTATGCTTTGTTCCGCGGCGTGAATGATTTGTTCACTCAACTGTTTTATTGAGAAGATTTGGTCACGTGGTAAGCGTACAAGCAGTATGGCTTCGTATTCTTCCCAATTGGCTTTTTCGTGTAGCCATCTTTTACGGCAGCTCGTTTTTGGGGCACTAACTAGTGCACTCACGATCACAGGAAAGTGATCGCTGGTTCGGTTGTCTGCATCTACTCTCCACTGCAGTTTTGAAATCAACTCTTGCGAGCTAATGGTTAGATCAATAGCGGATGTCTTACCTGATCGTGGATCGAGTCTTGTTTGTTCGCCGTAGTTCAGAATCAAAAGATTATGTTTGGCTGCGAAGTCTTCGATGACGTCTCCCTTGTGATCGTGTTTCACGCTTCCCCACAGTGGGCTGTGAGAATTAAAATCACCCAACAGTACGACGGGAGGTGGCAAATCTTCAATCAAACGTTCTAGCTCTTCTTCTAAGTCACGTGGTTGCATATGACATTGTATGTAAACCGTTGCATAGGTAGCTTTTATCGGGTGGTCGGCACGAGCTGCAACAACTTGTAGTGAAGTGTTGAGACGGAGAAATCTATGTTTTGCAGACTGGTGAATAGCGAGCCCCACTCCGTTTTGAGAGTGATGTGTTGGTCCAGGTTTAAATTTCCATTCATACTCAGAGTGATGAAAGCGATTCATGATTTCGACTCGAGACAAACGTGTTTCCTGTAGTGCAATAACTATGGGTTAATATTGAACTACAAGAAGTTGCAATTCTGCGTAGCATTCCTTTATACCATTTACATTCCATTAAATTGCGATGCATTTAGGTGCATCGGTACTGTTGTGCATTACTACTTTTTGGTTTTCCTCTGTTTGATCGCTCGTGCCTTCAACAGGAAGACCGGAATTTGGGTAAGACAGTGGCAAATTGGCAGCCGTGTCTGCTAATCCCTATGCGACCTCTGCCTGTTCAGACAGTGGTGGGGCTACTTTCCTCTCTTCCCCACCAAGTTGAAGTAGCGAATCGTTTAACAGTTCTAGGATCCGCTGATTGTCCTCGACATAGCTGTGGCAGTCAAGTAGTATTTGATTGGAGGCTGTTGATGTGTAAGAGTGTGTTGAGTCCATATAAAAGAAAATGTTTTTAGAATGAAGCAGTAAGTTTGAATTCAGGGTCAAAGGTTTTAGCGTAAGTGACTCACTTCCTCATCGGTGACTGTCTCTTCGCCAGAGGAGATTGTATGACTACCTGCGTTGTTTATTGTTTCAATTTCTTGAGAATTCATTGATAGCGCTTGATTTGTTTTGTGTTGTTTCGGTGCTCGTTTTGTTGGGCTTGATACGGGTTTTCGCTTTTGGTTGCTTAACATTTCTTCACTACACGAGGCGGGCAATTTTTGTGCGCTATTCCGTGCCTTTTGCCTGGTTATCATTTGCTTATTTTGCTCTGTTTTAGCTTGCGTTGCTGTATGCACAGATGACGTTGTTGGTATTGGTAGACTGGGATTAGATTGCTGCGGTTATTGTTTCAAGTGCTCTTGCAATTTCTTTTGGTTTTCCAAAACTTGTTTCAAAGTTTGCTAGAGTTTCGATATTTGTTTGCGCATAGCCTCGTTTTCAGCTTGAATTTTTGTATTTTCTTCGTCCTTTTCCTTTAAATTGTTCATCAACTGCGACATTTTAACATCTTCTATTCTTTGCTGAACAACACTCGCGTAAGAACCTTTAGATGACGTCACCCTTGATTTATGTGCATCTCTTGCTTCAGTGTAAGACAATCCTTCATCGATTTTGATTTTTATGATTTCTTCTTCCATACGATACACTGGACATGAACGACTAGTCGGTGTGTGATTCTGTTGACAGTTTTTGCATACTGCCGGTTGGTTGCAACCCTGTGACGTATCGTGTATTCCAGAACAATTATTGCACCTTTCTTCATTTGTGCATTTTACTTTCGTGTGGCCATATGCGAAACATCTGTAGCATAGCATTGGACTTGGATAGTACGGGCGGGTAGCTACACGTAGCAATCCAAATTTAACGTGTTCGGGGGAGAGGTTCCGTTTATCGAAAGAATCATCGTTCCTGTGTTGATGAAACCCGCATCGGTTCGTCGACTTATCCTTCTAATTGCGGTTACACCTTGATCACGTAGGTTTTCCATAATTTCTTCCGTATCATTTTCGGCTACATCCCAGCACGTAACAACACAACGGCATATGTTTCGTGTTGGATGACGTACAACTTCAACTGGTGTATCATCGATAAGGTTCGTCATACTCATTAATTTATCAACCTGTGCTTTGCTACGCACTTCGAGAGTATATTTCGTACCACGAGACTCAGAAATGGCTCCAGATATGGCGCCATCAGCAGCTAACTCTACCGATTTTTCAATCACGAAGGGTTTTTTTGGCAGAGGTATTCCGTTTTGGCCTTGAAGTAGGAGGTATTCAACATTTCCGTATCGGTTATCTTTATCGAGATACAGAGGCAAGGTACGCTTATTCCTTTTGTCTTTCCCGGCTGTTTTGCCGCCGAAGGATCTGGTGGTTTGACATTCTCATATCACTCATTATTCACAGCCAGCTGCCCGAAGCAGCGGCAGATCGAATACAAAACAAACTCAGATGTTGTGTGGCGTTTGAGTATCGCGCAGAACTATACGTTTGTTCTTTGCACTTGCTTCTTCTGATAATACACAGAGTCGTAGAATATTGCGATCTACAAGCAATCTTTCCTATACCAACACCGAAACTTCTTATTCTCACTTGATCGTATAGCACTTGCTGTTTAGCACTTCTTTTTGCGACAATTGATATCACTATGGATGCCACCGATGTGCACTTTGAAACCGCTGATAATTGTAGATTATAGCTCGCGTGACGGGAAAACTCACTATCTGCCTAATTCAATAAATAGTATATCCGGAAATACACCTTTAAGAACAAAATCTACTGTGTTTAGTGATGATATCACGTAAAAATATCGAAACTAGGCCGCAGTAAACGCGCGCGTCGTATCTCTGACCATTACGAAAGAACTCTGTGTTGTTGTTGTTGTTGTTGTTGTTATTGTTGTTGTTGTTGTTGTTGTTTTTACTGCATATACTGTAATATTTGTTTCTGTTGTTGTTGTTGAAATATTATTTTGTTGTTTCCGCTTTCGATGTTTCCGTCTGAGGTTTGCTTTTTCTGCTTGTTTTTTTTTGAAGCCGTCGATTTCGCTGTTTCTTGTCATACTCACACCAGTCTCGTTTCCAGATTTTTTTTACTTCCGATGAAGCGCCAGCCACTGTCGCATGCTTGAATTTCCTACTCTGTTTCTAAAGTTGTGCTGGCGAGTTCAGGAGTACAGTCCAATAGTTCTTCTTGTAGGTTAGGATGGGCGAATTTCTTTTCTGGCCTTGGGTTAGAGAATTCTGACGATAAAAATTTAACTTCGTCCATAATTTGGTAGACGATTTTGTTCGTTCGCTTTGTGCAAAATGGGTGCCGCGTGAGCTCACAATCGATCAAAAACAACAACGAATTGATGATTCTGAGCAGTGTTTGGAGCTGTTATATCGAAATAAAACCGATTTTTTTCGTCGATATATAACAATGGACGAAACATGGCTCCATCACTTCACCCCGGTGTCCAATCGACAGTCAGCTGAGTGGACTGCACGCGATGAACCGAACCCAAAGCGTGAAAAGACTCAACAATCGGCCGGTAAGGTTCTGGCGTCTGTATTTTGGGATTCGCATGGTATAATTTTCATCGACTACCTTAAAAAGGGAAAAACCATCAACAGTGACTATTATATAGCGTTTTTAGAGCGTTTGAAGGACGAAATTTCAAAAAAACGGCCTCATTTGAAGAAGAAAAAAAATTTGTTTCATCAAGACAATGCACCGTGTCACAAGTCGATGAAAACCATGCTGAAATTGAACGAATTGGGCTTTGAATTGGTCCCTCATCTACCGTATTCTCCAGATTTGGCCCCCCAGTGACTTTTTCCTGTTCTCAGACCTCAAGAGAATGCTCGCTAGTAAAAAATTTAGAAGCAATGAAGAGGTAATCGCTGAAACTGAGGCCTATTTTGAGGCAAAGGACAAATCGTACTACAAAAATGGTATCGAAAAGTTGGAAGATCGCTATAATCGCTGTATCACCTCTGATGGCAATTATGTTGAATAATAAAAACGAATTTTGGCAAAAAAATCTGTGTTTCTATCAAACGATACGAACTTCTCAGCCGAACTGATATGGTTTCTGATAGCTTAGAAAATTCCAGTGATATTTTTTTTCAGTGGCAGTATTAATGTTGTTTATTTTAATTTGTTTTAATTACTCCTTTTTGCTAATATTGTATTAATATTCCAGTTTGAAAATGCCAAACAGTGACGATGGCGTTGTGTCAAATGAGCCCAAACGACGGGTTAGTATAATATCAGATCCTATATCAGAAAGTAGAATTGGACACGATAACTTTGGATTCGAATCAAACTCAAAAAGAAAAATTTCACAGGTTTGAAAAAGTTATTTATATCTGTGTATAAGTACATAATTTTTCTAATATCAAGCAATTTTAGCAATCCCACTATTCTGAAGAAGGTCCTGTAAGACGAAAAAGTAACCTGTATAATGCTAACTTAGATGCCTCTTCAGTTAACAGTTATGGTGAATAAGTTAGCGCAGTTCTCATAAGATTAGATTAACATCAATGTGTTTGTTTATTTTATACAGATCAGCGAGTAAATGGTGATGCCAATCGAAGTAAAAAACATTCATTCTCAGAAGTATTTGCCAAAATAAATCAAGATGTCGAAAATTCACAACACAGCGCACCATTAGAGCAATCGTGGATATATTCCTTATGCATGCGATGTAGAGTTGAATACAATACACCTTCGTGGGAACCACCTGGATGGCAGAAAATTTGTCCGTATCCTTTATGTCCATCTTATCGACAATTTGCCAGAATTATATCTATCGTATTTATTGGTAAGTTACAAATTTGTATAAATTTCATGACCAGCTACTGCATTTGAACAACACCTGTTTCAATCCACCTAGTGTTGTTATAGTGCCTTCCTCATTGATATTTTATGAGAAATCGGTACGAGTTTCATATAGAATGTTTGACTATCTATGTTCGAGCCAACAGAGCTCGTAAAACCGGATTGAAAAGTTTATCAATTAGCGAAAGCGGCTAATCGGAGGCTAGTGATGAAAAAAATCAAAAAGATTATTTGTGCACGAGATTACGGAATGCCAACTTGGGTAATATGCGATCTTCAGAATTGGTTTTACAGTGTCAATATTGTGAAAGACGCATTTTCCTTTCAAATTTTAGCGCCTTCCCCACCTTTGAACTGTTGGTTTTGGGAATCGTTCGAATATTCAACTAAACAACACGATTTAATTTTGATTAGAGAAAAAAACAACGTAATGTATGTATTTAATTTTGCAGACTTAGTTACACTGAATGAAAAAGAAACGTTTTATTTTTACTACAAGGTGATTCATCCGGAGGGTGTTGACTTGCTGAATCTACTCACCTACACCTCCTCTCAAGTCAGCTAATCCCAAATTTTCTCGATGACGAACAAACAAAATTTTACCCAATGGTTTAGTTAGAGTATCAGCAACTTGGTTCTCTGAGGAAATTCGCTCTAGCTTAAACAGTTTATCCCTTACTTTTTCTCGTAGAAAATGGTATCGAACATCGTAATGCTTCGATCGACGTGTCTCAGGGTTCTCCGAAACGCTAATACAACCAGAATTGTCCTCAAAAATTGTTAACGGTAACTGCACTTTCAGATTCAAATCATTCATGACCTTCAATAACCACAGCATTTCCTTAGCGGCATCACACGCTGCTATATATTCAGCTTCACAACTTGATAGAGCAACAATAGCTTGTTTACGACTACACCACTGCACAACATTTCCATAGACTTTGATGAGAAATCCAGTAGTGGATTTCCGATCCGCTTGATCATTCGCCCAATCTGAATCAACGTAACAACTAAGTCCAGGATCATCTTTGTGTTTAGCATAGAGCAACCCAACATTTTTTGTACCACTCAGATAACGCAAAACTCTTTTCAAACACTGCCAGTGTTCTTGTGTGGGGTTTTCTTGAAAACGTGCAAGATACGTCAAAGCAAAACATATGTCCGGTCTAGTGCCTGCCATGAGATACATCAGACTGCCTATGAGTTCACGATATGGTTCATTGACTTTCTCTGCCTTTACTCCAGGTTTTAGCTTTAGATTCTGTTCCATCGGGGTAACAGCGGGATTACATCTAGCCATTCCGAATTTATCCAACAACCGCTCAATATACGCTGCCTGGTCAATTTGCAAAACGCCATCATCGGGATTTATGCGAACTCGAAGTCCCATGAATGTTCGTAATATTCCAAGATCCGTCATGCGAAATTCCTTTGCTAGACAGTCGCGTACTTCATCAACCACTTCTGTAGTACTGCCGCATAGCAATATATCATCTACGTATATTACTAAGTATAGTACAGTGTTTCCAATGAACCTGTAGTACAGACAAACATCTGCTGTTGATTGGTGGAAGCCCAAACTGGTAATGAAATTGTGAAAACGATCATTCCAACATTTTGGACTTTGTTTTAGACCATACAGAGATCGGTTTAATTTTAAAATGTATCCAGTTTTCAACGTCATCCCTTCCGGAGGCATCATATAAACATCTTCTTTGAGTACTCCATTTAAAAAAGCGGTTTTAACATCAAGATGTCGAAAATGATAACCGTTTTGTATGCCAAGAGCCAAAACAAAACGAATCGTAGGTAGACGTGCCACTGGTGCATATGATTCCACGAAATCTATTCCACGCTTTTGCAGAAAACCGCGCGCCACCAGTCTCGCTTTAAACTGTGTCAACTTTCCATCGTCTGTATCTTTGCGTTTAAAAATCCACTTGGAGCTTATAACTTTCACACATCCTGGATTTTTTACTATCGTCCATGTTCTATTCAGTTTCAATGCTTCCATTTCAGTTTCAACTGCTTGCATCCACTGATGTTCATCCTCTCTGCCATGTATATCCTTGTACGATTCTGGAGCATCTGACATAAAACATTCAAGAGCCATTGCAACGTTCGAAGAAAGATCATACTCGCCTGTTCTCATCCAAGTTGGTTGTCGACGATGTCGTTCTGAAATCGGATGACATTCTAGTGGATCGTCTGCTGAATCGCCTTCAGATACATTATCTTCATTATCATCCGACTGATACTCGACAGATAGAAATTCTTCCGAATCTTGATACTCATTGTTAATCTTGAGAGTTTCATTGTCGCTCGTACCATCTATTACAAGGGGCAAGCTTTTGGTAACTTCTTCCGTAGGGGCACTATCCTTAAACTCGTTGAATCTAACATTCCGCGAACACACAACCTTCCGCTTAACAGGATCCCACATTCTATAACAGTTAATTCCATAACCGATAAATCTACATTCTGTTGATCGATCGTCAAGTTTTTTTCTTTGATTCATCAGTACTGTCACAAATGCTTGACAGCCAAAGATTCGAAGATTAGAAATATCCGGCTTTCTCGAGAACCACGCTTCGTAGGGTGTTTTCTTCTCTACAGCACGAGTCGGACTACGGTTGGTGAGATACACAGCAGTGTTAATGGCCTCACCCCACAATTTTTTTTCAAGGTCAGCATCAATTAACATAGCACGAGTCTTATCGCACAGTGTGCGATTAACTCGTTCGGCCACACCATTCAATTCTGGTGTATAAGGTGGCACAAACTCCAACCTGATTCCCTCACTGTCACAAAAAGTCTTCATTTCTTCACTGCGGTACTCTCCGCCGTTGTCACACCTAAGTCGTTTCATTCTAATCTCAAAATGCGTCGTCGCCATCGCATGAAATTGCTTGAATTTCGAAATTACTTCATCTTTCGTTTTCATAAGATATATGACTATCATATGCGTCCAATCGTCCAGAAAGGTGATGAAATACTTATATCCGTCGTGAGTAGTGGGCGTGATTAAACCGCAAACGTCACTGTGAACTAGCTCAAGCGGTTTTGTAGCTCTTTTTCGTGTACCGCCAAAATGTGCCCTCGTTTGTTTGGCACGTGCGCAATTCTCACAAAAATCCAACTCATCCGTCAACAAGGCTTCAATACCTGTGACCATATTATTCGATACTAACGAACAAACGCTTTTCATGTTTAAATGACCTAAACGGCGATGCCATAACGAATTACCATTAGTTTTGGCAACAGTCGCTTTAGCCAACGATGACCATCGCCCGTTGATTTTAAGCCAGTAGATACCGTTTTTCACAGAAGCTCGTGCAAATACTTTTCCGTCTCTCGAAATGCTAGCACCTCGCTTATTAAAGAGGACTTCGTTTCCGCATTCTACTAATTTTCGCACCGATAAAAGATTATCTCTGCATTCCGGAACGTAAATAACGTCGTTTACTATCACCTTTATTTCCTCCTCTCCGTTCGCTATGATGTGTCCTGATATGTGTCCACCCATTGTGCCGCACATTTTAACACCATCCATAGCAATGGCAATTTGAAATGGTGACGTCAATTTTGTCACATTAGAGAGCACCGAAATGTCGTTAACCAAGTGCTCTGAGCATCCCGAATCGAGAATAAACCATATCTCACTCACCTGTGATGAAGTATTATTCTGAGCTGACATAGCATATGCTATTGTTTCACTTTTTACGACTGAAGCTTTGCCGTCCGTGTTATTTTTAGGATTTTTGGGACAAGCTGCCTGGAGATGCTGATCAGATCCGCATACGAAGCACTTCCGCTTTTGTTTCACCTGTTTTTGCTTTCCTCCTTGTAAACTCATTGCCGATGAAAGCACTTCAAGTGACACCTCCTCTGAAGCCTTGCCGTTCATGCGTAGTTCCTCTTCCAGTAGAATCGATTTTACTTTTGTCAATGTTAAATCCGCTTCATCCATGGTTTGCAACGCAGCAATCACAGGTCGATATTGTTCTGGCATTAGCATCATCAGTCGTACTACTCTATCGATCTCGTCAAACTGCTTGCCAACGTCACGAAGTTCTCGGATAATTTTATCGAAGCGCATGAAGAATGTCTGCAGTGTCTCGCCTTCGTAGAGTTTCAGGTTATGTAGCTCTGTTTCTAATAATAACCTTTTAGCTACACTCGATCGATTGAAAGTGTTTTTCAAAACACTCCACACATCAAAGGCCGTGGTACAGTCGCGAGTCATATCCAGAAGATTGTCATGAATGCACCGTATGATCAAGCCTTTTGCTTTTTTATCATCCCGTTTCCACTCATCTTCCTGGTCCTCCGGCTGCTCCCCACCGTTCACGTGCTCAAGTAAATCTTTCTCGTCGAGCATAACCTCCATCCGGTAACTCCACTCGGCGTATCCAGTTCCACAGAACTGTCTAATACCAGTTTTTTCACTGTGTTCTTCAGACATTTTTGTGCGGGTCCATAACCTGTTGGTTTTGGGAATCGTTCGAATATTCAACTAAACAACACGATTTAATTTTGATTAGAGAAAAAAACAACGTAATGTATGTATTTAATTTTGCAGACTTAGTTACACTGAATGAAAAAGAAACGTTTTATTTTTACTACAAGGTGATTCATCCGGAGGGTGTTGACTTGCTGAATCTACTCACCTACATGAACCCCCCTTGAATGACTTCTGCGCACGGGCCTGTTTGCAACATAAATTCAGGCGTTGTGCTTTGAAATATGAAGATTTCAAATATGAATTGAATGGAATGGTGTGATGAGCATACTCTTATGCAATTTTAACTGATGTCTCAAATGATGTACTTTTTTCTTTTTAACGACTAAGTATAGTAGTCCATATTAATTTTTTCTCTTTACAATATTCACCCAACCAAAGACAATATTTGTAGAAACAGAAAATGAAAATTATAAAATGATAGTACTCAAGGGACAGCAAAGATGTAAATATATAGAACGGGAAGGTGAGGCGTGTCAGAGGCTCATTAGACAAGCTGAAATCTTCTAGTAACTTAACTTTTACCTTCTAAGTTTCGGTTCTATATATTCACATCCTTCTCTCCCTTGAGTACTATCATTCTATAATATTCATTTTCTGTTTCTACAAAAATTGTCTCTGGTCAAAAGATGTATATTTGAATAGCAAAACAGCCAAAAAACACTAATTTCTTTTAATCTTAATCATTAACAATTAAAATATTATATATTTGAATAACGACGACGTCTAAAATAACGTGTTTACTTGCGTTCATTGCTTCAGTTTTTATTTTGTGTTTAAATACTTGAACGAATTGCATAAAAAAACTGTGAATCAAACCTCATAAAAACAAAACTTTGGCAAATACTCTTATTTTTCCAGTACATCGTTTGCAAAATCGTCTTATATAAAATAATTACAATACAATAAATACAGCGTGTGCTGTTATATCTATGGAACAAATTAATCAAAGTGGAAGAATAAATTTTTTTCTGGTTTTCGTTAAATGATGTTCTAAATTCACATTCGAATTATTTTGTCGTGAATACGACTTACTTTACTATGGGGCGCCTTTTCAAAATTTACCCTCTGAGAGAGTGATAAGTTTTTGATCGTGAATATCTCCTGTTATATCTAACGAATCAACATAATTCTTGCTACATGCCATCGGAAATATGATCACAATTTTATGATAAAACTTTCAGTTGTGTGACACATTCTTAAATAGTTCACAATTAAACTTTTCTGAAATGTTTGGTATAAACGAGTATCAAAGAGGATAATTCATATGGCGCGTTTGCCTTTCTCGTATTTTGAAAGCTCATAACTCAGTGATCTGTAGAAGGATTTATATAATCTGACTACCAATAGAATCGAAAATATTCAACTTGAGGGTGTATTACAACAATATTGAAGTTTTTCAATAGTACACTATTGAAAAACCTGTTTGATTTAACCCATGACAGCACCAGCCAATCAGAACGCGAGATGTCTGTATCTATACAAGAGCATCCATATAAAAGTTGAATGGTTCACTTTTCCTATCATTTGCTGAGCAACTCTCCCCGAAACAAGACACACGACAGCAACATCGAGGACCTGTCGTCTCATTGTTTCCCGATATGAATGCACGAGACACCGTCAGCACAATGAAACCGAAAAAGGCAGCCAAAAAGTCCAGCAAGGCCCATTGCCGAAACAAGACACACACGAGAACCATATCAGATCTCAATATTTCCTACCAAAAGATTCATCAAGATGGGAGTTAAAATAATTTGCACCGTCACTAACACATTCAATTACGAACGGCAGTGCGAAAGCGAAAGTGATGATTTTGAACACATCTTTATACTAGTTTACAAATATGCCGTGCGAAACAGAGTTGCCACAGATCAATATGTATTTTTGTCGCGAGTACTTTAGTATGCGGTCGAAAACAAAAATTGTTAGAACAAATGTTTCCAATTGATTTGCGCATTCTACTTTCCAGGCGTATCAGAACTGGCTAAACTTAAAGCAATTCTAAATATTTCTTTATCACAGTGATTTGGTTATCCTGAAAAGGACGGGGTTTTCAACGGATGGCCAGCTGCAGATGGCGAGGGATGATTTTCGTTTTCGTTGTCATGGGCAGCGTTACCGGTCAACTCCAACACTTCGGCAACCAAGTACTCCATCACTGCCGCCAGATAGACCGATGCACCAGCACTGACACGCTCGGCGTAGTTCCCCTTCCGAGGCAAACGATGGATTCTGCCGCCAACTGGGCACTTCAGACCAGCACGGTTTGAGCGGGACTTTGCCTTGCCCTTAATTGTTCCTCCACAATATGCTGTGTTGTTGCTCGACGACCCATTCAGTATTACTGGCTGCTGCTCTGCTAACTCTCTCTTTTATATCGTTTCACTGTTTCCCGTTCTGCGTATAGGAAAGGAATTCTAACAAAGGGGACGTCCTACCGTGCTACCACTAGCACGTATAAAAAGAAATGTGATGTGAGAAATAGCGTCATTTAAGTTAAAGCAGCTACTCTGTACGTACGAGACACCGTCAGAACGATGGCTCCGAAGACAGGTAGAAAAGCAGATTTGTACCGTCACTAACACATTCAATTACGAACGGCAATGCGAAAGCGAAAATGATGATGTTGAACACATCTTTATACTAGTATGGGGTCGTGTTAAAATATGCCATGCGAAACAGGGTTGCCATATATACAGGTTAATCTGTATTATTATTATTACTATCATTATTATTATTAGAATCACTCTTGCATACCGAAGATCGTAGATACATTTCAGACCAGGCCATTGCAATTGTCTCGTACTGAAATTTCGAGAAGAATCAGATATCTTCGAACTTCATAGCTTCAATAAAAATAAACTACAAATTTGTCGTACCTAGCTTCCTATATTAGCAAATTAAAAAGGAATTGTTTCAAGTTTGGAATATATAGTTGCAGAATAGTAGCTGTTTAATGTAGGTGTATCGCTTCAAATTCTATTAGTGAAAAAGAGGAAAGCTTGCACAATTCATACAATCAATCAACTAACTGATATTCGGAAAAGTGATGGGAGCGTGTCAGTTTTTTCGTATTCACGACATCCAGTTATGTCTCTGACATTACTCACCCGCCTTTTTCGATTTACGTTAGCTCTCGTAATATTATTCTAGCAACAACAGTCACATCAAATATGTTAGAATTCTTTTATATGTGTTCATACAAAATGTAACACTGATGTTAATCTGAAATGAATATGCCTCAGGATCAAGAAAATATTTTCAGTAGTTCTTTCTTTTTATTGTAAACTTTTTGCCTTACCGTTAATCTATTTAGCAACCCATCACATAACTTGAGGCAGACGGTTCAAAGTGATATTTGGATAGAAAAATGGAGTTACGAGAAAAGAAATTTGAAAGAAATACATTCCTCTAGTAACACATTTTCGGACCATGATTGATTTTTATGGTTCCATGAGAAGCTAAAATGATTGGTTTCATGATTTTCTAATCATGTGAGCGGTGACGGATTTCTTTCCATGTAGTTCACAGACAATTGTTCATAAAATTATAAGCATAACAGTTCGGCTGAAAAGTTCGTATCGTTTAATAGAAACACACATTTTTTTGCCAAAATTCGTTTTTATTATTCAACATAATTGCCATCAGAGGCGATACAGCGATTATAGCGATCTTCCAACTTTTCGATACCATTTTTGTAGTACGATTTGTCCTTTGCCTCAAAATAGGCCGTAGTTACAGCGATTACCTCTTCATTGCTTCTACATTTTTTACCAGCGAGCATTCTCTTGAGGTCTGAGAACAGGAAAAAGTCACTGGGGGCCAAATCTGGAGAATACGGTGGATGAGGGAGCAATTCGAAGCCCAATTCGTTCAATTTCAGCATGGGTTTTCGTTGTTGTTTTTGATCGATTGTGAGCTCACGCGGCCCCATTTTGCACAAAGCTTTCTCATATCCAAATATTCGTGAATAATATGTCCAACACGTTCCTTTGATATCTTTAGGGTGTCAGCTATCTCGATCAACTTCACTTTACAGTCATTGAAGATCATTTTGTGGATTTTTTTCACGTTTTCATCGGTAACAGCCTCTTTTGGACGTCCACTGCGTTCATCGTCTTCGGTGCTCATATGACCAGTACGAAATTTTGCAAACCACTTACGAATTGTTGCTTCGCCCGGTGCAGAGTCAAGCCTCATCAAGCCATTTTTTGGTATCGGCGGCACTTTTTTTCATCAAAAAGTAGTGTTTCATCAACACACGAAATTCCTTTTTTTTTCATTTTTTTCACAATAACAAAAGTAGCTTCACTCAAAATGCAATATCTCACAAACTAATAATCAGAGAGCTGTCAAATTTATACACGTATCTTTTGAAGGTTGGTACTAACTGAAAATGGTATGGATTTAATTCTAGTGGCGCCCTCTCATAGAAACGATACGAACTTTTCAGCCGATCTGTTATATAATAGGTATTTTAAATTTTACATCATTTTATCAAAATATTCTACATCCCGGCTACCTTTGGAACATTTCTGTTCTATTTCTTTTACTTTCACTGCCCTCATATCTTCTTTGTACATATACGAATAGACATTTCTGATGAAGACTGTTCATGATTGTCTCTAATTTCCGTCATTGCGTTGCAAAACTTGATCAGTTTCTTTCAGATGCAGATGAATATCAAACATGTAGACCAGATCGTTTGTGTTCTGGATCCCAGATACACTTAAGGTGCCGTTGTGTTTGATTCCAATGGGTGAGACGGTTTTCATTGGCATCCTTCGCAGATGACGTGAGGACGTGAGTTGATGCAAATTTCAACTTGTGCTAACAAGGTTAGCAAATCCACGTGTTGCCCATTTCCTTTAGTATGTGAGATGTGACTGATTAGTGCAACAATTGAAAATTTGAGAACGGTTGCTTTCCTCCACTTCAAACATACTCGATGCAGTTGGTGAGATACTCCTTTGAAGGTCGTTACTTTATCTGAGTAGAGCGATAACCTTTTCTCGTCGAGCAACCAGACAACGAAGTGCAGTTAAAACGGCAGCGGTGAACAGGTCATTCTCGTTGGACACCGGTTTCAAATTGATAATTTAATATAAAAGAGTCCAAAGTAATCGATAGCACATATCGAAAACGGTCGCGTAGGGGTAACACAAGAGATTGGTAGATCGGCAATGCTATGCTGTATCAATATCGGCTTACTGCGAAAATATGTATGGCACTTGTGGTATATGTGACGTACCAAATTCATTCCTCCCAAAAACCAGAAACTCTGACGAAGGGTAGCAAGCATAAGAAGAGGACCAGCGTGCAGTAGCAGTTCCTGTAATATTTAGACTTTCCAACGAAGCTATAATTAATCAAATTAGTTCTATATTAAACTATCATAGAGCTAATTGGTTGGAATATAGATCTCACATTGAAATCGTGTGAATCATGAAACTATTTTAGAAAATTCTACGAATATTGAATCATTACATTATCGAAGCTGGAAATCTTTCAGTTCCCAAAGCTCAAACTAAATTAAATTCACCTATCATCGATGACAGTCTTCAACTGCTCCTTCGGTTGAAGAATGTTCGTCGACGACAATATCAACGTTCTCGAGATCCTGCTATGAATACCATAGTCAAGAATTTACAAGAAGAAATTAAACATAGATTTACTCTTGTGCGAAATAAAAATTTCGCTAAAGAAGTTGAATTATTTAAACCATATTTTGAAGCTTTCTGGAAACTTTATAAGGTTCTTAAGAAACCTCAAAAACCAATTCCTGCTCTTAAGGAAGGAAACCTGCCTTGCCTTGAGTTAAAATTTTCAACAAGTGTTTTTCATTAGCTTACTTCCCAAAAAGATGGAAAAACGCTAAAGTAATTCCTATCCTCAAACCTGATGAAAACTCAACTATCAGTAAACTTTTTGAAACTATTGTCTTGTTGAGAATGATGTCTCATATAAATGAGAATTCATTTTTTTTACCAGAGCAGTTTGGATTTCGTCATGAACATTCAACTACTCATCAACTTCTCAGAGTAACGAACATGATAAAAACAAATAAATCTTCTGGGTTATCCACTGGAGTTGCTCTTCTAGACATAGAAAAAGCATTCGACAGTGTTTGGCACAAAGTACTCTTCAGGTTAGCTATCAGAATTGTAAATTTGAATTGCTACCCGTACGAGCCGGTGTTCCACAGGGTTCGAGCGATGCTAAAATCTTGTATAATATTTTCGCTTCTGATCTTCCAAATCTACCCGTTGGTTGTCAGAAATCGCTATTCTGTGACGACACAAGTCTGTTAGCCACAGGTAGAAATCTAAGAGTGCTCTGCAGTCGCCTACAAAGAAGTTTAAATATTTTCAGTGATTATCTGCCAAAATGGAAAATTAAACCAAATGCAGAAAAAACGCAATTAATTACCCTTCCTCATACGCCAAGAGCTTCTTTTCTTAAACCAAACAATAATCACTGTTTGTTCTGGCGACACTGCACTGGAGAGCGAAACAGATGATACTTTTCTATAGCATACCTTTTCTTATTCCTTTCTTATTATATTCAGAATAAATTTGACTGTTGTAACAGACAGACGGGTTTTTGATTTCGTCGTGAAATACTAGAAACCTATACATCCTCGATACAGTCCACCCGCGAGTGAACAATAACATTTTGGTCCTTCGAGCCGGATATGTGTTTTGGTTGTCGGTCTGCTGCTTGGAAGGCAGTTGAATTTGAGACGCAAAAGTGATTTTCGACGGCTAGCGAGCCGAACAAAGTGTCGCCATTGTGGCTTTCGTAATCGGAAAAAACGTTTTCCTGACGGCTAGCTAGTCGACTCAAGTGACGATAAAAGTGAATTTTGCATGGCCAAAAAGTGACGCCATGTGGATTTCATGAAATGATTTCGTGACGGTTGGTAAACAGCCTAAAAGTGACGCAATTCTGGCTCTTTTTTTGGTGTACAAGTGAACCTGTAGTGGAAGCGAGCAGGATTGAACATGCTCCGCACTCCCGACGGTAAAGGGAGCGAAAAGGATAGCGAGAACATTACGCCAGTGAAGAGCGACGGTGAGAATAGTGAAGAACTTGGAATCAGTGGACAGAAAAAGCGCCAGAAAAGGAAGGAAATAATGAAAAAATGGCGGCTGAATTCAAAGTGTTGCATAACCAGTTGAACTAGAGAGAAGAATGGAAAGAGTGAAGAGTGTGATGGAAACAGATAACGATGATTCCAATCAGAAATTGGAGTGCAAGCAGTTTTTACAGTTACAGTTGAAGACTGTGGAAAGCATCAACACTGATTACAATGTGTACCATCAGCGAGCCCAGGGACTGGATATTAGCGTTGACGATCGTACGGAGCTGGAGAATTCTGGCATCGAATTCGAACAAATTTATGGTGAGTTGTATATTGTCCTTACTAAATTACTAGATGCAACTATTAAGAAGGAGGAACCATCATTTACACCTGCTGTACCTGCGATCGCAAATACAACCCAGCTGCCAGCATTGAAGGTACCGTTGCCTTCGTTCGATGGATCGTACGAGAACTGGTACGCTTTCAAATCGATGTTCGAGACAATAATGGCGCGATACAGCTCAGAGTCCCCAGCCATAAAGTTGTATCACCTTCGGAATTCATGACATGAGAAGGCTGTTAGATACTTGTACCAAGAATGTTGATGTCCTGAAGAATCTTGGGTTACCAGTGTCTGGACTCGGCGAAAGCATGCTAGTTAACCGCATTGCTATGAAACTTGACAACGATACCCGTAAGGCATGGGAACATAAGCAGACGTCTGGTGAACTTCCTAGCTACGATTCAACTTTAGAATTCTTGCGCGAAAGATGTCGAGTATTAGAGAAGATTCGTTCTAACATGAAACCGCCCATTAAAATCGTGAAACAGATGCGCCCTCCTGGCACAAGGGTACGGACGAGTACCTTAGTTGCGGCAACCAGTAGCTGCCCGCATTGTTCCGGAACCCACGAATTGTGGAAATATGAATCGTTTAAAAGCGCCACCATCTCCGATCGATATGCTACACTGCGAAAAATTGGCGCGTGTTTCAACTGCTTGCAAAAGGGACATCGCACATCGGATTGTACATCGAAACATACGTGCAACAAACGTCACCATACAACGTTGCATAATGATGGTCAGCCAATGAAACTTGATGATTCTACCAATGCCAATGCACAGTGCAACTCAGAGAAGAATTCCGAAGTATCAACATCAATCACTCCGGAGATCGTGTCACACGAGACGAACACACAATCATCGTTCTACACACAATTGAAGACTACGGAGAAGCAAGTTCTACTATCGACAGCGGTAGTACTTGTTTACGGAAAGGCGGATAACTCGTACCCATGTCGAGTTCTCTTAGATTCGGGTTCACATTCGAACTTCGTATCGGAGCATTTTGCTACACTGCTGTCTTTGAAAAAGGAGCCCGCTCATATTTCCATAAGCGGTTTGAATGACATCCACACGAGAGTTCGGTTCAAAATTAACACAAAAATCAAGTCACGTGTAAACAACTACACAGCGTGTCTCGAATTCTTGATTGTGCCCAGGATAACGAGTAATCTATCTCTTACGGATGTGGACTACACTCATTTGAAACTGCCGAAGAACATACAGTTAGCGGACCCGAATTTCAACACTCCTGATCGTGTTGACATGTTGTTGGGAGCTGAAATATTTTTCGAGATGTTGATGTCAGGACGCATGAAGGTCGCCAACACTGCTGCAATTCTGCAAGAAACCCAGTTTGGTTGGGTGTTGAGCGGTCCTGTTTCAAGCAAGAGTTCCAAGACTTTTCAATCTTTGTGTATCACTGCTGAAGAAAATCTCAATGAGATAGTGCGACATTTCTGGCAAATAGAGTCCTGTGACGACTTCGAAGAGATAAATGTACCATCATGTGATGAGTTCTGTGTGGACCATTTTTGTGAAACCCACTCACGCAACGCGGAAGGGAGATACGTTGTTCGTCTTCCTTTTACCGATCTGAAACTTCAGTTGGGTGATTCCAAGGCAATGGCTACGAAGCGATTTTTTGCATTGGAAAAGCGATTGGACAGAGCACCGGAGATCAAGCTTCAATACACCGCCTTTTTGAAACAATATGAGGAGCTCGGTCACATGTCAAAAAGTGAAACTGGAGATTTGGATGAATCGCAATCGGCGTATTATTTACCACACCATTATGTTTTAAAACCGAGCAGCACAACAACTCGACTTCGTGTGGTGTTTGACGGTTCGGCGCAGAGTGATACTGAAGTTAGTATTAATCAGACACAAATGGTGGGCCCGACGGTCCAGAACGATCTTATATCGATATTGATGAATTTCCAATCCCATAAAATTGCCTTTACCGCCGATATACCAAAAATGTACAGGCAGATTTTGGTAAACGAAGACGACATTCGATTCCAGAGGATTCTTTGGCGTGAACACCAAGACCAACCGTTGCTTGTCTTCGATTTAAGAACGGTTACATATGGACTCGCATCTTCTCCGTTTTTGGCAACAATGGCGTTGCGTCAACTTGCTGATGACGAGGAACGCAGATACCCACTTGCTGCTAAGGCGATCAGAAAATCGTTTTACATCGATGATGTTCTCACTGGAGCAGATTCTTTAGATGACGCAATTACGCTCAAGAACGAAATAGTTGGTTTGCTGAAAAAGGGAGGCTTCGATGCACACAAATTTTGTTCTAATTCCGAAGTACTACTAGCTACTGTTCCTGAAGAGTAGCGAGAAAGCCTCGTGGATATAACAGATCCTGCGGTCAACATGATGATGAAAACTTTGGGTATTTTGTGGAATCCTAAGGAAGATTTTTTCACATTCACCATCCCGTATAATTCTTCGAATACTCCGCTGACTAAACGAATGATTCTCAGTCAGATTGCCAAGATTTTTGATCCTTTGGGATTCGTGGGACCTGTAGTCACCACGGCAAAATTAATAATGCCCGAACTGTGGGCCTTCAACCTGGAGTGGGACCAACCGGTGCCGCAGGAACTTGCAAGGTTGTGGATTGAATACCGACAGCAACTACAATGTCTGAACAATGTGAAGATCAATAGATGGATTTACAGTGACGAAGCCAGTGCATAACAGATCTATGGTGTTGCTGATGACGTTGATTTGCAGCAAATCACGAATCTTGCCGCAGAAATCGAACAAGAAGAAGAAGATTACAACCCCTCAAGCAGAGCTACAGGCAGCTCTATTATTATCACAGCTTACCGTGAAGACGCTAGCATCCCTTGATACCGATTTCAGCTCTGTGGTCGGATTCGCAGATTGTATTATGCTGGTTACAGAAATCACCTGATTCGCTGACTGTGTTCGTCGGAAATCGTGTACGACAAATACAGCAGCTCCCCGCCGATTATTCTTGGAAGTACGTGCCGTCGAAGGAGAATCCCGCAGATCTGATATCGCGTGGGGTACCTCCATCTGAACTTGGAAAACGAACGATTTGGTGGAATGGACCATCTATTTTTCTTAGTGATAATCCGAACATCGATCAACCAGCATCTCTTCCAGAAGCGGACTTACCTGAGTTGAGACGAAGAGGACTTGTAACTGTACTAGGACCTTCGAGATTGAAGATTTTCGACCGAATCAGTCGGTACCCGATCATACAACGTGTGATGGCGTATGTCATTCGATTTTGTGATTACATCCGAAGTTATAGAACGACGTTGACCAAGGGACTGCCAACAGTATCGGAAATACACAGAGCATCAACTCTGATTGTTCGCATGGTGCAAAACGAAACTTTTCATCGAGAATTGCAGATGTTGAAGGATGACAAGGAAGGCAAGGTATTGTTTCAAAACCTCAACCCTTTCATTGATCCAAATGATGGGATACTGCGAGTTGGTGGAAGACTGAAGCACGCAGTTTTACCGTACGAACACAAACACCAAGCCTTGCTTCCCGAGACTCATCCATTCACAGTGACGTTGATCAGGCATCTGCATTGCACTAATATGCATCTTGGCCAACGTAACTTATTAGGAGTTGTACGACAACAGTATTGGCCGCTCAAGGCTAAAAACATCATTCGAAAGATACTACATCACTGCATACCGTGCTTCCGAATGAAACCCAAGAAGTCTACGCAACTGATGGGAGATCTACCGGACTATCGAGTTCAGCCTTCACCAGTGTTTTCACATTCGGGCTTGGACTTTGCAGGATCTTTCAAGTTATGGCTGAGTGCCAATACAAGAAATCCGACAACCACCAAGGGGTACGTTTGTTTATTCGTCTGCATGGCAACCCGTGCAGTGCACCTAGAAGCGGTATCCGATTTATCTACTGAAACGTTCATGGCCGCACTCCAACGATTCGTCAGTCGCCGTGGTCTGCCGCAGAAGCTGTATTCCGACAACGCGATTTATTTTAACTCACATTCCAATAAATAGTTATTTGAAAAAAAAAAATAAAAACAGATTTCGTGACTGTCTGTTTTTTGAAGTTAAACTGTATACCGACCCATCGAATTACTAATTGTTGTAGCGCTATACCACTTCTCACAACATTTTTCAGTTGAAGAATGAATAGTGTGATCGATTATGGTTTCCATCTCCCAATTTGAAGCGTTGACAAGACGATCAACAGTTGTACAGTATGCGCAAAGAATTTCGAGACTCTCACTAGTACTACCTTTCTGGTCAAGTCACTCAACCTAATTTTACAAAGTTTTGCTCCAGATGTCAGGTAATGCTTACAAACAGATTGGTATATATGAATTTGATTAACCTTTCTCATATAGAAGGTGTGTGTGTATGTGTGAATGCATGTAACAAAAATAGGCACTCATTTTTCTCGGGGATGGCTAAACCGATTTTCACAAACTTAAATTCAAATGAAAGGTCCCCTGATCCCATAGACTGCTATTGAATTTCATCCGGAACCGACTTCCGGCTCCGGAGCTACAGGGTAACATGTGAAAATTGAATAAAAAATGTGCACTCATATTTTTGGAAACTACCGATTTTCACAACCAATTATTCAAATGAAAGATCTTATAGTTCCTAAAAATTTGTGAAACATTTTATTTGGATCCTACTTCCGGTTCCGGAACCAAAGCGTGATAAGTGGAGAATTATCAGTTTCATGAGTATCTCTTTACGAACGATGGTCAAAAACAGGTACAAATACCATAAATTTGTCTGATAAATTCAACTAGTTTTCAGAACTTGTTACAAAGGGCATATGAACATAATTCGAAACTACTGGTTCTTCATTTCTCTGTTCCGGAAGCACCGAACGTATTGAAGAAAAACTCCAAAAATAGAACTCACCTCGATTTCTCAGCGATGCTTGAATCGATTTGTACAAAACTTAGTTTCAATTAAAGCTTCCATTGTCTCTAAAGTGTGAAATTTTATCCCGATGCGACTTCTGGTTCTGCAGTTAAAGGGCGATGAGTGGCAAAGCTTATAATCCACCATATAGAATGACAATAACACACCGGTATGTGTACCGTGGAAGAAGAACACACAACACGAACGATACGTGCTTTGTTCTATTTCATACTCGCTATAAAGAAAACGAAACAGTTACAGATGTCTGCTACTGGTGTGTGATATTGGTAAAAGAGGGTTGACAAATTTTTTTGTTATTTTACGATATGTGCGACCGAAAGTATATGAGAATGTCAATGAATTGAAATTTATTTGAAAAAATAAGCATACATCGAAATTTCAAGAAAACGCAATTGTCATAGCCAGTAGTGCAGTAATACCGTGCAGGTGGTGTAGTGATATCAATAATAATAATATTAATAACAATAATAATAAGAATACCAATAATAATAATATTAAAAATAACAATATTAGTCATAATAATAGTCTTAATAATAATAATAATAATTATCATAAAAATAAATAATAATAATAATCCTACTACAAGTTCAGCTGTTTCGGTCATCTGAATGAACATGAGGTTATATATATATATATATATATATATATATATATATATATATATATATATATATATATATATATATATATATATATATATATATATATATATTGACTAACTTGCTAACCATAAATATGCCTGAATTTACTAGCAAACATGGATTCTCCTTCAAAAGAACGATTGAAGACAAGAGAACATTCAAGTATTTTCGATATCTTTGCCAGTCGTTCACCAGGCCCTTCCCGCCGATGAGATAGAATTTACGTAAAAGTATTCACCATTAACTTTTTTTCGGAAGCGAGTCTAGAAATGTCTGTTTCAACTATAACGAACCGAAGACCAAACAGCCTCTCTAGCCGCCGGTGCCAGAAATCATCAATAGTTTAATAATTTCTTAGATTACATTATTGGAATACATTCCAATTGTAACTAATAGTTCATCATAGCATGCAGTTAAAATTATTTAGTTAATTTTTTCTCAAGCACATATATGGGTCACGAAATTGAATATAAAGTTATTTTGTAGTTCCTTATTATTCAATCGATTTCGAAAGCAAAATCAAGCGTTGATTCATTGTATTCATAATAATTGAAAAACCAATGAATTCCAATTAGTTTTTCATGCTGACTGGCTCGAAGCTGACCCTCAATGTTTATCACACTGTTTGTATATCAGATTAATGAACGATAATACTTGGCTTGTATTCATTTCATTCAGTAGCTTGTCAGTGTTGAAGTTTTAGTTTTGCTATAAAAATTGCTGCAATCTAAAATAATACCTGTTTTACGATATTATACAGCCAAGCATTATAGCTTCAGCAACATCAACGCATTGAACGCAACAGAGTTGGACATTATTAGCATTATAAATGACAGCTACTTAGAAAATAAACGATTTCTTATAATACTCATTTTATTGTATTCAACTCGTTTTTATTTCAACACAAAACCCAATACTGCATAAATTCGCGTAATTATTTGATATGTAATTTTTGTTCACGATATAATGCCACCGTGCCCACCGTGCATTTCTCACACCACCTCAATACGAAACAGCAGCGCGCAAGCAATAAAAAAAATGCACAAAAGTTTATGTAAACTTTTTCAATTTTCGGTTGTTTTAGCTAAAATTTTTTAATTTTGAGTTGCATTTTCAGATTCTTTGTGAAATTCTGCTACAAACACTACTTTTCAGTTCTAAAGTCATCCCCGTGGGGCGGAACAGTGACCGTTTATACATTTCAAAAACCAATTACGGCTCGGCAAAGCAAAATTTCAAAATTCTAAGAATACTTAGTTATGATAAATTTGATTTCGAAAACTTAAGTGTTTTTGGTTTTTAGAAAATCGGTCTAGTTTTTGAATAATTGATCAAAAACGCGATTTTCGCATTCCGCTACATTTCACCTTAAAACGGGTTTTTATTATAGATTTTTTTTTTTGAAAAATGTGCGACAATGATGACATCTTAAGATTACCTCATGCCCAGAAATAAGTTTCAGATATCATGGCTCTTGTAAAATGCTCAAGGGCCACTGTGTTTCGTTTCAAGGCAACTCCCAACAGCACCAAGAGAACCTGGAAGTGGTTGGAAGCGATCTGTGAGAACGCCACGGTAGGGTATAAATGATTAAAAAATCATCATCTTTGCGTGTTTTTTTTTAGAGTTATCGTTCAACAAAATAAATTCAAATGTTTTGAATGATAAAAAGCATTATTCGAACAACATTTTGTAATTTTTTGGTGGAAAAATATTGAGAAACAAATCAGAAGAAAGGAATTTTTGAGGACGCAAGATTTGCTTAAAAATCATGATTTGAGGTGTCCACTGTATCTCAGTGAAGATCAGAAGTGAACAAATCAGAGCCGCATAGTTAGAGAAGAAGTTTATCTAGACCTCAACGTTTTTGTTTGATTTTTTTTTGTCGTGAATACGACTTACTTTACTATGGGGTGCCTTTTCAAAATTAGCCATATGGAAGAATTGGCAGAACTTAATCGTGAATATCTAGGTCCGATTTTATTCATTATGTACATAAATGATATGAAGCGAGTTTTACGGTTTTGTGAAATAAATTTGTTTGCTGACGATACTGTTCTGTTCATTACAGCTAAGGATTTGGATGAAGCGGTTGCACATTTGAACGAGGACTTACATTCTCTGGCTCAGTGGTTGAAATTCTAGCAGTTAAAACTGAATGTCGCGAAAACTAAATATATGGTTATTTCTGCTTTAAGCACTGGACGTGAAGCCAACATTGAAATTGATGGAGAGATTATTTATCGCGTTAGAGAGTTGAAGTATCTTGGAGTCATAATTGATGAAAAGCTAACATTCAAATCTCACGTTAACAACATCATCAAGAAGGTTGCCAAAAAGTACGGTGTATTATGCCGTCTGAAAAATGATTTAACGACCAGTAGTAAAATTCTTCTGTATAAATCAATAATCTCTCCTCACATTGACTTCTGCTCATCGATTCTGTTCCTTGCTAACAACACGCAAATATTGAGACTCCAGCGATTGCAAAATAAGGTCATGCGATTGATTTTGAAATGTAATAGATATGCTTCCTCTAATATTGTATTGAACGCATTACAATGGCTTTCAGTGAAACAGAGAGTATATTATTTAACAATGGTGTTCATTTTCAAAATCTTAAATGGAATGCTGCCTCGATATTTGTGTGATCGGATTGAAAGAGGAAGTGACTTGCATAGGTACAATACTAGAAATGCGTCTGATGCGAGAACACCAAGCTTTTTGTCTGCCAGATCCCAGAACTCTTTATTGTACAAAGGGATTAGTTTTTTCAATTCGATGCCAGGACGAATCAAGCGGGCTGCAACATTGAGGGAGTTCAAAAAATTGTGTAATTCACACATAAAATCTATTTTGTAATTAGATCTTTAATAAATTAGTGCAATTTGATTTTTTCGAAAACTGTGTAAAATGACGAAGATTGTATTTATTTTATTTTTGTTTTTTTTTTCAAGTAAGACGCATTAGGTTGTTATGTTCTGTATGATGATGATGGATTTTTAATAATTTGTTTAGTTAAAAAAAAATGAGTTGTCTACAAAAGTATGAGCCTCGCGCGCGCAAAGCAGGTAGAGGCAATCTGGAAATTGAATATGACTGAAACTGGATATGTTCTCTTTTATTTTTGAGAGCTTTAGCATTCTACGTGTCGAGATCGAATCTTAACTTTGTAAGATTTGATGAATTATTTATTGATTATATTTCGGAAATAATAGGGATCGGAAGTTGTTGATGGAATTGGGCTTGGCTCTGCTCATCCGCAGTCTCGTTACTCCATCGTAGCTGATGTGTGTAGCGATGAACTGGTCCGGCGGGAGGGGCCAGGTGAATTACTGTCTGATACTGACAAAGATATCGGGTTCGATTCCTGATTTGTTCAAGGATCTTCCCGGATTGGAAATTTTCTTGAATGACCCTGGATAGTAAATCGGAAATATTTGAATGTTTTCTTGTTCTCAGTTGTACTTTAGAAGAAGAATCTATACCTGCTGGATTAACCAGATCGTTTTATATTTAGTTAACTGGTTAAAATATGTGATGCAATATTTATTATCATTTAGATAAATCGTCCAGCTCACACCTTTGTAGGGGTATGAGGCGGGACCATCATCATCTCTAAAAAAAAAATATCTCGACTTGTATTAATGGCAGCAACATAATTCTTTCACTACTCCATCAAAAATATGATCACGAATTTAGGATAATATTTTGAACAGTGTGAGATAACCACAAACAACACAAAAATAAAGTTTTCTCAAAATTTGAAAACAATGCGGAAAACTCTTTACTTTCACTTGGGTTTTTCGCGCAAGGACGACGATTTTGAGGTAGTCAGGCACATATTTTCAACTGAATGCGTGGTGAAAATCGATCATTTCTTTTCGTGCGTTCGATAGAAGCAGACGTCATGGGAGTTAAACCTTCAACCAGCAGCGACGGAGAGTGCACCTTCTGCGTGGTTTAAACCTCAAACGCTCAGGTCGCAACTCTCATTTACTTTTCGGTAGTCGTAACGAGAAGTTCTAGTTTCAGATTTTTGTTTCGCAATATAGGTTTAGAATTCAGAGCCTGTGTGCTGAAACTGGATTCTGTAACTGTATGTTATTCCGGAACTGATTTCGATTTCGAGTTTCTAAATTGCAGTTCTAGAATTGAAACTGGATTCTGAGTCTGTTATTGGTTCTAAATTTAGTTCTTGAACTCTTGGTCCAGTTCTTTATTCCAGACTTCTTCTATTCGGTTCTTTTTAGAACCATAATACTCCTGAAAAATTATGCGGAATTTTACTTCACTGTACTCTATACAACCCATTCTGGTAGTCATGGCGAACAATCGTCTTCAAGTTTCAGAGCTTAGTTCCGGAATATGGGTTCAGAATTCATAGTCTGCGTGCTGAACTAACTCAACTCGTCATTTACTATCACGAACGCTTTCATAAAAAGTTCTTTCCAGAGCCACAATTTTTTTTATTATAAAGAACTATACTGCTTATTTCATAATATTTAATTGCGTTTCAGAATGTTTAATGTAACTAATCTGTAATTTAGTCTAGGCGCATCGTTTAAATTTCTAGTAATGAAAGAGGGGAAAGTTGCACAATTCCAACAATCGATCAATCACCAATTCGAATTCGGAAGCATAAATAAAGCGTGTCATATTCGTATTAACGACATCCAGTTATGTCTCTGACATTACACACCTGTACTTTTTTTGTAAGAATTCGACATAGAGTTTCTTTTTAAGAGGCTTGATTCACTTGTGTTTTTTCATACATTTCGTTTAAGTGTTTAAATTCTGAAACACAAAATCAAAACTGAAGTAATGAACGCAAGTAAACACGTTATCTCTTGCGTCGTCGTTTTTCGAAAACATAATATTTCATTTTAATAGAAGTTCGTCGTGCTTTTCACTGAATTTATATTGCAAAAATGACCATCGTTGCAGAAACACGCCTGAAGCTATACCCTAGAACTTCAAGTGCGTTACGTTTAAATTTCATAGAAATCAGTCTGAATGGATCATGATCCGAGAAATTTTAATCATGGTGTATTAACATGAAAATATATTATTTTCCCCAAATCATGACTCGTTTTGCTCATTTCAAGAATCGGAATTTTGCCCGTGTAGAGAATTCCACAATTTGGTCCTTCTAAAAGGCAGAAATGAATCCTGTACAGCATATTGATAGTTTCTTTCAATGAAATATGCAAATCCGAAATGAGATAATCGACGTCAAAAATCGTTTAAAATTTTAGTAGTATTCTTCTGTATAAATCAATAATCTCTCCTCACATTGACTTCTGCTCATCGATTCTGTTCCTTGCTAACAACACGCAAATATTGAGACTCCAGCGATTGCAAAATAAGGTCATGCGATTGATTTTGAAATGTAATAGATATGCTTCCTCTAATATTGTATTGAACGCATCACAATGGCTTTCAGTGAAACAGAGAGTATATTATTTAACAATGGTGTTCATTTTCAAAATCTTAAATGGAATGCTGCCTCGATATTTGTGTGATCGGATTGAAAGAGGAAGTGACTTGCATAGGTACAATACTAGAAATGCGTCTGATGCGAGAACACCAAGCTTTTTGTCTGCCAGATCCCAGAACTCTTTATTGTACAAAGGGATTAGTTTTTTCAATTCGATGCCAGGACGAATCAAGCGGGCTGCAACATTGAGGGAGTTCAAAAAATTGTGTAATTCACACATAAAATCTATTTTGTAATTAGATCTTTAATAAATTAGTGCAATTTGATTTTTTCGAAAACTGTGTAAAATGACGAAGATTGTATTTATTTTATTTTTGTTTTTTTTTCAAGTAAGACGCATTAGGTTGTTATGTTCTGTATGATGATGATGGATTTTTAATAATTTGTTTAGTTAAAAAAAAATGAGTTGTCTACAAAAGTATGAGCCTCGCGCGCGCAAAGCAGGTAGAGGCAATCTGGAAATTGAATATGACTGAAACTGGATATGTTCTCTTTTATTTTTGAGAGCTTTAGCATTCTACGTGTCGAGATCGAATCTTAACTTTGTAAGATTTGATGAATTATTTATTGATTATATTTCGGAAATAATAGGGATCGGAAGTTGTTGATGGAATTGGGCTTGGCTCTGCTCATCCGCAGTCTCGTTACTCCATCGTAGCTGATGTGTGTAGCGATGAACTGGTCCGGCGGGAGGGGCCAGGTGAATTACTGTCTGATACTGACAAAGATATCGGGTTCGATTCCTGATTTGTTCAAGGATCTTCCCGGATTGGAAATTTTCTTGAATGACCCTGGATAGTAAATCGGAAATATTTGAATGTTTTCTTGTTCTCAGTTGTACTTTAGAAGAAGAATCTATACCTGCTGGATTAACCAGATCGTTTTATATTTAGTTAACTGGTTAAAATATGTGATGCAATATTTATTATCATTTAGATAAATCGTCCAGCTCACACCTTTGTAGGGGTATGAGGCGGGACCATCATCATCTCTAAAAAAAAAAATATCTCGACTTGTATTAATGGCAGCAACATAATTCTTTCACTACTCCATCAAAAATATGATCACGAATTTAGGATAATATTTTGAACAGTGTGAGATAACCACAAACAACACAAAAATAAAGTTTTCTCAAAATTTGAAAACAATGCGGAAAACTCTTTACTTTCACTTGGGTTTTTCGCGCAAGGACGACGATTTTGAGGTAGTCAGGCACATATTTTCAACTGAATGCGTGGTGAAAATCGATCATTTCTTTTCGTGCGTTCGATAGAAGCAGACGTCATGGGAGTTAAACCTTCAACCAGCAGCGACGGAGAGTGCACCTTCTGCGTGGTTTAAACCTCAAACGCTCAGGTCGCAACTCTCATTTACTTTTCGGTAGTCGTAACGAGAAGTTCTAGTTTCAGATTTTTGTTTCGCAATATAGGTTTAGAATTCAGAGCCTGTGTGCTGAAACTGGATTCTGTAACTGTATGTTATTCCGGAACTGATTTCGATTTCGAGTTTCTAAATTGCAGTTCTAGAATTGAAACTGGATTCTGAGTCTGTTATTGGTTCTAAATTTAGTTCTTGAACTCTTGGTCCAGTTCTTTATTCCAGACTTCTTCTATTCGGTTCTTTTTAGAACCATAATACTCCTGAAAAATTATGCGGAATTTTACTTCACTGTACTCTATACAACCCATTCTGGTAGTCATGGCGAACAATCGTCTTCAAGTTTCAGAGCTTAGTTCCGGAATATGGGTTCAGAATTCATAGTCTGCGTGCTGAACTAACTCAACTCGTCATTTACTATCACGAACGCTTTCATAAAAAGTTCTTTCCAGAGCCACAATTTTTTTTATTATAAAGAACTATACTGCTTATTTCATAATATTTAATTGCGTTTCAGAATGTTTAATGTAACTAATCTGTAATTTAGTCTAGGCGCATCGTTTAAATTTCTAGTAATGAAAGAGGGGAAAGTTGCACAATTCCAACAATCGATCAATCACCAATTCGAATTCGGAAGCATAAATAAAGCGTGTCATATTCGTATTAACGACATCCAGTTATGTCTCTGACATTACACACCTGTACTTTTTTTGTAAGAATTCGACATAGAGTTTCTTTTTAAGAGGCTTGATTCACTTGTGTTTTTTCATACATTTCGTTTAAGTGTTTAAATTCTGAAACACAAAATCAAAACTGAAGTAATGAACGCAAGTAAACACGTTATCTCTTGCGTCGTCGTTTTTCGAAAACATAATATTTCATTTTAATAGAAGTTCGTCGTGCTTTTCACTGAATTTATATTGCAAAAATGACCATCGTTGCAGAAACACGCCTGAAGCTATACCCTAGAACTTCAAGTGCGTTACGTTTAAATTTCATAGAAATCAGTCTGAATGGATCATGATCCGAGAAATTTTAATCATGGTGTATTAACATGAAAATATATTATTTTCCCCAAATCATGACTCGTTTTGCTCATTTCAAGAATCGGAATTTTGCCCGTGTAGAGAATTCCACAATTTGGTCCTTCTAAAAGGCAGAAATGAATCCTGTACAGCATATTGATAGTTTCTTTCAATGAAATATGCAAATCCGAAATGAGATAATCGACGTCAAAAATCGTTTAAAATTTTAGTAGTGAAAAAGGACAAAGTTTCGCAATTCACACAATCGATCAACTATCAATTCGAATTCGAAAGTGTAAAGAAATCGTGTCAGTTTTATTCGAATCCACGACATCCAGTTATGTCTCTGACATTACACACCTGTACTTTTTTAAAGTTAAATTCTAGGTGTCTTTTTTGGTAATTTGGAGGATGACTTTTTTCTTTTAACTGACCCTAAGGTAGTGATAAACGAGATATCTTCACTATTTTCGTTAGGGTCAGATTCCTCTGGGTCCTACAGATATGAAAAACCGTTTTCGGTTTCCAAAGGGGGGACATCAATGACCGTTTTAAACGTTTCTGCATATGTGCGCATAGACCTTGCTTTTAAAGAAAGCTTAATTATGTCTTTGTGCACTTTAAATGCAGCGCATACTGAAAGATCATGAGGACAATAAATACATTTTTCAATTTCCTTATTGTAATCATTATCCTTATGGGGCCCTTCACACTTAATACATTTCGGCATATTACTACAGTAAGTAGCTGTGTGGAAAAATTTTTTGCAGCGCGTACAATTCATTACATGAGGAACAAAAAGCCGAACAGGAAGATGAATTTTATCGACACAAACATGGGACGGCAACGCAGACCCGCAAATGTCACTCGAAACGAGTCTGATGGGCGATAAACCTTTTTTCCCTCTTCATGAACTACTGAGTACAGTTGTTTGCACTCCAGTATTTTCACACCCTCAGGCTCCTTGCCTAGGATGCGGTGGGGTTTGGCATTGGGCTCTGCTAATCCTCTACAAAAAGCTGCATGTATCCGCAAGCAAGTCCTACTAAAGCGATCGTGTGCCGCTCAAAGTGCACAAGCCCAGCGGGAGTGCCAACTCGGCACGTTAGGACTAACGCCAGTGAGGTCCTAACTATGGCATACTGGCTACCATACCATCCATGGATACGATACGGTAGATCGGAATATATAGTGAAACTAGGGCTGACAGCTGTGGTATTCTACTCCTTCAGTAAAGCAGGGTGGAACCGGCTTGAAATGGCGAGTAGGCTAATGCCGCTGCTGTCTTCCGTCCCATAAAACCGTGGTAGGCCTTATGGCACGCCGTCTCACTTTCAGCCACCTGGTTGGGATGACTGGGTGGAAGTAGGTTCAGATGAACTTTTACTGATTTGCGCTGATCCGGCTGTGAGCGTAAAGCCAACCCTCGCATGGCCTCACTGCACCATGGGATCATGATAGCGACTATTTTCGGCCATTCGCTACACGATCGGCCAATTGGCGAGTAGAACAAGGAGGAGTAATTTTCCCAAAACTCTAGCGTGGAAGGTGGCTAACTTCGACCGCGAAACGTTTTGCGCTGCCCTTGAATTGGAGGAACACAACGCGAACCTGAGAGGGGACGAGTTGGTCGCTATCTTGTCACGGGCGTGTGACGCGACGATGCCTAGAAAGGCTCAACCGAGGACCAACAGACCACCGGTCTACTGGTGGAACGAGCAAATTGCACGTCTTCGCGCATCCTGCCTAAGGGCTAGAAGAAGGATGCAAAGAGCACTAAACAAGGCCATCAGCACAAGCAAAAGAGCCTGCTTCGACACGCTATGCGAGGGAGCCAACTCCAACCCATGGGGCGATGCCTACAGGATGGTAATGGCCAAAACGAGAGGGGTGCTAGCACCCCCTGAACGTAGTCCGGTGAGGTTGAAGGAAATCATAACGGTTCTCTTTCCCTACCACGACACGCCCCCCTGGCAGCCAGCTCCGCTACCAGCGAACGAAGTTGAAAAGGAGACGAACGAGGAGTTGCTCACTGCGGCGAGATCACTCGATACAAAGAACGCCCCGGGGCCAGACGGTATCCCGAACGTGGCTCTAAAGGCGGCTATAATGACAAAACCGGACATGTTCAGGGAGGTCATACAGAGATGTCTGGACGAGCGTATGTTCCCAGACATTTGGAAAAGGCAAAGGTTGGTACTATTACCGAAACCTGGGAAACCCCCAGGGGATCCATTGGCGTATATACCAATCTGTCTGATCGACACTGTGGGTAAGCTCCTTGAGAAAATCATCCTCAACAGGCTAGCCCCCTTCATAGAGGAGGCAGGAGGACTGTCCAGCCAACAGTACGGGTTCCGCAGAGGCAGGTCGACGGTGGACGTATAACATCGGTGGTAACCACGGCGGAGGTAGCTATACAATGCAAACGACGAGGGATCCGCTACTGTGCGGTAGTAACGCTAGACGTCAAGAACGCGTTCAATAGTGCTTGCTAGGCAGACATTGCAGATTCCCTACTTCGACTAGGAGTACCGGAAGGGCTGTACAAAATTCTGGAAAGCTACTTCCAGAACCGAGTATTGCTCTACGAGTCCGACGAAGGTACACGTAGCACTACAATCACGGCTGGAGTACCACAGGGATCTATCTTGGGCCCGATCCTGTGGAATATAATGTACGATGGAGTACTGAGGTTGAGGCTCCCTCCGGGTGTCAAGATAGTCGGGTTCGCGGACGACGTCACGCTGACAGTCTACGGCGAATCCATCGAAGAGGTCGAACTGAGTGCATCTCACTCAATCTGCTTGGTGGAGGACTGGCTGCGTAGCAGGAAGCTGCAACTCGCGCACCACAAAACAGAGGTGATGGTGGTAAACAAACGCAAATCGGAACAGGAGGCGTTGGTACATGCCGGAGATTGCGTGATCCCCTCCAAGAGATCACTGAAGCAATTGGGTGTGATGCTTGACGACAAACTCAGTTTCAGCAAGCACGTTGAATATGCCTGCAACCGCGCATCAACAGCGATCGCGGCGCTCTCCCGTTTGATGGCCAACAGCTCACCTGTGCGCTCCAGTAAACTGGCAGGAGTGGCAGTTTCGATCCTCAGGTACGGCAGCCCGGTATGGGCGTCGGCACTAAATGTGGAACGCAACGCACAGATGCTGGAGAGTACGCATAGACTTATGTGTCTTCGCGTAATCAGTGCATACCGCACTGTATCGAGGGATGCGGTCTGCGTGGTTGCAAGTATGATGCCTATCGGTCTGATAGTGAAGGAAGACGCGGAGCGCTACAGCATGCGAGAAGACAGCGTAGTCACAGCCGCTTCTCTACGCAGATGGCAACAAGAGTGGGACAGCTCAACCAAGGGCAGGTGGACACATCGGCTCATACCTAGGGTCTCGTGTTGGTTAGATAGACCTCACGGAGAAGTGAACTTCGGCCTGACGCAATTCCTCACAGGCCACGGGCGGCAGGGACACCACACCGGAAAACCTGATCCAGAGAATGTGCCACTGCGTAGAGAACTGGAACGCAGTGTCGACCGCGGCATCCCAAATTGCGGGCATATTGCAGCGGAAATGGAGTGCGGATCAACAACAGGTCTGCCGCGTACCGTAGCAGGCTCTAGAGGGATCAGCGAATAAACGTCCGTCCGGGAGAACTTTCTTCGTCGGGAAGCTCTTCGTCGGAGTAGTCTAGATCCATCGTCGGGGACTAGACGAGTAGTACGTAAAACTGCTAGGATCGTCGGGGCGCCAGTGAACCGGAAGCTATCCTCCAACCGGAATCACTGGATTGACCCAGGCATCCTCTCGGTCGGGCGTTGACGGGTATCGAAAGCGTCGGTTTCGGGAGGGCCTCCTTCGTCGGGGAACTCTCCGTCGGTGTAGGCTAGATCCTTCGGCGGGGGCTAGTCGAGTAGCCGTCACAACACCGATTCGAGTCGTCGAGGCGCCAGCGAACCGGAAGCCATGCTTCAACCGGAATCGCGGGACCGACCTCGGCACTCCATCGGGTGTCCCGTGTGGTGTAAGAGACTCGGTGTCGGGAGATTCTCCTTCGCCGGGGAAATCCCCGTCGGAGTAGTCTAGATCCTTCGTCGGGGACTAGACGAGTAAATCGTGGTGTAATACCGCTATTATCGTCAGGGCGCCAGTGAACCGGAAGCTATACTCCAACCGGAATCACTGGACCGACCCAGGCATCCTCTCGGTCGGGCGTTGACGGGAATCGAAAGCGTCGGTTTCGGGAGGGCCTCCTTCGTCGGGGAACTCACCGTCGGTGTAGACTAGATCTTTTGGCGGAGACTAGTCGAGTAGTTCCGCGACGTAGCATAAGTTTTGGGTCATCGAGGCGCCAGTGAACCGGAAGTTACCCTCCAGCCGGCATCACTGGACCGACCTCGTCATCCAACTGGTCGATCCCTCGAGAGCAGGATGCTGATACGCGTTCTGCATAAATCTGGGGAGGGTGCTGTGAGCACCAATAGCCCTCCACCCCGAAGTAATACCTAGCGGTGGTGCCGGGGAGGGTAGGGTTGGAGATCCAAGGTGTTTTAGTGGGTAGTTCCAATCAACAGTTGGGTAGTCCTGTGGAGAGTCCCACACTCCGTGCGTAAATGCATTTCACCTTGTAAAAAAAAAACACCCTCAAGCACCTGGGGCAGCAAGGACTATGTCTAAGGGCTTGACGACCCATCCCCGGCAACTGCGAGTTGTAGGGCTTGCCTAGGATGTGGTGGGATTTGGCAGTGGGCTCTGCTAATCCTCTACAAAAAGCTGCATGTATCCGCAAGCAAGTCCTACTAAAGCGATCGTGTGCCGCTCAAAGTGCACAAGCCCAGCGGGAGTGCCGACTCGGCACGTTAGGACTAACGCCAGTGAGGTCCTAACTATGGCATACTGGCTACCATACCATCCATGGATACAATACGGTAGATCGGAATATATAAAGAAACTAGGGCGGACAGCTGCGGTATTCTACTCCTTCAGTAAAGCAGGGTGGAACCGGCTTGAAATGGCGAGTAGGCTAATGCCGCAGCTGCCTTCTGTCCCATAAAACCGTGGCAGGCCTTATGGCACGCCGTCTCACTTTCAGCCACCTGGTTGGGATGACTGAGTGGAAGTAGGTTCAGATGTCCTTTTTCTGATTTGCGCTGATCGGGCTCTGAGCGTAAAGCCAACCCTCGCATGGCCTCACTGCACCGCATAGGTAACCATGGGATCATGATAGCGACTACTTTCGGCTGGGTTTGACGGTAGCCATAAGGGGGACCTTTATAAAACATGAGTTCTATACCATCAACATCGGCGTCGAGTAAGGAGATAAACCCTTTCGCAAGAGGGGGATTGAGGAGGTCTCCATCCAGAACGGGTGCGAGAGATGAGAGTGAGGCGGTAGCTGAGGGGACGAGCGACAGCAATGTCCACGTCAAACTAGTGGACCAGCCTGAGTCCCGGGAGCAAGTGAAGGAAGTAGTCAAGCCGAGTATGACAGCGGTCATAGAACAACTCGACGCGATTATTGAATTCACGCAGGAGAAATCCAACATTAGCAAGGAGTAGAAGGTGAACTTGCTGAAGCTACGTAATGCCGTGAACGTAGCTAAAAGGGACCAATAGGCGTTGATAGTGCGGCTAGAGGGTGGCGGAAAGTCGGAGAAGCCCTTCACCTTCGATACCGATAAAAAACAGGAGGCGGTCGACTATGCGCTCCGGCTCACGATTGAGGGAAATAAACAGCGCCGGAAACGCGCCAGGGATTCTCCAGGAAGTAAACACCCAAGGCCAAAAGGAGTAAAGACCATGGCGGAAATTATGGGGCGAAGGAACGTGGCGAGGGGCTCAACCCAAACCTCGGCACTCGACCCCCGGATCCGAGCCATGTAAGCGACCTTGGCGAGAATATATGGCTGAAAGTCGCCAAGAAGAAAAGGGTCCAAAAAGATACTGGGCCCATTCCCGCGAGGAGGGCTAGGGACAAAGGTGAGGCTTTGTTGGTTAAGGCCAACAAAGAAAAGTACGCCGATGTGCTCAAGGCCATGCGGAGTGAGGCAAAGCTAGCCGAGCTTGGCAAAGAAGTGCGCAGCATCCGTCGTACGAAGACGAGAGAGATGCTGCTCGAGATAAAAAGGGAGCTTAGGTGGGCGGAACGGAGCTTGTTGCGCTTGCCCAACAAGTCCTGGGCGACACGGCCGAAGTTAGAGCCCTGCGCAACGAGGTTGCACTTCAGTGCAAACGGTTGGATGAAATCGACACCGCAGAAGAACTTGCCATGGCCATCAAGGATCAAGAAGGTGTGGATGTCTCACGGGAATCCATTCGTATGAGGAAAGGACCACAGGGCACCCAGATAGCTACATTTAAGTTATCGGCCACGGATGCTAATAAGGTCCTCAAAGTGGGCAGGCTAAAGGTCGGATGGTCGGTATGCCCAGTGACCGATTACCAACCGCCGGTGGTTGACATGTACTTCAGGTGTTTCGAACCTGGCCACAAGTCGTGGAACTGCAAAGGCCAAGACCGGAGCAACCTCTGCAAGCGTTGCGGCGGCGAGTGGCACAAGGCGTATGCATGCGAAAGAACGCCACGTTTCATGCTATGCGCGAGCAAGAAGAAGGCCACAAACCACGTCATGGGCGGACCTACTTGTTCAACAAGTGCAGGGAGTAAAACAACATGCAAGTAGTACAGCTGAACCTAAATCACTGTGCAGCTGGCCAGCGATTGCTGCACCAGTCAGTGGCGGAATTGGGCATTGATGTCGCGATTCTCTCCGATCCCTATCACACACCGGTAGATAACGGGAATTGGGTGTCGGACGAATCCAAGACGGTGGCGATCTTGACGACTGGTCGACACCCAGTGCAAGAGGTGGTGAAAACACAAGCGGAGGGAGTAGCCATAGCTAAGGTAAACGGAGTTTACTATTGTAGCTGCTACGCTCCACCGAGATGGTCAATAGACCAGTTCACCCGGATGGTCGACAGGTTAACCGCAGACCTGGTGGGTCGGAAGCCGGTGGTGATAGCCGGAGACTTCAACGCCTGGGCAACGGCTTAGGGCAGCCGCTTCACCAATAGGAGAGGACAGACGTTACTGGAGGCCCTCGCCAAGTTAAACGTCGTGTTAGCGAATGATGGACTGAAAAGTACCTTCCAGCGGAACGGAGTCGAGTCGTTTATCGACCTGACTTTCTGTTGTCCCGGCCTAGCTGGAGATCTCAATTGGAGAGTTGATGGTTACTACACCCATAGCGACCATCTAGCCATTCGCTACACGATCGGCCAATTGGCAAGAAGCACAAGGAGGAGTAATACTCCCAAAACTCTAGCGTGGAAGGTGGCTAACTTCGACCGCGAAACGTTTTGCGCTGCCCTTGAATTGGAGGAGCACAACGCGAACCTGAGAGGGGACGAGTTGGTCGCTATCTTGTATCGGGCGTGTGACGCAACGTTGCCTAGAAAGGCTCAACCGAGGACCAACAGACCACCGGTCTACTGGTGGAACGAGCAAATTGCACGCTTTAGCGCATCCTGCCTCAGAGCTAGAAGAAGGATGCAAAGAGCTCGATCAGCGGAGATGAGGATGGAAAGGAACACGGCGTTCAAAACGGCGAAGTTAGCACTAAACAAGGCTATCAGCGCAAGCAAAAGAGCCTGTTTCGACCAGCTATGTTGAGGAGCAAACTCCAACCCATGGGGCGATGAATACAGGATGGTTATGGCCAAAACGAGAGGGGCGCTAGCACACCCTGAACGTATTCCGGCGAGGTTGAAGGAAATCATAACGGTTCTCTTTCCCCATCACGACACGTTCCCCTGGCAGCAAGCTCCGCTACCAGCGAATGAAGATGAAAAGGTGACGAACGAGGAGTTGCTCACTGCGACGAGAAAGCTCCGGGCCAGACGGTATCCCGAACGTGGCTCTAAAGGCGGCTATATTGACAACACCGGACTTGTTCAGGGAGGTCATACAGAGATGTCTGGACGAGCGTATGTTCCGAGACATTTGGAAAAGGCAAAGGTTGGTACTATTACAGAAACCTGGGAAACCCCCAGGGGATCCATCGGCGTATTTTTTTTACATGGTGAAATGCATTTACACACGGAGTGTGGGACTCTCCACAGGACTACCCAACTGTTGTTTGGAACTACCCACTAAAACACCTTGGATCTCCAACCCTACCCTCCCCGGCACCATCGCTAGGTATTACTTCGGGGTGGAAGGCTATTGGTGCTCACAACACCCTCCCCAGATTTATGCAGAATGGGGATCAGCTTCCTGCTCTCGAGGGATCGACCAGTTGGATGACGAGGTCGGTCCAGTGATGCCGGCTGGAGGGTAACTTCCGGTTCACTGGCGCCTCGACGACCCAAAACTGATGCTACGTCGCGGAACTACTCGACTAGTCTCCGCCAAAAGATCTAGTCTACACCGACGGAGAGTTCCCCGACGAGGGAAGTCCTCCCGAACCGACGCTTACGGTACGCGTCTACGACCCGACCGAAAGGATGCCTAAGTCGATCCAATGATTCCGGTTGGAGCGTGGCTTCCGGTTCACTGGCGCTCAGACGATCCTAGCAGTTTTACGTACTACTCGTCTAGTCCCCGACGATGGATATAGACTACTCCGACGAAGAGCTTCCCGACGAAGAAGGTTCTCCCGGACCGACGTTTATTCGCTGGTCCCTCCTGAGCCTACTACGGTACGCGTTGATCCGCACTCCATTTCCGCTGCAATATGTCCGCAATATGGGATGCCGCGGTCGACACTGCGTTCCAGTTCTCTACGCAGTGGCACATTCTCTGGATCAGGTTTTCCGGTGTGGTGTCCCTGCCGCATGCCTCCAGTAGATCACTCCTTTGAGCCGCGAAACGGGAACATGCGAACAAGACGTGTTCAGCAGTCTCGATCTCGTCTGGGCAGCCAGGACATACAGGGGATGTCGCGTGGCCGAACCTGTGGAGGTACCATCTGAAGCATTCGTGGCCTGTGAGGAATTGCGTCAGGCCGAAGTTCACTTCTCCGTGAGGTCTATCTAACCAGCTCGAGACCCTAGGTATGAGCCGATGTGTCCACCTGCCCTTGGTTGAGCTGTCCCACTCTTGTTGCCATCTGCGTAGAGAAGCGGCTTTGGAGGCCCTACGGGCGTTCCTGTCTCCTCGCATGCTGTAGCGCTCCGCGTCTTCCTTCACTATCAGACCGATAGGCATAATGCTTGCAACCACGCAGGCCGCATCCCTCGATACAGAGCGGTATGCACTGATTACGCGAAAACACATCAGTCTATGCGTACTCTCCAGCATCTGTGCGTTGCGTTCCACATTTAGTGCCGACGCCCATACCGGGCTGCCGTACCTGAGGATCGAAACTGCCACTCCTGCCAGTAACCTTCGTTTACTGGAGCGCACAGGCGAGCTGTCGGCCATCAAACGGGAGAGCGCCGCGATCGCTGTTGATGCGCGCTTGCAGGCGTATTCAACGTGCTTGCTGAAACTAAGTTTGTCGTGGGGAAAGAGAACCGTTATGATTTCCTTCAACCTCGCCGGACTACGTTCAGGGGGTGCTAGCGCCCCTCTCGTTTTGGCCATCACCATCCTGTAGGCATCGCCCCATGGGTTGGAGTTGGCTCCCTCGCATAGCTTGTCGAAACAGGCTCTTTTGCTTGCGCTGATGGAGTTGTTTAGTGCTAGCTTCGCCGCTTTGAACGTCGTGTTCCTCTCCATCCTCATCTCCGCTGATCGAGCTCTTTGCATCCTTCCTCTAGCCCTGAGGCAGGATGCGCGAAGGCGTGCAATTTGCTCGTTCCACCAGTAGACCGGTGGTCTATTGGTCCTCGGTTGAGCCTTTCTAGGCATGGTCGCGTCACACGCCCGTGACAAGATAGCGACCAACTCGTCCCCTCTCAGGTTTGCGTTGTGCTCCTCTAATTCGAGGGCAGCGCAAAACGTTTCGCGGTCGAAAATAGCCACCTTCCACGCTAGAGTTTTGGGAGTATTACTCCTCCTTGTGCTTCTCGCCAATTGGCCGATCGTGTAGCGAATGGCTAGATGGTCGCTATGGGTGTAGCCATCATCAACTCTCCAATTAAGATCCCCAGCTAGGCCGGGACTACTGAAAGTCAGGTTGATAAACGACTCGACTCCATTCCGCTGGAAGGTACTTTTCAGTCCATCATTCGCTAACACGACGTCCAACTTGGCGAGGGCCTCCAGTAACGTCTGTCCTCTCCTATTGGTGAAGCGACTGCCCCAAGCCGTTGCCCAGGCGTTGAAGTCTCCGGCTATCACCACCGGCTTCCGACCCACCAGGTCTGCGGTCAACATGTCGACCATCCGAGTGAACTGGTCTATTGACCGTCTCGGTGGAGCGTAGCAGCTACAATAGTAAACTCCGTTTACCTTAGCTATGGCTACTCCCTCCGCTTGTGTTTTCACCACCTCTTGCACTGGGTATCAACCAGTCGTCAAGATCGCCACCGTCTTGGCTTCGTCAGGCTCCCAGTTCCCGTTATCTACCGGTGTGTGATAGGGATCCGAAAGAATCGCGACTTCAATGCCCCATTCCGTCACTGACTGGTGCAGCAATTGCTGGCCAGCTGCACAGTGATTTAGGTCCACGACTTGTGGCCAGGTTCGAAACACCTGAAGCACATGTCGACCACCGGCGGTTGGTAAGCGGTCACTGGGCATACCGACCATCCGACCTTTAGCCTGCCCACTTTGAGGACCTTATTGGCATCCGTGGCCGATAGCTTAAATGTAGCTATCTGGGTACCCTGTGGTCCTTTCCTCATGCGGATGGATTCCCGTGAGACATCCACACCTCCTTGCTCCTTGATGGCCATGGCAAGTTCTTCTGCGGTGGCGATTTCGTCCAACCGTTTGCACTGGAGTGCAACCTCGTTACGCAGGGCTCTAACTTTGGCCGTATCGCCCAGGACTTGTTGGGCAAGCGCAACAAGCTCCGTTCCGCCCTGAGCTCCCTTTTTAAGCTCGAGATCCATCGGCGTATAGACCAATCTGTCTGATCGACACTGTGGGTAAGCTCTTTGAGAAAATCATCCTCAACAGGTTATTCCCCTTCATAGAGGAGGCAGGAGGACTGTCCAGCCAGCAGTACGGGTTTCGCAGAGGCAGGTCGACGGCGGACGCCATAACATCGGTGGTAACCACGGCGGAGGTAGCTATCCAGCGCAAACGACGAGGAATCCGCTACTGTGCGGTAGTAACGCTAGACGTTGAGAACGCGTTCAATATTGCTTGCTGGGCAGACATTACTGATTCCCTACTTCGACCGGAAGGGCTGTACAAGATTCTGGCAAGCTACTTCCAGAACCGAGTATTGCTCTACGAGACCGACGAAGGCACACGTAGCACTCCAATCACGGCTGGAGTACCACAGGGATCTATCTTGGGCCCGATCCTGTGGAATATAATGTACGATGAAGTACTGAGGTTGAGGCTCCCTCCGGGTGTCAAGATAGTCGGGTTGGCAGACGACGTCACGCTGATAGTCTACGGCGAATCCATCGAAGAGGTCGAACTGAGTGCATCACACTCAATCTGCTTGGTGGAAGACTGGCTGCGTAGCAGGAAACTGCAACTCGCGCATCACAAAACAGAGGTGATGGTGGTAAACAACCGCAAATCGGAACAGGAGGCATTGGTACATGCCGGAGATTGCGTGATCCCCTCCAAGAGATCACTGAAGCAATTGGGTGTGATGCTTGACGACAAACTTAGTTTCAGCAAGCACGTTGAATACGCCTGCAATCGCGCACCAACAGCGATCGCGGCGCTCTCCCGTTTGATGGCCAACATCTCGCCTGCGCGCTCCAGTAAACGAAGGTTACTAGCAGGAGTGGCAGTTTCGATCTTCAGGTACGGCAGCCCGGTATGGGCGTCGGCACTAAATGTGGAACGCAACGCACAGATGCTGGAGAGTACGCATAGCCTGATGTGTCTTCGCGTAATCAGTGCATACCGCACTGTATCGAGGGATGCGGTCTGCGTGGTTGCAAGTATGATGCCTATCGGTCTGATAGTGAAGGAAGACGCGAAGCGCTACAGCATGCGAGGAGACAGGAACGCCCGTAGGGCCTCCAAAGCAGCTTCTCTACGCAGATGGCAACAAGAGTGGGACAGCTCAACCAAGGGTAGGTGGACACATCGGCTCATACCTAGGGTCTTGAGCTAGTTAGATAGACCTCACGGAGAAGTGAACTTCGGCCTGACGCAATTCCTCACAGGCCACGGGTGCTTTAGATGGTACCTCCACAGGTTCGCCCCCCCCCCCACCCCCCCTGTATGTCCTGGCTGCCCAGACGAGATCGAGACTGCTGAACACGTCTTGTTCGCATGTTCCCGTTTCGCAGCTCAAAGGAATGAGCTACTGGAGGTATGCGGCATGGACACCACACCGGAAAACCTGATCCAGAGAATGTGCCACTGCGTAGAGAACTGAAACGCAGTGTCGACCGCAGAATCCCAACTTGCTGGCATATTGCAGCGGAAATGGAGTGCGGATCAACAACAGGCAGCCGCGACCGCTAGCCGCGTGCAACCGTAGTAGGCTCAAGAGGGATCAGCGAATAAACGTCGGTCCGGGAGAACCTTCTTCGCCGGGAAGCTCTTCGTCGGAGTAGTCTAGATCCATCGTCGGGGACTAGACGAGTAGTACGTAAAACTGCTAGGATCGTCGGGGCGCCAGTGAACCGGAAGCTATCCTCCAACCGGAATCAATGGATCGACCCAGGCATCCTCTCGGTCGGGCGTTGACGGGAATCGAAAGCGTCGGTTTCGGGAGGGCCTCCTTCGTCGGGGAACTCTCCGTCGGTAGAGGCTAGATCCTTCGGCGGAGGCTAGTCGAGTAGCCGCCACAAACCGATTCGAGTCGTCGAGGCGCCAGCGAACCGGAAGCCATGCTCCAACCGGAATCGCGGGACCGACCTCGGCACTCCATCGGGTGTCCCGTGTGGTGTAAGAGACTCGGTGTCGGGAGATTCTCCTTCGCCGGAGAACTCTCCGTCGGAGTAGCCTAGATCCTTTGTCGGGGACTAGATGAGTAGATCGCCGCGTGGTACCGCTAGGATCGTCTGAGCGCGAGTGAACCGGATGTCACGCTCCAACCGGAATCATTGGATCGACTTAGGCATCCTTTCGGTCGGGTCGTAGACGCGTACCGTAAGCGTCGGTTCGGGAGGACTTCCCTCGTCGGGGAACCCTCCGTCGGTGTAGACTAGATCTTTTGGCGGAGACTAGTCGAGTAGTTCCGCGACGTAGCATCAGTTTTGGGTCATCGAGGCGCCAGTGAACCGGAAGTTACCCTCCAGCCGGCATCACTGGACCGACCTCGTCATCCAACTGGTCGATCCCTCGAGAGCAGGATGCTGATCCCCATTCTGCATAAATCTGGGAAGAATGCTGTGAGCAGCAATAGCCTTCCGCCTCGAAGTAATACCTAGCGATGGTGCCGGGAAGGTAGGGTTGGAGATCCAAGGTGTTTTAGTGGGTAGTTCCAATCAACAGCTGGGTAGTCCTGTGGAGAGTCCCACACTCCGTGCTTAAATGCATTTCACCTTCTAAAAAAAATAAATAAATAAAACACCCTCAAGCATAGAGTTCTTAAAACGACCAACACCATGCTTGAGTGAATCATCTACCGAAAGATTCGCTTCGGTAACAACATCGTCAACTTCGACATCTTAGGAGGGTATGTAAACTTTATACTCTCCAGTGAAATGTTCCGAAGAGACAATATAATTTTTTTTATTCAATGATGAAATACAATTTTATGCACACTGCTTAAGCTTTAAGATGCCAAGGGTATTTTCTAATCTCAACTAACGACTAACTTAAAACTAGAATAGTATCATTGGACTATGTCATCTCGGGTTCTCGTAAATAAAGCTTTTAGCTGGCGATCGGAAGTGGTCGATGAATTGAGTATTGCACGAGTATTCCAGATGGTAAATATTTATGCTGACCGCATCCTTCGGTCCGTGTGGGAAACATCCCCCAGGCTACGAAGGCCCAGCGGGAGCGGTCTTCCGTGGGCGATGATTGTGATGTTACGGAAGAGAATGAAAAAAAGGCGGGTGGGTAATGTCAGAGACATAACTAGATGTCGTGAATACGAAAACAACTGACATGTTCCTTAACACTTCCGAATATCAATTAGTTGTTCAATTGTATGAATTATGCAAGCATTCCCTTTTTTCATATTTTTCGAAAAAACAAAGAAGGCTTCACTTGCTCTCGATTACTGTCAGTGGCGTACCGAGTAAATTTGGTGCCCGGGGCAAAATAAGAGTGAGCAAAAAACAAAAATCCGGAAATCCGCAAAGATCTTCGGAGCACAAAAAAAAGGTGATCCAAAATCCGGAAATGTTGCATCCGGGACGAGGTTTCTTTTTACGTGATTTCATTTGTAGCTTTTTCGCCAATGGGCGGTCCTAACGACTATAAAAAAGCAGCGTATAGAATTTTAATGTCGATTATTTCATTTTGGATTTGCATTTCATCGAAAGAAACCATCAGGGTGCTGTACGGGTTTCATTCCTGCCTTTCAGAAGGACCAAATTGTGGAACTCACTACAATATTAAGCACTGTTTGGAACACTTTTCTCGAAAGATTTGTTGTACTGCAGCAGATATTTTGTTCTCTTCCTCAGTACGCTTTCTGATTGGCTGGTGTTGACATGGGTCAAATGAGACAGGTTATTCAATAGTGTACTATTGAAATACTTCATCAAGAAGAAGCCGGATGCAGTCGTCGATAGAACGAACTTCAAGATACAATTTCAAATCATCGGCATATAGTAATCTGCAACCAACACCGAGCAGCGAAATAAGATCATTGAAGAACAGCAATAACAAAAGTGGACCCATATTACTGCCTTGAAGAACTCCAGATAGATTTGAAAACGGAGATGATACAGGAGCCGAGCTTTATACGCAAAACTCTGCCACATAAGTAAGAGCAAAGCCATTCAATAAACTTTTACGTAGCACTCAGCCGCGAGATCTTGCATAATGTTATTGGTGGTCAATTCGGTCGGAAGCTGCTTTCTGGTCAGTGTATACTGCATCAACTTGTACTACTCCTTCCAAGTCACCTGAAAAATACATTGCTCAAATGATTTGTTAAATATTGGGCACAAAGGCTAAAACAGAAGCACAATGACTATACACCGCAGAAGGAATACAATCTGGTCCGGGCGAAAACGATCGTTTCAACTTTTTCGCTCAGTCAACAAACATAACGGAAGTAATCAAAAATATGTCAATGCGCGCTAGATTCTCAGGAACATCCACCGCGGCGGTCTCCGTTTCAATACCGGAGGCAGTGTTTTCAACAAACACAGAAGCATAGTACTTTGAAAACAGATCACATGAGTCCAAAGTTGACATGGATTCAACGCCATCGAAACAAACGTTAGAAGGAATGGATGTGCAATTGCGTTTCGAGTTTACAAAAGTCCAGAAATATTTGAGATTCCGACGAAGATCAATTTGAATCCGCATAACGTATGCTGTGTACAACCCCGTGTTTAAAGAACCAATGAAATTAAAAATGTTCTAGTCTCATTATTTCCTTGACACATACTGTAGATAAGAATAAATAACTAAGTACCAGGCCCGTGAGCAGGAATGAGGGAAGTTTAGGGGTTTTAAACACCCCCACCCCCCCCCCCCTCCTGAAAGATTTTCCATGAACAATACAGTACCTAATATATAAAAGTGTAAATAGCTTCACAATTGATACTTCATGTTCAGAATTTGTTTTACAGCGTCAATATTATCTTTCAAATTTTTGCGCTGGATGCTGGATGACCAGTGCGAAAGCAATTCCAACATAATTTTCATTGGAAAATCAACTCTCTACGTTGATTTACGGTCATACTGGCAAATGCCATACACCGAAACAAATAAGGACTCTCAGAACAGGCAATACAGGACGGGGTGGATGACTTGTTTCCAGTGGTAACTTCGCTGACTGCAATTTTCAAACGGAATTATTCTTTGGTGTTTGATTGAAATCGGCCAACTTTGCTTGCACTGGTTGAGAACGTTGTAAATGATCAAATGCTAAAGACTTGAATACTCAAACTCGCTGATATAGAAAATCGATGAAATCGTCAAAAGATGTCATAATTTTGTTTGCTTCTTTCTTCCTAGGTACTAGGAAGGCATTGCTGTGTCCAATTTGTAGGACGACATGTGTAAGCGAAGTGCTTCAGTGCTTGGTTAGTTTGGCGATGGTTTTCACGTGACGTGGAAATTCATCGACAAGCTCATGCAATTCCTGAGCGGATTTCTTTTTGATTGGGTTTCTTAAGGATCCGACGATTGTGATATTGCTTCAAAAGTGTGTCCCAGACAGTGGCAAAACTATCAGCTTCGATGTCAACACTTTCGAGTGGTTTTCGTACAATAAAACACAAACGGTTCATCCGATTTCAAAATTTATTTTTTCATAACAGTTCGACTAAAAAGTTCGTATCGTTTAATAGAAACACACATTTTTTTGCCAAAATTCGTTTTTATTATTCAATATAATTGCCATCAGAGGCGATACAGCGATTATAGCGATCTTCCAACTTTTCGATACCATTTTTGTAGTACGATTTGTCCTTTGCCTCAAAATAGGCCTCAGTTTCAGCGATTACCTCTTCATTGCTTTTAAATTTTTTACCAGCGAGCATTCTCTTGAGGTATGAGAACAGGAAAAAGTCACTGGGGGCCAAATCTGTGGATGAGGGAGCAATTCGAAGCCCAATTCGTTCAATTTCAGCATGGTTTTCATCGACTTGTGATACGGTGCATTGTCTTGATGAAACAAAACTTTTTTCTTCTTTAAATGAGGCCGTTTTTTTTTAAATTTCGTCCTTCAAACGCTCTAATAACGCTATATAATAGTCACTGTTGATGGTTTTTTCCCTTTTCAAGGTAGTCGATGAAAATTATACCATGCAAATCCCAAAATACAGACGCCATAACCTTACCGGCCGATTGTTGAGTCTTTCCACGCTTTGGGTTCGGTTCATCGCGTGCAGTCCATTCAGCTGACTGTCGATTGGACTCCGGAGTGAAGTGATGGAGCCATGTTTCGTCCATTGTTATATATCGACGAAAAAAATCGGTTTTATTTCGATATAACAGCTCCAAACACTGCTCAGAATCATCAATTCGTTGTTGTTTTTGATCGATTGTGAGCTCACGAGGCACCCATTTTGCACAAAGCTTTCTCATATCAAAATATTCGTGAACAATATGTCCAACACGTTCCTTTGATATCTTTAGGGTGTCAGCTATCTCGATCAACTTAACTTTACGGTCATTGAAAATCATTTTGTGGATTTTTCCCACGTTTTCATCGGTAACAGCCTCTTTTGGACGTCCACTGCGTTCATCGTCTTCGGTGCTCATATGACCAGTACGAAATTTAGCAAACCACTTACGAATTGTTGCTTCGCCCGGTGCAGAGTCTGGATAACACTCATCAAGCCATTTTTTGGTATCGGCGGCACTTTTTTTCATCAAAAAGTAGTGTTTCATCAACACACGAAAATCCTTTTTTTCCATTTTTTTCACAATAACAAAAGTAGCTTCACTCAAAATGCAATATCTCACAAACTAATAATCAGACAGCTGTCAAATTTATACACGTATCTTTTGAAGGTTGGTACTAACTGAAAATGGTATGGATTTAATTCTAGTGGCGCCCTCTCATAGAAACGATACGAACTTTTCAGCCGATCTGTTATTAATGTACAATCCTTCCGGTTAATTGTGGAATAAAAATTCATTCAAATGGCTACCTCGGCTGGCCTTGCAGTACGCCATACGGTCGATATAATTTTTTAGTACATTTTCGATTGTATGCAGCTCTATTTCAGCTATGACTGCACGAATGTTGTCCTTCAAGGCTTGAATTGTTTCTGGCTTGTCCACATAACACTTATCTTTGACAGCCCCCAAAGATAATAGTCTAACGGCGTCAAATCACAGCTCCGAGGCGGCCAAACGACATCCGAATTTCGACTAATAATTCGATCTTCGAATATTGTGCGCAGAAGATCGATCCTAGCGTCGGCTGTGTGGCAGGAAGCGCCGTGGAACCAAATAATGTCCAAGTCTTCCTCTTCAAGTAACGGGAAGCGCGGTAGCGTTCGCCATTGACCGTGGCGGCGGCTCCTGCCTCATTTTCGAAGAAAAATGGCCCAATGATGCCACTAGACTAAAATCCGCACCAAACCGTCACTCTATGAGAATGCATCGGCTTCTTTATGATAACGTGCGGGTTTTCCGTCCCCCAGATGCGACAATTTTGCTTATTAACATACCCGCGGAAATGAAAATGTGCCTCATCCGAGAAGATGATATTTTGGCAAAAATCGGCGTCTTCTTCAAGCTGATCGCAAGCCCAGTTGGCGAAGCGATAACGCATCGGATGGTCTCGTGGCTTCAACTCCTGGACCAATTGAACTTTGTACGGTGTCATACCAAGGTCTTTATGCAAAATTCGTCTGAGCGATGTCTCCGAAATGTTCAATTGTTGAGATCGACTTCCTGGCGTCTCACGCACAATCTCGGCAAAAGCAGCGATATTCTCTGTTGTGCGTACTGTTTTTGGCTTATCACGCGCTGGATTGTCAATCATAGTGCCAGTTTCTCTCAATCTTTTCAAAAGAAAACGCATACGGAGCTAACGACGTTTCTTTTCTTCCCATTTTTATACGTAATTTTCGCACACATTTCGCAACATTACCATGATTTTCAAAGCAAAACTGCACTATTTTCACGCGTTCCTCAAGCGTATACACAACCATTTTCGTTCAGCGGAAGGATGAAATTAAGTTTCTGTCAAATCAGAAGTGACATTAAAGTTACCAATGTCGAAATAATAGCTAATTAAAAAAAAATGTTTAGATGGCGGACCCTGTATGTTCATTACCATTAAAAATACGATATTTTCTGCACATCGAAGTCTATAAATTGAAAAGTTTAGTAGCTGTCTTGTCACGACTTTTAAAAAAAAGCAGTGATCACATCGAATTAAGTTATTTCATTTTCTGGTGGAGAAAAGTAATATTAAAACACATTTTTTGGTTATATGGGTTTATTCTATGATAGCTTTCAACTTCTGGGACTTTTTTGGCCATCCACAAATATTTGTAACCAAAGGTTGTAACCATTAGTATCATCGGATCCTTTGGTGACGTACAAACTCTACTAGTTTTTATTCAAATTTTGAAGATTTTATACAATTTTGCCATCGCACTCTATGTGACGATTTAAATTTTTGTTGTATCAGTTTTTTTATAGAACCATCAGACCATTCATTTGACCCTAAAATTGACGACTTTGAGTCCAGTTTACAACATTCTTTACGGTTTTTGTTCCGCCAGTTTAAGTGCCGGTGTACAATATTCAATACACTTATATTATAATAAGTCGGATTCAAATGAAATTAAGAAATTTCATGTGGGATTAAATCAAGGAAAAACGTATGCGCAGGTAAGACCTTTCATTTGAATCTAAGTTTGTGGAAATCGGTCATAGCATCGCTGAGAAAAGTGATTGAGATTCATTTTAGTATATATGACAAATATTTCCGGTGCTTCCGACTTGTCCGGAGACCAACAAAGAGGATAGCCAGAATCGATTTGTTTAGTTGCCTACCAATAACAGTTATCAATTTGTGTAGTTTTCAGACCGATTTAGAACTTTTTTTTACGTTTCGTGTTTCGCCAGTTTAAGTGACGGTGCACAATATTGAACACACCTTACTCTATAACCCCGGAACCGAAAGTCGGATCCAGATGAAATGCTGAAATTCCGTATGCGACCGTGAGACCTTTCATTTGAATCTTAGCTTGAGGAAATCGGTCGAACCATCGCTGAGAAAGGTGTGTGAGAATATATGATCACTATTTTCGGTGCTTCCGGAACCGGAGACCGGGAACCAGGATAGCCGAAATCAGTTGCTTAGTTGCCTACTCATAATACCTATCGATTTGTGTAGTTTTGAGATCAGTTTAGAAATTTTTGTCGTGAATACGACTCACTTTACTATGGGGTGCCTTTTCAAAATTTACCCTCTGAGAGAGTAAAAGTTTTTGATCGTGAATATCTATTGTTGTATCTAACGAATCAACATAATTTTTGCTACATGCCATCGGAAATATGATCACCATTTTATGATAAGACCTGTCTCATTTGACCCATGTCAACACCAGCCAATCAGAACGCGTTCAGAGGAAGAGAACAAAATATCTGCTGCTGTACAACAAATCGTTCGAGGAAAATGTTCCGAACAGTGTTTAATATCATAGTGAGTTCCACAATTTGGTCCTTCTGGAAGGCAGGAATGAATCCCGTACAGCACCCTGATGGTTTCTTTCAATGAATTGCAAATCCGAAATGAAATAATCGACATTAAACTTCGGTATGCGGCTATTTTCGTAGCCGTTAGGACCGCCCATTAGTGAAAAAGATACAAACGAAATCACATAAAAAGAAACCTCTTAACAAAAATTGAATCAGTTTGGATTCTATCGCCACTGCGAGCAGATGTGTTTTGTGTCGTCTGCACAGCTAGTTTCGCTTTCGACAAGAGCGATTATGTCACAGCTGCCAGTCATTAGCATTGGTGGAAAAACAACGGTGGAAAGCATTACACAAAATCAGCCGTTCTAATGGCTTTAAAAGTTTTCTAAAGAACTATTAGGATTTGTTGCTCGCTAACCGAAGGTAATTATCCTCAGTTTAGAGCAAATCAATAACCGTTTGGTTAGATTTGTGCACTTTTCGCTGTGTGAAATTCACAGTAATCGAGATCAAGTGAAGCTTTCTTTTTTTTGGGAAAAATGTGAAAAAGGGGAGTGCTTGCATAATTCATACAGTTGATCAACTAATTGATATTCGGAAGTGTTACGGAACATGTCAGTTTTTTTCGTATTCACGACATCCAGCTATGTCTCTGACATTACCCACCCGCCTTTTTTTACGTATTTTGTTTTGTCGGTTTAAGGGGCAGAAAAAAAAGAGAAGTACTTTTTTGGGGAATTATTTTTTGATACAAAAAATGGAGTAATCCGAATTTTGTATAAAGCACTTTTAATTATGTATATTTTTGAACAAAAAATTATCAGTTTTAAAAATTGAAAAACAAAATGGCGGCTTGGCGGCATTTCCGCGAAAGCGCTCCATTTTGACGGCCGGAAATTAAGCTCCCGCAATTTCGATCTAGAACAAAAAAAATATTTTCTATTTTCATATTACTGTGTGCATAGAATTACGTAGGGTTTTTTAAATTTTTAAAATTGGAATAAAACCGCATTTTTCATCACAAAATAGAACCCTTTGGAAATAAAACCGCATTTTTCATCACAAAATTGTTCATATATAAAAATATTCACAATTTTCAAAAACCTCTACGTACCTCTGTGGAGATAACTATCGAGAATATTCTGTAAATTTTTTGAATCGAATGGTCAAGATTTACTTGGCTTATGTTTCCGGCCAGCTAAAAACACGTGGTTCTAAACTCAAAATTAAGACATCTAGAAAATTTTCCCGCTTTTCATCTTTTGGAGTATTGGTTTTAATATCATACATGACCTCTTGCAGTGAAAAAAAATTTCCGAATTTTTGAAAATTCTTCAATGGTGTAACCTCTTGAGTGACAGTGTACAATATTGAACACACTTTTCCTTATAACTCCGGATCCAGAGTTCGGATCCGGATGAAATTCTTAAATTCCGTATGCGACCGTTAGACCTATAATTTGAAACTAAGTATGTAGAAATCGCTGACAAAGGTGAGTGAGATCCATTTTGGTATATATGACCACTATTTCCGGCGCTCCCGGAACTGGAGAACGGGAACCAGGATAGTCGGAATCAGTTTGTTTAATTGCCTACTGATAATGGCCACTGATTTGTGTAGTTTTGAGATCAGTTTAGAATTTTTTAACGTATTTTGTTTCGTCGGTTCAAGTGACGGTGTACAATATTTAACACACGTTACCCTATAACTACGGAACCGGAAGTCGAATCCGGAAGAAATTCTAGAATTAAGTATGCACCCGTAAGACATTTCATTTAAATCTTAGTTTGTGGAAATCGGTCAAACCATCGGTGAGAATAGTGAGTGAAATCCATTTTGGAATATATGATCACTATTTCTGCTGCTTCCGGAACCGGAGACCGGGAACTAGGATAGTGGGATCAGTTTGTTTAGTTGCCTACTGATAATGACTATCGATTTATGTAGTTTTGAGAACAGTTTAGATTTTTTTACGTACCGTATGTTTTAATCCACCTAGTGGTGTAATGATGCCTTTCTCATATCAATCATATTCTCATATATAATACTGTGGTATTCTATTATAAATATTTCTCTTCGATTCTTAAAATAAACTAAAGTGATTGTTTGTGCATTAACTAGTATAACCTACAGAATGAAACAATTCTCTGGCATTCATGAGAAAACGAAGTGAGTTGCACTATTGTAGGTATTTAGGGTATTGGAACCCGTGAACCGGTATGATCGAAGTTGGTTCGTATGGCCATCAACTAACATGACCAACAAACTCTACTAGTTTTAATTCATATTTTGAAAATTTTATACGATTTTGACATCGTACTCTAAACAATGATTTTAATTGCATCCGAAAAATATGCTTAATTTTCGGTAGAAGCATAAGATCATTCATTTGACCCTAAGATTAGGAATACCGGACTACCATCTCTGAGAAAAGTAAGTGAGATCCTTTTTTTGAGTATATGACCATTATCTGCCGTCTTTATTTGAAAACCGGGAATCAGAATAGCTGGAATCGGTTTATTCGTGAAGTTTTCACGATTGCAATTTATTTCATTTCTCCATTTTAAGAATATGGAGCATTCTGGGAATTATATGAACTTTTAGTTAAAATTTGACAATCGAGCGGTTATTTTTTATCGAGTAGTTAAATTTATCTAAAACTGCTGCCCATTTCAAAGTTGGACGGATGAAAAGTTATTTGGGTCTATTTTGCTCTGAAAATAAAGTAATAGCAAGTGGTGTAATAATTGCAATTCAGCGAAAGTAAGAAGAACTTCGAGATAAACTTACTTCATTTAACAAAGTATTTAAACTTTATTTTGTGGTATTTTCTTTGAATAAAAATATAAAAAGAAATTGCTTAATTTGTACTAAATGTCTGAAATTTGAATTTTGTTGCAAAATTTTTTTCAGTGATTCCAGTCCAGTCTATTAAAAAATCATTTGATGTGCTGAGAATATCGTGATAATAGAGTATGTTTGAAAAAAGATGATCAATATTATACACAAATCTAACTGTAATGACCGAAAATGGCGTGGCCGCATTTAAAGACCGTCCCAGAAAGTATGGACGTACTTTGATTTCGCTGTAAATGATTCACAAATGTTAGATATTCAAATTTTATTCGATATACTGATAATATTAGACAACAACAACAGAATATTATTCTCAACATTTGCTACTTAGCCATTGTAGACTAGCTGGAGCACCTTCTTGCGAACGTTCCTCATTAAATTCCGTACAGACTTCTTGGCGAGAAGTTTTAACACTTTTTTCCAATCTTTTTCGAACTGTTGAATGGTCTCGGCTGCCGAGACATGTTTTCTAAGATGTGCCTTCGTTAATGCCCAAAATTCCTAAATTGGTCGAAGTTGTGGTCAATTTGGTGGATTCATGTCTTTTGGGACGAAAGTGACATTTTTGGTAGTATACCATTCTACCGTTGATATCGAGTAGTGGCAAGAAGCAAGATCTGGCAAGAAGACAACAGGATCCTTGTGGCTTCGAACCATGGGTAGAAGTCGTTTTTGTAAACATTCCTTGATGTATACTTATATGCTTTGTTTCATCAATGTATTTTTAAAAAAAACATTACACTTTGATTTACATGTGATTCTTACGACCGAACTGTTTTACTTCCCAAATCGAACTGACTAGCTTGTCCTGCCTGAATGTTCGTTAGACCTGACTATCTAGCCTTAAATTATTGTATCAGCGATTATCCTGTCCGAATATGTCGAATCGTCGATGCGGCGTGGTGGTTTCGACTGATGTAATTACTAATGGTTCTTGGCTGATGCAATCACGGTGGCCGGATGTCTGCTGCGATGTCAGCGGTTCGATAATTGGTAACAGGGTGGTTGACATCTCCACGCGTTGGATACACTGGCGTCTTACTGCTGGCGCGTACTTTGCTGAGGTCTGTGCGTACGGGCCATATGCTATTCGGGTTCGTCCATAATTTCCCCCTTCTTAGATTGAACCGTCTCGGTTCAACCCTGATTGTGAGCTGTCTGCAACTTTGTCTATTGGAATTCGAATGAATAGTTTCAGCTTTAGTTTGTAGATTTTTCTTATGATGAATGTAACGAAGGTTATGACGAGGCATGTGATTAAAACTATGGCTCCAATGGTAAGTACTCTGGTCCTTTTTGTAATGGTTTCTAGATGCTCTAGCTTATAACGGTTATGTACGTGTAACAGTTCCAAATTGGTGATGGGCTCAGATATTAATTCTGATTCATTTACGTTCACTAAATGAAGTAGAAGAATAGTGGGTTTGGTTTTTCCTTTGAAAATCTTGCTGTTGAACTGCGTTCCATTGAGTTTAATGGAGCAATTTTCGAATGACACAAGGTATGTTCCTGTCAGATTTCTTGATCCAAAACCACAACTGTTCTGCATAAAAGGTTTTCGATTGATTTGAACTTCGAGAGCGTTGATAGCTTTTTTTAAAAAAATACAAGTATCAGGATTCCCTCGTTATATTTGTTGGAGACATTTATCGTTGGGTATGTTGAAGAGATTTTGTATGTCACAAATACTGTTTTTCTCAATGCTATTGCATGGATGTTCTACCAGATACGATTCGTTGTTGCCAACAATAGCGTTGGTAGCGGTTATTGTGATGATTTTGCCGTTTATGGGAATAGTTTCTATATGAAGTTGTACATGTTCTCCTCGTTTGGGAATTTTTATGAGGACTATTATGTCTGAATCGTTATAAAAAGCTACAGGTTCCAGAAAATTATAACAGTTGCGTTGCAAATTCCAGTTCTGGAGGTTGTAAGAACGTTTTTGATATTATCCCAAGTTTTGATAGTTGTATTGATTCGAAGATTGTCATCAGCTGGTTGTGGATCATGTCAATGTTGAAGATGATGATGTGTACGTGTAGAATGTGTTTCCACACGGAACCACCCGCGATCCCATTTCAACCAGAATATTAGTTGAATTTCTGAATTCGATTGGTTAAAATTTGGTACAACTAATCGATTGTTGTTATAACTAAACTGTCATTTTTGTTTTTCGATTAGAAGTTACCAGCAAGCTATCGTGTTGTACAGTCGATATTTATCGTACATGCTATTTTTGAAAGTTTACTGACGAACAGTATCAAAAGGTTTATTTGTCGCTTTTGTTAACGCGCAACGGTTTTCACGTGTAGAATGCGGGGAAATACGTTCCGTGTGGATTACTCACAGTTTCCGAAGCACCTTTCCCACGATGTAATTCTTAAGTTCATCGGGAAGGAACTCGGTCTATTGCGTGAAAACGTCCTTCAAATTCAGCCAAGTAAGAGGCTAGGTTGTACTTTTGTAAAGGTCAACAGCCTCACCGTAGCCGAGGAAATCGTAAAGCAACATGACAACAAGCATGAATTCACGATCGACGGGAAAGTATACAAGCTACGTATAACGATGGAAGACGGAGCAGTAGAAGTGCAAATCTTCGATCTTCCCGAGGATGTCACCAACGAACATGTGGCTTCGTTCCTTTCCGACTACGGTGAAGTTCTCAGTGTTCGTGACCTATTACGGGACAGTCGATATGGTATTTTTGAAGGAGTAAGTACATGAGTTCGCATCGCTAGAATGGTCGTAAAGACGAACATTCCCTCTCTCGTTACAATACAGGGAGAAGACACAGCTCTAGGTTATAAGGGTCAGCGTCAAACATGTTTGCATTGTCGTGAGTTTGCACACATTGGTATTCCACGTGTGCAAAATAAAAAATTGCTTGTTCGAAAGATCACTGCAGACTTATCATACGCAAACGTGACGAAAAGATCGGTACTGCAAAAAGGAACTGTAAAACCGAACACAATTCAGACAAAAACAGCATCTGCTCATAAACCCATGGTATCAAAACCCCCCACACGAGATCTTGCCATGCTTCTCGGACAGTCTTTACTTAAGTCCCGAAATTCTATCGAGACACGTTCTGTTACTGCACAACAGAAAAACACGATGGCTCCCCCAACGGCGCCAGCTCCATCTCTGCAAAAGTCATCTAACGCTTACAACGAAAACCTCTCTCCGTCTCCGATGCCTTCTAGTAACCACAACGCACAGCAAAAAGGTGATGGCAATGAGACAGATAGCTCTCAAGCTTCGACATCAAGCCGGCGCTCACGAAGACAAAGGAAAAAAGATGCGAACCACCGACGAGAACGCTACCACCAGTGACGCAACGCAACCAAATTCCGATGAAGAAATGCAATAATGGCAGGTTTCGTTAGTAGCAATATTGGAACCATAAACATCAACACGATCACGAACACTACAAAAATCAACGCTCTTCACACATTCGTGCGCTCGATGGATTTGGACATCGTATTCCACCTGGAAAAAGATGCGAACCACCGACGAGAACGCTACCACCAGTGACGCAACACAACCAATTTCCGATGAAGAAATGCAATAATGGCAGGTTTCGTTAGTAGCAATATTGGAACCATAAACATCAACACGATCACGAACACTACAAAAATCAACGCTCTTCATACATTCGTGCGCTCGATGGATTTGGACATCGTATTCCTACAAGAGGTAGAGAATGAACAGCTGTCCATACCTGGCTATAACGTAGTCTGTAACATTGACCACACGAGGAGAGGAACCGCTATTGCTCTCAAAAGTCATATAAAATTCTTGCACATTGAAAAAAGTCTAGATGGGAGACTTCTAGCTTTACGTGTTGCTTCCCGTCGTGGGGAACGAGAGAGATTCTTCAACACAACGCTTGCCTACTACCTACGTCACCACACTGCACACATTATTCTCGGAGGCGACTTCAACTGCGTGATACGCCAAGGTGATTCAACTGGAAATAACCATAGTCCCATTCTTCAAACTACCGTTCAGCAGATGCATCTTCATGATGTATGGCAACTCCTACATCCGCGTGATAATGGTTACATATATATTACTCACAATTCTTCATCAAGACCAGATCGTCTTTATATCAGCGCTAGCCTTCAAGAGCACTTGAGAACAACAACCACCCACGTTTGCTGTTTTTCTGATCACACGGCTGTAACTGTGAGAATTTGCCTTCCGTTACCCGACAAAGTTCACGGACGAGGTTTTTGGTCCCTCCGTCCACATCTTCTGACTACTGATTCAATCGATGAATTTCAAATACAGTGGCAATTTTGGACTCGTCAGCGTCGCAATTTTTCTTCTTGGATGGAGTGGTGGCTTATGTGCGCCAAGCCAAAGATTAAGTCCTTCTTCCGTTGGAAATCGAAAATTGCATTTCAAAATTTCTGCAGTGAACAGCAACGCCTCCACGGATTGTTAAGACAGGCTTACGACGGTTATCAAAACAACAACTCCTTACTTACCACAATCAACAGGTTGAAGGCAGAAATGCTATCGCATCAACGACGTTTTTACGAGATTTTTATCAGAATAAATGAAACGTACGTAGCGGGAGAACCAATATCCACTTACCAGTTAGGAGAGCGAGTAAGGCGAAAAACAACGATCGAGTACATAAAGAACGAAAGAGATGAAATAATAAACAATTCAACCTCCATTCAAAACCATTTCACCGAACTGTACGCGCGCAGCCATGTCGATGAAATCAAAAATGATAGTCCGTTCCAATGCGATAGAGTCATTCCCGATCAGTATCCAGAAAACGAAGCTATCATGGAAGCGATCACTACGTCTGAAATTTTTACTGCAATACGCACAAGTGCATCCCGAAAATCGCCCGGTCCGGATGGTTTGCCAAAGGAGTTCTTCCTGCGAACATTCGACATCATTCACCGCGAGCTAAACCTGATATTAAACGAGGCTATTCGTTCAAACTATCCTGAACAATTCGTCGATGGAGTGATCGGGCTGGTGAAAAAACGAGGGGCGGGGGACACAGCAAACGCTTACAGACCTATAAGTCTAATAAACTACGACTACAAAATTCTCTCCCGGATTTTAAAGCAGCGAATCGAGAGAGTGCTTCGATCTCACATGGTGCTGGCCGACTCACAAAAATGTGCAAACTCTAACAAAACATTTTTCAGGCCACCCTTGCCTTGAAAGATAGAATCGCACGTCTGAAATCAAACAAAACAAGAGGAAAACTAGTGTCATTCGATCTTGACCACGCATTTGATAGAGTGAATCATAATTTTCTTTTCCACACCATGCGTTCAATGGGATTTAGCAGTACTTTGGTTGAGTTGCTAACTCATATAACAGCATCATCATCATCACGTTTATTAATAAACGGACACATTTCTTCTCCCTTTCCGATTCAACGTTCGGTCAGACAAGGCGACCCTTTGTCAATGCTATTGTTTACAATTTATTTGAATCCACTTCTACAAAGACTAGAACAAACAGCTGGAATAGATTTGATTGTTGCATACGCAGATGATATCAGTGTAATAGTTAGCAGTGTAGGGCAGTTGAACCATATGAGAACCTTGTTTGGGCAATTTGAACGTGTAGCAGGAGCTCGCTTAAATGAAGCAAAAACAACGGCAATCGATGTTGGTGATACAGAAAAACCTACCACAGTACCGTGGCTTCGTACAGAAACCAACGTAAAAGTTCTTGGAATCATTTTCACGAGCTCTGTTCGGTCCATGACGTCACTGAACTGGGACAGTATCGTAACAAATTTTTCTCGACAAATATGGATGCATTCTTTGAGAAATCTAGTTCTACACCAAAAAGTGACTTTACTGAATACTTTCGTATCTTCGAAAATGTGGTACATGGCAGCAAATCTGTATCTATCAAATGCGCATGTAGCTAAACTAACTGCTACCTTGCGGTCTTATTTGTTCCGTGGTGAATGTGTGACAGTACCAATGCATCAACTTGCGCTCTGTAAGAAGAATGGGGGACTGAAGCTTCATTTACCAGCAATGAAGTGCAAGGCACTTCTAATTAATCGGCACCTTCAAGAGATCGAAGCCCTTCCGTACTACAGTTCCTTCCTAAACCAAACAAATTCATCCCGATCAAATTCTCTGACCCAAACTCCGTGTCTAAAAATCATCCTCGAAAATACATCAAGTTTACCCCCCCAAATTCGACACCCTTCATCCGATAAGATTCATCAATTTTATATTGAACAAACAGAACGCGCCAAAGTTGAAACGGCGTGTCCTGGAGCAAACTGGAAACGCATATGGAGTAATATATCGTCCAACGCAATTTCACCTGTGCAGCGCAGTACTCGATACATGTGGGTTAATCAAAAAATTCCACACAGGCGTTTACTTCACATTATGAGAAGGGCGGATGGCGGCAACTGCTTACACTGTACTGAGCCGGTTGAAACTATTCAACACAAATTCTTCGAGTGTCTTCGAGTGCGGGAGGCGCTCGCTCTGTTGAAACGGAAACTCTGCGAAGTGACACACGGCTGGCATGTGGAAAATAATGAAATACTACGACCCTCGCTGGACCGTATTCATGTATCGATGAGAACAACTATTTTGAAACTATTATATTGTTATATTTCATTCATTAAAGATAATCAAGATGTTAGGCTTGATGTAAATAGATTAGAATTTATTATACAAACAGAACTTGAAATCAATGAATAATTTTAACGCACAAAAATTGACAAATAAACGTATTAAAAAAAAAATTAGCAGAATCGATGGTTGAAACAACCAATTTGACTGCTTGAAAAAAAAATGCTGTCAATTAGCGAGGACACATACCTTTCAATTTCAATAAATATTTTAGTTGAAATAACTAGTGTTGTTATTGAAACAAAATTCTGTTAATTGAAAAATAAATCGGTTTTATTTGTTTTAGACATTACAAATAGTTAAATCAACTCGAACAATGTTATTGATTTGCGAAAATTTTAGTAAATTTTTATGAGCTTGGGTGCATCAACCGCTGGGAATTGGAATTTTGCGACGGCAATTCAAACGCGCCATTCAATCGCAGCGCGTTCTGTGTGTTTGAAACCCTTCGCTCCTGTTACCTTCATAGATTAAATTCATGTCAAAAAGCGTTTTATTGCCAATGCACGAACATCATCATCGGTATCAAACAGCTGGAAGTAAAACAGTCTGCTGGAAGTAAATCAATGATCGAATTTGAAGCATTAAATTTTTGCGCATACCTGAAAAATTACGAGATGATCATTCATTAACATTTTCTAATTTGTCACCAAATCTTCTTCATCTTAAACAAGGTTAACTTTATCACAACCCCGCTGTTAGATAAACACTTGTTATCATAATTTTCTCAAATCGAATGAACACGATTTCACCAAACTCTTTAACCATCGATGTTGTTTTCATTGACATTTTGAAGCGACGCGAACAGATTTCAACTAAAAAAGTTGTTGATTTTGCATTGCGATTATTGTTTTGCTTTCAACTGTCTCCGGCATTTGACAGCATTCAAAACAACATATTTTCCAACTACTCGAATATATGCAAATCAAAAACCATATTGGTTGAAACAGAAAGAAATTAGTTAAACCAACTATCGCAAAAATCAAAAACTGCGATATCGCAATTTTATGATCGAAGGGTTCTCCGTGCAGTCGATTGGCCTGTCTAAACTCAACCTAGCTTGTCTTATGATGCTATCAATTTCTATAGATTGTCTATAAGCTTCTTTTGTTAAATTGTAACTAATTTACTCTGAACTGTTCATTGTTTTCAGTAATTAAAGTATTGTTTGAATATTTCAAAGCTTTTCAATTTTGAGTAAATCTTTATTATCAAGGTTTCCCGTTATCACTTTTATAGAAAATCCAAGAAAATTGAGAGATCTTTTTGTTTTCCTTCGTTTTATAGTTAGTTTTTCTAATACAAAATAAGCTTGGCTATGTTTTTGTTTTAAAATGTTGACTATTTCGATAATATTTGAATTTACTTCTACTTTAATTTAGCTTGTTTATGATTGTTTCATATAGTTTTAAGATTATTCTAAATGAATACAGATTGAATTTGTGAATAAGTGTATGGGAACCTTCTTTTAAAAAACGGGTTTGGTTTTGAAAGCAACAATGCCTGAATTGTTGTTTAGTTCGATTATTTCTATATCAGAAGGACTGACGAAATCACACCACAGAAGTATGATGCAACAATAAATTATAGTAACTCTGGGTGTCATCTTCCAGCTGTAAAGAAACATTTAATTGAAGACAAATAATGGGATTATTAATTATTGTTAGGGTAATATTTTTCTTTTTCGTTTTAGCTTAGTTTTGTGGATTTTTCTTCCGCTCTCGTCAATTACGTTAGTTTCCCTATTTTCTGTTACTTTTAGTTTTTGATATCGAGGTTGGTGTTTTAGATTATTGCGTTTTCCCTCAAAGATCGTGTCATTTAAAGAGAAATTTTCAGGCTCTTCTCTTCTCTTGTTGAGTTTTTCTAAATCTCTGAGCTTCTTTTGTTCATATTTTTCAGAAAAGATTCTGTAGAATATCTCTTTTTGTCAAATTCTTTCTTCTAAATCTTCGGGTACCGTTTCCTAATTTTTGAAGCCAAGGAATAGCTCTTTTTGGGCTAATTTTGTTTGCGAGTGTATTGATTCATTATAAATGGAGACTGCCAAATTAATTTTCGCTGTTTCTGACAAATCTTTTGTTGTTTCTCTAATACTCAAGATGTTATGCAGTTCTCTCAACGTTCTGTGAACAATTTCAACCGTTCCGTAGGAAGAGGACTGCCCAACACTTGTATAATGGTACTTAACATCATTTTCTTCAAGGTACTCTTTAATTGTTGTTGAAGTGAATGATGCTTCTTGGTCCATGACGAGAAGGGAAGGTTTTCCTACTTTTGAAAAGAAGTGAGTTATACCTTTAAGTATATGTATAGCGTAGCGTGTCCTTAGAGGGATCGCCATTGTTAGTCTTGAAAATTTATCGCATAATGTTAGACAGTGTTTGTTATTGATGATAAAAATGTCCATATGTACAATTTGCAACGGTTTTGTAGGTGTTGTTGTTAGTTTATGTTGTTGTTTATATGGCCTTCTTTCATACTTAGCTGTTTAGCATAACCTACAAAGGTTGATAAATTTGGTAATTTTTGATTTCATATTCGGGAAAAAATATTTTCGGGATATGTGGGATTTAGTTTCGGTAATGTCTCTATGGTTTGCGTTGTGTTGCCTTTAGATTATTAGGTCTTGTTCAAGTTCGTCAGTTATGTCTTCTAGCAATTGTTGCGTCCAGAATATTTTAAATGTCTTCGCTCTGGATAAATAGTTCTTGTATATTGTTTGTAAACTACACAGTATCTTTTCGCTATAGTAAATGCCGGTAGTGCACCTATTTGTGGCGTATTCCTTCAAAATGTTGATTAATGAGGCGGGACCAAAATTGGTCTTTTTGATTATAGTTCTGTGAAAGTTTCTAAATACGGTTAGAGATTCTTGGATCTCCTCGTTCGCTTCTTGCAGAATAATTTGATTTCTGAAGTCGTTTAGAGGCCTAAGTGTCGATGAGATAAAGTCGCTATCGTCGGTATCCGCAGAGTGTTGTGTCATGTCGTCACTGGAGGAGAAGTTTGCTTTTATATCTGTTTGCTGTTCTGGTTCAGGTTCGATACGAGAAAGTGCGTCCGCATTTGTGTTTAATGTTCCTTTTTGCCTTTCTCTATAGAAAGGTATTGGAATTGCTGGAAAAACCGACTTTCGAACGCAGCCTCGGAGACCCATAGTGTTATATACCATTCGACTCAGTTCGTCGAGATCGGAAAATGCCTGTGTGTGTGTATGTATGTGTGTGTGTGTGTATGTATGTGTGTGTGTGTGTGTATGTGCACTTTTCGAAGATATTAGAACGCGCTCAATTTTCTCAGAGATGGCTGAACCGATTTCAACAAACTTGGGCTCGTTTGAAAGCTACTGTCGGGCCATTGATCAAGTTCGAAGATCAAATGGCTGTGACTTTTGGTTCCGGAGATATGATTGTATAAGTGACGTAACCGACAAAAAGCGTTGTATTTGAACGCGCTCAATTTTCTCAGAGATGGCTGAACCGATTTTAACAAACTCGGGCTCGTTTGAAAGCTACTGTCGGACCATTGATCAAGTTCGAAGATCAAATGGCTGTGAGTTTTGGTTCCGAAGATATGATTGTATAAGTGACGTAACCGACAAAAAGCGTTGTATTTGAACGCGCTCAATTTTCTCAGAGATGGCTGATCCGATTTTAACAAACTTGGGGTCGTTTGAAAGCTACTGTCGGGCCGTTGATCAGGTTCGAAGATCAAATGGTTGTGACTTTTGGTTCCATATATATGATGGCATAAGTGACGTAACCGACAAAACACGATGATTTTTACCGCTCTTATATATATAAGGGTGTCAAAATTTTGGGATCAACTCTATTTTCGTAAAGTTCTACTGCTCAAAAGTTTAAGCACCTCGAAAAAAGCCTTCATGCAAAATTTGACCTAAATCGGACATGCTTAAGGGGTGCTGCCCGGTGGTAAAGGTTTGGCAATTTTCGATCTTGAAAAAGCACCATAGGGGGGAGTACATGAAATTTCCAAAATCGAAATTTTTTTTTGATGCCCAAACTCTTAAAACTGCATAAAACATCGAAATTTAGTGTCATCTCAAAAAAAATTTTTTTTTTAAAAATCAACTTTCTGGGAAAATTTTCATATTTTTTCTAAGTCAGAAAAAGTCGATTTATTCAAAAATTTTTTTTTTCGAGATGACACTAAATCTCGACGTTTCATGCAATTCTAAGCCTTTTGGCATCAAAAATTTTTTTTTCGATTTCGAAAATTTCATGTACTCCCCCCTATGGTGATTTTTCAAGATATATGAAAATTTCACTAAGTGGACTAAGAAGGCTTTTTTTATTTTAGATTAGCTTTACTGTTCTCATACAAATAGGCAACGCAAATGTCAAGCACTAGTTTGGAAAAATGATGCTGAGTGTGTGACATAAACACTGAAGCATGCTTTTGTGAACTACTCGAATCAACCTGAATCAATTGGTGTCTAAATTAGTCATATTTTCATGAGACTGTTATGAAAGAAGACTTTCTGGGACTCAGAAAAATTTTCATATTTTTTCTAAGTCCCAAAAAGTCGATTTTTTCAAAAAATTTTTTTTCGAGATGACACTAAATCTCGACGTTTCATGCAATTCTAAGCCTTTTGGCATCAAAAATTTTTTTTTCGATTTCGAAAATTTCATGTACTCCCCCCTATGGTGATTTTTCAAGATATATGAAAATTTCACTAAGTGGACTAAGAAGGCTTTTTGCCTTTCTCTATAGAAAGGTATTAGAATTGCTGGAAAAACCGACTTTCGAACGGAGCCTCGGAGACCCATAGTGTTATATACCATTCGACTCAGCTCGACGAGATCGGAAAATGTCTGTGTGTGTGTGTGTATGTGTGTGTGTATGTGTGTGTGTATGTGTGTATGTATGTGCACTTTTCGAAGATATTTGAACGCGCTCAATTTTCTCAGAGATGGCTGAACCGATTTTAACAAACTTGGGCTCGTTTGAAAGCTACTATCGGGGCATTGATCAAGTTCGAAGATAAAATGGCTGTGACTTTTGGTTCCGGAGATATGATTGTATAAGTGACGTAACCGACAAAAAGCGTTGTATTTGAACGCGCTCAATTTTCTCAGAGATGGCTGAACCGATTTGAACAAACTTGGACTCGTTTGAAAGCTACTATCGGGCCATTGATCAAGTTCGAAGATCAAATGGCTGTGACTTTTGGTTCCGGAGATATGATTGTATAAGTGACGTAACCGACAAAAAGCGTTGTATTTGAACGCGCTCAATTTTCTCAGAGATTGCTGATCCGATTTTAACAAACTTGGGCTCGTTTGAAAGCTACTGTCGGGCCGTTGATCAAGTTCGAAGATCAAATGGTTGTGACTTTTGGTTCCAGATATATGATGGTATAAGTGACGTAACCGACAAAACACGTTGATTTTTACCGCTCTTGTATATATAAGGGTGCCAAAATTTTGAAATCAACTCTATTTTCGTAAAGTTCTAGTGCTCAAAAGTTTAAGCACCTCGAAAAAAGCCTTCATGCAAAATTTGACCTAAATCGGACATGCTTAAGGGGTGCTGCCCGGTGGTAAAGGTTTGACAATTATCGATCTTGAAAAAGCACCATAGGAGGGAGTACATGAAATTTCCAAAATCGAAAATTTTTTTTTGATGCCAAAGCTCTTAAAACTGCATAAAACATCGAAATTTAGTGTCATCTAAAAAAAAATTTTTTTTGAAAAAATCAACTTTCTGGGACTTAGAAAAATTTTCATATTTTTTCTAAGTCCCAAAAAGTCGATTTTTTCAAAAAATTTTTTTTTCGAAATGACACTAAATCTCGACGTTTCATGCAATTCTAAGCCTTTTGGCATCAAAAATTTTTTTTCGATTTCGAAAATTTCAAGTACTCCCCCCTATGGTCATTTTTAAAGATATATGAAAATTCCACTAAGTGGACTAAGAAGGGTTTTTGCCTTTCTCTATAGAAAGGTATTAGAATTGCTGGAAAAACCGACTTTCGAACGGAGCCTCGGAGACCCATAGTATTATATACCATTCGACTCAGTTCGACGAGATCGGAAAATGTCTGTGTGTATGTGTGTGTGTATGTGTGTGTGTGTGTATGTGTGTGTGTATGTGTGTGTGTGCACTTTTCGAAGATATTTGAACGCGCTCAATTTTCTCAGAGATGGCTGAACCGATTTGAACAAACTTAAGCTCGTTTGAAAGCTACTGTTGGGCCATTGATCAAGTTCGAAGATCAAATGGCTGTGACTTTTGGTTCCGGAGATATGATTGTATAAGTGACGTAACCGACAAAAAGCGTTGTATTTGAACGCGCTCAATTTTCTCAGAGATGGCTGAACCGATTTGAACAAACTTGGGCTCGTTTGAAAGCTACTGTCGGGCCGTTGATCAAGTTCGAAGATCAAATGGTTGTGACTTTTGGTTCCAGATATATGATGGTATAAGTGACGTAACCGACAAAACACGTTGATTTTTACCGCTCTTGTATATATAAGGGTGCCAAAATTTTGAAATCAACTCTATTTTCGTAAAGTTCTAGTGCTCAAAAGTTTAAGCACCTCGAAAAAAGCCTTCATGCAAAATTTGACCTAAATCGGACATGCTTAAGGGGTGCTGCCCGGTGGTAAAGGTTTGACAATTATCGATCTTGAAAAAGCACAATAGGAGGGAGTACATGAAATTTCCAAAATCGAAAATTTTTTTTTGATGCCAAAGCTCTTAAAACTGCATAAAACATCGAAATTTAGTGTCATCTAAAAAAAAAATTTTTTTGAAAAAATCAACTTTCTGGGACTTAGAAAAATTTTCATATTTTTTCTAAGTCCCAAAAAGTCGATTTTTTCAAAAAATTTTTTTTTCGAAATGACACTAAATCTCGACGTTTCATGCAATTCTAAGCCTTTTGGCATCAAAAATTTTTTTTCGATTTCGAAAATTTCAAGTACTCCCCCCTATGGTCATTTTTAAAGATATATGAAAATTCCACTAAGTGGACTAAGAAGGGTTTTTGCCTTTCTCTATAGAAAGGTATTAGAATTGCTGGAAAAACCGACTTTCGAACGGAGCCTCGGAGACCCATAGTATTATATACCATTCGACTCAGTTCGACGAGATCGGAAAATGTCTGTGTGTATGTGTGTGTGTATGTGTGTGTGTGTGTATGTGTGTGTGTATGTGTGTGTGTGCACTTTTCGAAGATATTTGAACGCGCTCAATTTTCTCAGAGATGGCTGAACCGATTTTAACAAACTTGGGCTCGTTTGAAAGCTACTGTTGGGCCATTGATCAAGTTCGAAGATCAAATGGCTGTGACTTTTGGTTCCGGAGATATGATTGTATAAGTGACGTAACCGACAAAAGGCGTTGAATTTGAACGCGCTCAATTTTCTCAGAGATAACTGAACCGATTTTAACAAATTTGGGCTCGTTTGAAAGCTACTGTCGGGCCATTGATCAAGTTCGAAGATCAAATGGTTGTGACTTTTGGTTCCAGATATATGATGGTATAAGTGACGTAACCGACAAAACACATTGATTTTTACCGCTCTTATATATATATATGGGTGCCAAAATTTTAGGATCACCTCTATTTTCGTTAAGTTCTAGTGCTCAAAAGTTTAAGCACCTCGAAAAAAGCCTTCATGCAAAATTTGACCTAAATCGGACATGTTTAAGGGGTGCTGCCCGGTGGTAAAGGTTTGACAATTTTCGATCTTGAAAAAGCACCATAGGGGGGAGTACATGAAATTTCCAAAATCGAAAATTTTTTTTGATGCCAAAACTCTTAAAACTGCATAAAACATCGAAATTTAGTGTCATCTCAAAAAAAATTTTTTTTGAAAAAATCAACTTTCTGGGACTTAGAAAAATTTTCATATTTTTTCTAAGTCCCAAAAAGTCGACTTTTTCAAAAAAATTTTTTTTCGAGATGACACTAAATCTCGACGTTTCATGCAATTCTAAGCCTTTTGGCATCAAAATTTTTTTTTCGATTTCGAAAATTTCATGTACTCCCCCCTATGGTGATTTTTCAAGATATATTAAAATTTCACTAAGTGGACTAAGAAGGCTTTTTGCCTTTCTCTATAGAAAGGTATTAGAATTGCTGGAAAAACCGACTTTCGAACGGAGCCTCGGAGACCCATAGTGTTATATACCATTCGACTCAGCTCGACGAGATCGGAAAATGTCTGTGTGTGTGTGTGTGTATGTGTGTGTGTGTATGTGTGTGTATGTGTGTGTGTATGTGTGTGTGTATGTGTGTGCACTTTTCGAAGATATTTGAACGCGCTCAATTTTCTCAGAGATGGCTCAACCGATTTTAACAAACTTGGGCTCGTTTGAAAGCTACTATCGGGGCATTGATCAAGTTCGAAGATAAAATGGCTGTGACTTTTGGTTCCGGAGATATGATTGTATAAGTGACGTAACCGACAAAAAGCGTTGTATTTGAACGCGCTCAATTTTCTCAGAGATGGCTGAACCGATTTTAACAAACTTGGGCTCGTTTGAAAGCTACTGTCGGGCCATTGATCAAGTTCGAAGATCAAATGGCTGTGACTTTTGGTTCCGGAGATATGATTGTATAAGTGACGTAACCGACAAAAAGCGTTGTATTTGAACGCGCTCAATTTTCTCAGAGATGGCTGAACCGATTTTAACAAACTTGGGCTCGTTTGAAAGCTACTGTCGGGCCATTGATCAAGTTCGAAGATCAAATGGCTGTGACTTTTGGTTCCGGAGATATGATTGTATAAGTGACGTAACCGACAAAAATCGTGCTATTTGAACGCGCTCAATTTTCTCAGAGATGGCTGAACCGATTTTAACAAACTTGGGCTCGTTTGAAAGCTACTGTCGGGCTATTGATCAAGTTCGAAGATCAAATGGCTGTGAGTTTTGGTTCCGGAGATATGATCGTATAAGTGACGTAACCGACAAAACACGTTGATTTTTACCGCTCTTGTATATATAAGGGTGCCAAAATTTTGGGATCAACTCTATTTTCGTAAAGTTCTAGTGCTCAAAAGTTTAAGCACCTCGAAAAAAGCCTTCATGCAAAATTTGACCTAAATCGGACATGCTTAAGGGGTGCTGCCCGGTGGTAAAGGTTTGACAATTATCGATCTTGAAAAAGCACCATAGGGGGGAGTACATGAAATTTCCAAAATCGAAAATTTTTTTTGATGCCAAAACTCTTAAAACTGCATAAAACATCGAAATTTAGTGTCATCTCAAAAAAAAATTTTTTTGAAAAATCATCTTTCTGGGACTTGAAAAAATTTTCATATTTTTTCTAAGTCCCAAAAAGTCGATTTTTTCAAAAAATTTTTTTTTTCGAGATGACACTAAATCTTGACGTTTCATGCAATTCTAAGCCTTTTGGCATCAAAAATTTTTTTTCGATTTCGAAAATTTCATGTACTCCCCCCTATGGTGATTTTTCAAGATATATGAAAATTTCACTAAGTGGACTAAGAAGGCTTTTTGCCTTTCTCTATAGAAAGGTATTAGAATTGCTGGAAAAACCGACTTTCGAACGGAGCCTCGGAGACCCATAGTGTTATATACCATTCGACTCAGTTCGTCGAGATCGGAAAATGTCTGTGTGTGTGTGTGTGTGTGTATGTGTGTGTGTGTGTATGTGTGTGTGTGTATGTGTGTGCACTTTTCGAAGATATTTGAACGCGCTCAATTTTCTCAGAGATGGCTGAACCGATTTGAACAAACTTGGGCTCGTTTGAAAGCTACTGTCGGGCCATTGATCAAGTTCGAAGATCAAATAGCTGTGATTTTTGGTTCCGGAGATATGATTCTATAAGTGACGTAACCGACAAAAAGCGTTGTATTTGAACGCGCTCAATTTTCTCAGAGATGGCTGAACCGATTTGAACAAACTTGGGCTCGTTTGAAAGCTACTGTCGGGCCATTGATCAAGTTCGAAGATCAAATGGCTGTGATTTTTGGTTCCGGAGATATGATTCTATAAGTGACGTAACCGACAAAAAGCGTTGTATTTGAACGCGCTCAATTTTCTCAGAGATGGCTGATCCGATTTCAACAAACTTGGGCTCGTTTGAAAGCTACTGTCGTGCCATTGATCAAGTTCGAAGATCAAATGGTTGTGACTTTTGGTTCCAGAAATATGATTGTATAAGTGACGTAACCGACAAAACACGTTGATTTTTACCGCTCTTGTATATATAAGGGTGCCAAAATTTTTGGATCAACTCTATTTTCGTAAAGTTCTAGTGCTCAAAAGTTTAAGCACCTCGAAAAAAGCCTTCATGCAAAATTTGACCTAAATCGGACATGCTTAAGGGGTGCTGCCCGGTGGTAAAGGTTTGACAATTATCGATCTTGAAAAAGCACCATAGGGGGGAGTACATGAAATTTCCAAAATCGAAAAATTTTTTTGATGCCAAAACTCTTAAAACTGCATAAAACATCGAAATTTAGTGTCATCTCAAAAAAAATTTTTTTTGAAAAAATCAACTTTCAATCAATTTTCATATTTTTTCTAAGTCCCAAAAAGTCGATTTTTTCAAAAAAATTTTTTTTCGAGATGACACTAAATCTCGACGTTTCATGCAATTCTAAGCCTTTTGGCATCAAAAATTTTTTTTCGATTTCGAAAATTTCATGTACTCCCCCCTATGGTGATTTTTCAAGATATATGAAAATTTCACTAAGTGGACTAAGAAGGCTTTTTTTTATTTTAGATTAGCATCACTGTTCTCATACAAATAGGCAACGCAAATGTCAAGCACTAGTTTGGAAAAATGATGCTGACTGTGTGACATAAACACTGAAGCATGCTTTTGTGAACTACTCGAATCAATCTGAATCAATTGGTGTCAAAATTAGTATCCAAAATTATTTAATAAAAGTATGAAACATATTTTCATGAGACTGTTATGAAAGAAGAGAAAGGCATTATCACACCACTAGGTGGATTAAGAAGGGTTTTTTAGATTAGCATCACTGTTCTCATACAAATAGGCAACGCAAATGTCAAGCACTAGTTTGGAAAAATGATGCTGACTGTGTGACATAAACACTGAAGCATGCTTTTGTGAACTACTCGAATCAATCTGAATCAATTGGTGTCTAAATTAGTCATATTTTCATGAGACTGTTATGAAAGAAGAGAAAGGCATTATCACACCACTAGGTGGATTAAGAAGGGTTTTTGTACTTGATTTCGAATTCAAGTTCTTCTAAAGCAAGTTTCCAATGTAAAAGACTTCGGTTTAAATCATTTTTCTGTCGGAGCCACACGAGTGGTTTGTGGTCCGTGCGTATTTCAAAATGGGTTCCATAAATGTACGGTTTAAAATGTTTTGTTGCCCAAACAATGGTTAACAATTTTTTTTCAATTATAGAGACTTTAACATTAATGTCATTCGCCTCTTCGGGCCAGAAGAACTTTCTGACCCTATGTACGGGGTTGGGGATCGAACCCAGGCGGGCGGCGTGAAAGGCATCGACTTACCCATCACGCTATACCCGTCCCCCAGGTTAACAATTCTTTTTCAGTAGCAGAATAGTTGCATTCTGCTTCATTCAAAGTTCTTGATGCGTATGCAATAGCGTGTTCTTCACCGTCATCGAATTTTTGGGACAAAACTGCTCCGAGTGCGAAGTCGCTTGCGTCAGTTTCGAGAATAAATTTCTTGTTAAAATCAGGATATTTTAAAATGGGGTCGGTTGTCAGTAATCGTTTACAATCATTGAAGCAGTTAATGAATTGTTCGTTATGAATATATTTTTCATCCTTTTTTAAGCATTTCGTTAAAGGTTTAGTTAGTTTCGCGAAGTCGCGAATAAATTTCTTGTAATATCCAAGCAAACCTAAGAATCCTTTGATTTGAGTAGTGGTCTTTAGAATCGGCCAACCTAGAATTTTTTCAATTTTATTCGGATTTGGTCGAATGCTGTCTTGGGTTATTATATAGCCTAAAAACTCACATTCCTTCTGAAGGAACTCACATTTATCTAGCCGAATTTTTAGATTAGCTTGAGCGAGTGTTTGAAGAACTTTGTTTAAATTGTCGAGATGTTGCTGAAGTGAATTACCAAAGATTATGATGTCATCTAGATAGACTAGGCAACACTTTCCGGTTAAATTTCCAAGATTCATTACACGCTGGAAAGTTGCTGGTGCGTTTTTTAAGTCCGAAAGGCATGCGTATGAATTCAAAATGTCCTTGGTCCGTACTGCAAGCGGTTTTCGGCCTGTCCTTGGGATGGACTACAATCTGGTGGAATCCAGATTTTAGATCTAACGTAGTGAAGTAGGTACTACGACCAAGCCTATCGAGTATTTCCTAGATTCGTATGATTTGTTATCCACGGTTTTTTTTTTCATTTAATTCGCGGTAATCTATGACAATGCGCCATTTCTTCTTGCCGCTAGCATCAGCAAGTTTTTTTGGAACGATCCAAATTGGAGATGTCCGTGGTGAAATGGAATTCTGGATAATTCCATCTTCCAACATTTCGTTCACTTGCTTCTCGACTTCAGCTTTGTGAACCTGGGGGTATCTGTATGCTTTCGTGTGTACTGGAATGTCGTCAACTGTTTTAATCCGATGATGGATTGTGAAAGTGCAAGACAATTTTTCTGAATCTTTGTGAAGGATTTTGGAATATTTAGAAAGGGTTTTCAATAAAGCAGGTATTTCTTCAGAGTTAAGATGACTACTTCTAATCATTTTTTTCTAATTCTGCGTTGGGTGTGTGAGATGTTTGATGCAGGTGATTTAAGTTTATGTTATTCACCTCTGCTACCTGTATTATTTTTGCCGGATGCGTACAATGAAATGTCATAGTTTGGCCGAAATTTCTTATTGGGGCGTTTACGAAACCTTCTTCTGCATGATACAATCCTGACTGGATTACTGCATTGTCTATTTTTATATCATTAGGAAGATAAACGTTGCCACTGTCTTGAGAAACGGGGAGTTTAATGATTCTCGTCGAATTTTCAGTCAGTATGATCTGCGGCGGACCTAAGTTCCTTATTTGCATGGCAAGTGTTTTTGTTAGAGGACTAATTTATGATTTCTCACGTCAATAAGAGCTTCTAAATCAGAGAGTGTTTCATAACCAATGATGTCGTCGAAAAATGTATGAAAATTCAAAAGGTAAAAATAAGCTTTTTGTTGTCGTGAATACGACTTACTTTACTATGGGGTGCCATTTCAAAATTAGCCATATGGAAGAATGGGCAGAAGTTAATCGTGAATATCTCGACTTGTATTAATGGTAGCAACATAATTCTTTCACCATTTCATCAAAAATATGATCAGAAATTTAGGATAATATTTTGAACAATGTGAGATAACTACAAACAACTCAAAAATTAGGTTTTCTCAAAATTTGAAAATAATGCGGAAAACTCTTTACTTTCGCTTGGATTTTTCGCGCAAGGACGACGATTATGAGGCAGTCAGGCACATATCTTCAACTGAATGCGTATAAAAGGGAAACCTTGGTCGAAAATCGATCATTTCTTTTCGTGCGTTCGGTGGAAGCAGACGTCGTGGGAGTTGAACCATCAACCAGCAGCGACGGGGAGTGCACCTTTTGCGTGGTTAAAACCTCAAAGGCTCAGGTAGCAACTCTCATTCGCTTGCTGGCCATCAAGGCGAGAAGACTGCCATTGCGAGAGTTAAACCATCAACCAGCAGCGACGGAGAGTGCACCTTTTGCGTGGTTAAAACCTCAAACGCTCAGGTAGCAACTCTCATTCACTTGCTGGCCATCAAGGCGAGAAGACTGCCACCGCGAGAGTTAAACCATCAACCAGCAGCGACGGAGAATGCACCTTTTGCGTGGTTAAAACCTCAAACGCTCAGGTAGCAACTCTCATTCGCTTGCTGGCCATCAAGGCGAGAAGACTGCCACCGCGAGAGTTAAACCATCAATCAGCAGCGACGGAGAGTGCACCTTTTGCGTGGTTAAAACCTCAAACGCTCAGGTAGCAACTATCATTCGCTTGCTGGCCACCAAGGCGAGAAGACTGCCACCGCGAGAGTTAAACCATCACCCAGCAGCGACGGAGAATGCACCTTTTGTGTGGTTAAAACCTCAAACGCTCAGGTAGCAACTCTCATTCACTTGCTGGCCATCAAGGCGAGAAGACTGCCATCGCGAGAGTTAAACCATCAACCAGCAGCGACAGAGAGTGCACCTTTTGCGTGGTTAAAACCTCAAACGCACAGGTAGCAACTATAATTTGCTCGCTGGCCATCAAGGTGAGAAGACTGCCACCGCGAGAGTTAAACCATCAACCAGCAGCGACGGAGAGTGCACCTTTTGCGTGGTTAAAACCTCAAACGCTCAGGTAGCAACTCTCATTCGCTTGCTGGCCACCAAGGTGAGAAGACTGCCACCGCGAGAGTTAAACCATCAACCAGCAGCGACGGAGAATGCACCTTTTGTGTGGTTAAAACCTCAAACGCTCAGGTAGCAACTCTCATTCGCTTGCTGGCCATCAAGGCGAGAAGACTGCCATTGCGAGAGTTAAACCATCAACCAGCAGCGACGGAGAGTGCACCTTTTGCGTGGTTAAAACCTCAAACGCTCAGGTAGCAACTCTCATTCGCTTGCTGGCCATCAAGGCGAGAAGACTGCCATTGCGAGAGTAAAACCATCAACCAGCAGCGACGGAGAGTGCACCTTTTGCGTGGTTAAAACCTCAAACGCTCAGGTAGCAACTATAATTCGCTTGCTGGCCATCAAGGCGAGAAGACTGCCATTGCGAGAGTTAAACCATCAACCAGCAGCGACGGAGAGTGCACCTTTTGCGTGGTTAAAACCTCAAACGCTCAGGTAGCAACTCTCATTCGCTTGCTGGCCATCAAGGCGAGAAGACTGCGACCGCGAGAGTTAAACCATCAACCAGCAGCGATGGAGAGTGCACCTTTTGCGTGGTTAAAACCTCAAACGCTCAGGTAGCAACTCTCATTCGCTTGCTGGCCATCAAGGCGAGAAGACTGCCATTGCGAGAGTTAAACAAGCAGCGACGGAGAGTGCACCTTTTGCGTGGTTAAAACCTCAAACGCTCAGGTAGCAACTCTCATTCGCTTGCTGGCCATCAAGGCGAGAAGACTGCCATTGAGAGAGTTAAACCATCAACCAGCAGCGACGGAGAGTGCACCTTTTGCGTGGTTAAAACCTCAAACGCACAGGTAGCAACTATCATTCGCTTGCTGGCCATCAAGGCGAGAAGACTGCCACCGCGAGAGTTAAACCATCAACCAGCAGCGACAGAGAGTGCACCTTTTGCGTGGTTAAAACCTCAAACGCTCAGGTAGCAACTCTCATTCGCTTGCTGGCCATCAAGGCGAGAAGACTGCCATTGCGAGAGTTAAACAAGCAGCGACGGAGAGTGCACCTTTTGCGTGGTTAAAACCTCAAACGCTCAGGTAGCGACTCTCATTCGCTTGCTGGCCATCAAGGCGAGAAGACTGCCATTGCGAGAGTTAAACCATCAACCAGCAGCGACGGAGAGTGCACCTTTTGCGTGGTTAAAACCTCAAACGTACAGGTAGCAACTCTCATTCGCTTGCTGGCCATCAAGGCGAGAAGACTGCCACCGCGAGAGTTAAACCATCAACCAGCAGCGACGGAGAGTGCACCTTTTGCGTGGTTAAAACCTCAAACGCTCAGGTAGCAACTCTCATTCGCTTGCTGGCCATCAAGGCGAGAAGACTGCCACCGCGAGAGTTAAACCATCAACCAGCAGCGACGGAGAGTGCACCTTTTGCGTGGTTAAAACCTCAAACGCTCAGGTAGCAACTATCATTCGCTTGCTGGCCATCAAGGCGAGAAGACTGTTATCGCGAGAGTTAAACCATCAACCAGCAGCGACGGAGAGTGCATCTTTTGCGTGGTTAAAACCTCAAACGCTCAGGTAGCAGCTATCATTCGCTTGCTGGCCATCAAAGCGAGAAGACTGCCATCGCGAGAGTTAAACCATCAACCAGCAGCGACGGAGAGTGCACCTTTTGCGTGGTTAAAACCTCAAACGCTCAGGTAGCAACTCTCATTCGCTTGCTGGCCATCAAGGCGAGAAGACTGCCACCGCGAGAGTTAAACCAGCAGCGACGGAGAGTGCACCTTTTGCGTGGTTAAAACCTCAAACGCTCAGGTAGCAACTCTCATTTGCTTTTCGGTAGTCGTAACGAGAAGTTCAAATTTCAGATATTAGTTCCGCTATATAGGTTTAGTATTCAGAGCCTGCGTGCTGAAACTGTATTCCGGAACTAATTTCAGTTTCGAAATTGCAGTTCTAGAATTCAAACTGGATTCTGAGTCTGTTATTGGTTCTAAATTTAGTTCTTGAACTCAGGGTCCAGTTCTTTATTCCAGACTTCTTCTATTCGGTTCTTTTTAGAACCATAATAATACTCGTAATGAATTATGCGGAAATTTACTTTACTGTACTCTATACAACTCATTCTGGTAGTCATGGCGGTCTTCAAGTTTCAGAGCTTAGTTCCGGAATATGGGTTTAGAATTCAGAGTCTGCGTGCTGAACTAACTCAACTCGTCACTCTTCATCACGAACGCTTTCATAAAAAGTTCTTTTCAGAGCCACCATTTTTTATTGTAATGAACTATACTGCTTATTTCAAAATATTTAATTGCGTTTCAGAATGTTTAATGTAACTAATATGTAATTTAGTCTAGGCGCATCATTTAAATTTCTAGTAGTGAAAGAGGGGAAAGTTGCACAATTCAAACAATCGATCAATTACCAATTCGAATTCGGAAGCATAAATAAAGCGTGTCATATTCGTATTCGCGACATCCAGTTTTGTCTCTGACATTACACACCCGTACTTTTTCAAAGTGTCGTAATAATATTTTTATCAGCGGAATGTTGCCCTGAACTGTTCGAGATTCCAATGGTTTTGCATTTTTCTTGTTTTGATTTTGGGATCAGACGGGGAGAAATAAAATTTTTGTTTGAACCACTGTCTACTAGTAATTTTGCGTTTTGCCAAAGAGTTTAATTGTTACATAGTCCATTCATTGCATTCAGGTCAGCGCGTTGTGAGGAAAGATAATTTGAAAATTTAAACTTGATTCTTCGGCTTCTACTTCATCTTCGGTGTCGCTTATATCTAATTCGTTGTCTTCCTGCTCGGCATCGTGATAGTAAATTCTGTTAGAACGCAACGATGGGTCTATTTCCATTGGTGTCGTTTTTTGCCTGTCTGATGAACTTTTGTGCCGGGTTGAAGGTTGTGCTTCCGGGTATTTGTTGTATGATTTATTAAAAGGCTTAAAATTTTTGTTGGAATTAGGTTGTTGCTCGAACGCTGCTTGGGTGTGTCTTTTAGTTTTCTCTGCATTTTGGAATCTACACAAGAATGCATAGGCATCCTCTAAATCACTTGGTTGAGCAGTTTGAGCATATCCGAAATATGGTTTACTGAGTCCATTTATAAAAGCAGCAAACATTCTTGTTCTAGAAACTGGTTTATTGCTTCCCAGTGTGCGAAGTAGGTTTGATTTTGCTTCGCTAAAGATTTCATGTTAACTATAATTTCTTTGGAGCGTTTGTAATAAATGTGTAAAGATTCGGTCATTTACGGTCGGACCAGGGTTGTGTTTGGTAAGTCGCAATGTTATTGCGATCACCACATCAGAACAAATTGTCTCAAATGGCACGTGTCTCGGGCTTTGCCTTCGACTTTGGTTATCACCGCCTGTTCGTACACGGCAAATAAATCCGATGCTACGTGTGGTCGGCATAAATTTAAAGCTCTTCTGGCTGTGTCTAGCCAATGAGTCAATTGTTTTTTATTCCCGTCGAATGATGGAGTCATCCGAATTGGATTAGGAATTCTAAAGAAGTCAGTCCGGCGATCCTCCATTGCGGGTGCTTGCCGTTGTTGTTGTTGCAGTTGTTGCTGCTGCTGCTGTTGTAAGGTGCTATTCTCCATTTGGAGAGCACCGATTCTTTGTTACAAGCTTTAAATTTGGTCAAAGATGGCTCGCAAATTAATGTTTTCCATTTCAGAGAACTTTAAGGCTCTTAATTTTGGAATTTGGTTGAATTTGGGCATAAAATTATAGTAAAAGAAAGGGAGAGATTACTCACGGTTCCTCGTTCTTGAAGGATTAAAATCCACCGCTTTAGTGTTGATATCCTCCAATTGATTGACGCGAATCGCCTACGGGGTGAGGGATGGCTTGCGATGATTCTCGATGAAACTTCTCCGCCGGTCAGCCAACGTTGCGGGTTGAACACTAGTTTGTTAGTTTGAATTTAGAACAAAAGTTCCACGTGGTGGGTTTTTGTTATAATAGTAAACATTCACTTCACTAGTTAGAGTTTCTTCACTAAGTCGTAGAACGAGCAGTACGACTTCGCCACTTTGTTTGCTTTGTTTCATCAATGTATTTTTAAAACACTTTGATTTACATGTGATTCTTACAACCGAAATGTTTTACTTCTAAAATCGAACTGACTAGCTTGTCCTGCCTGAATGTTCGTTAGACCTGACTACCTAGCCCTAAACTATTGTATCAGAGGTTATCCTGTCCAAACATGTCGAATCGTCGATGCGGCGTGATGGTTTCGGCTGATTCAATTTCTTATGGTTCTTGGCTGATGCAACCACGGTGGCCGGATGTCTGCTGCGATGTCAGCGGTTCGATAATTGGTAACAGGGTGGTTGACATCTCCACGCGTTGGATACACTGGCGTCTTACTGCTGGCGCGTACTTTGCTGAGGTCTGCGCGTATGCTATTTAGGTTCGTCCATAACTGTATATTTCGCTGTTCATTGAAGCAGGGTGATGAAGGGTTTCGAAATCTTACCGCTGCTACAAATTGCTTGCCAGACCATAGCTTTCTTACAAAATTTTTCGACTTCAATCAATGTCATGGACTGGTTTAACACTTGCCCTTCTCGTACCGTATAATATTGTGGTCCCGGCAAGGATTTGCAATCGAGTTTCACGTAGGTTTCGTCGTCCATGATTATGCAGTTCAAATTTCCAGCAAGAATCGTATTGAACAGCTTTCAAACCCTCGGCCTGATCGATGCTTCTTGTTTCGGACTACGTTTTAGATACAGAACTAATAATTCAACTTAAAATTCAATAGCCAGTGGATGTTGAACAATCGTTCGCACCACACGCGAACAGTTCACGGATCCGAAAAAAAATACGATGTGCGCCTGAAAGTAGGAAATAATTTCTATAGATTCAAGCTTATTTTAACAGATATTTGCATCAGAACTGCTTGCTTCGTGATGTATATAAATGTTTTACAACCGGTAGTACATTCGTATCGTACCGGCGGTATCTTGATCACACCTAAATCACTTACTCTTACTCTTTCAGTCGTAGACCACGCGGGTCTCTGCTGTATACAGGAGGCGTCTCCATTCAACTCGGTTCATGGCTGTTCGCCGCCAGCGTCGGTAGCTGCGAAGGGTCCGCAGGTCGTCCTCAATTTATGGATCCATCTTGCCCGCTGCACGCCTCTTCTTTTTATACCGGTCGGATCATTATCGAGAATCATTTTAACCGGGTTGTTCTCCGATATTCTAACAACATGCCCGGCCCACCGTAACAGCCCGACCTTCCGTTTGGACGAGGGTTGGTCTTCCCAGCAACTGGTGCAGTTCATGGTTCGTTCGCCTTCTCCATTAGCGTCTTCCATCCGCACTCCGCCGAAGATGGTTCGCAACACCTTCCGTTCAAAAACACCTAGTGCGCATTGATCCTCCGCAAGCATTGTCCAGGACTCGTGCCCGTAGACGACGAAGTTCAAGTAAGCACGATTTCCTGACAGTATGCGTCTCTGAATTTCTCTGCTGGTGTCATTATCAGCAGTCACCAGTGAGCCCAAGTACACGAACTCGTCGACCATTTCGATTTCATCACCACCAATCAGAACTCGTAATGGGTGGCTGACGTTATCTTCTCTCGAGTCCCTGCCTTTCATATACTTTGTCTTTGACACATTGATGCCTAGTCCGAACCGCTTGGCCTCAGCTTTTAGAACGATGTACGTATCTTCCATCTTCTCAAAGTTGCGTGCTATAATGTCAATATCATCAGCGAAACCAAGCAGCTGGACGGACTTTCTGAAAATCGTGCCACTCGTGTCTACACGGAGAACCCTTCGATCATAAAATTGCGATATCGCAGTTTTTGATTTTTACGATAATTGATATAACTAATTTCTTTTTGATTCAACCAATATGGTTTTTAATTTGCATATATTCAAGTAGTTGAAAAATATGTTGTTTTGAATGTAGTCAAATGCCGGAGATAGTCGAAAGCAAAACAATAATCGCAATGCGAAATCAACAACTTTTTTAGTTGAAATCTGTTCGCGTCGCTTCAAAATGTCAAATAAAACAACATCGATGGTTAAAGCGTTTGGTGAAATTGTGTTCATTTGATTTGAGAAATTTATGATTCCATAACAAATGTTTTTTTTATAAATACGTTTATTTCATAGGCAATATAAGTTTATTTGGAACATTATAAACGGCATAATCGTATTGCAAACTTAACGCAATGTCGTCGTTGCCAAGGCTTCGGCCATGGAACCAAAAATTGTCATATGGATATACGGCGTATAACAGGTAGAAATCTATCACTTAATTCTTCTAATGTAAAAAACCAAACACAGGACCGCCTTGCAGTTAATCTTCTAACGAAAACAATTTATTAATAGGTAGATCGGCCATATCATCTTCTTCTAATGGCAGTCTACCTACAAATATTCCTTCAATGCCATTCGCTTCTTTAAATGAAGTTGATTTAGGCGATATAACTGAAAATAAAATGATCTACCTACAAGATCAACTTTTTCAAATGATCATCCGAATGAGACTTCATCACTATTTGCAGCATTTCAAATAGGATGGCAATTTTCAAATAATATTATAATGAATTTAAAATTTAACAGTGATGTTAAATAATTACTTGAATATTTTAAATTGGAATGCTCGATCCTTGAAATCGAGTGAAGATGAATTTTATAATTTTCTCAAAGTTCACAAAATTCATATTGCCATTGTGACAGAAACTTTTCTTGAACCAAGTGTCGGATTGAAAAGTAATCCACATTATGTGGTTCATCGATTTGACAGGTTCACTGGAATGGGTGGTGGAGTTGGATTAGGCAAAATAACAGTAATGGTAAAATACTTCATAATCAACTCTCAGCTGGTTACTTCACAGTTCTTCATCCCAGTAATCCGACTTATTTCTCTTCCGTGAAAAACCCGTCTACAATTGATCTGGTTCTAACGGATCAAAGTCAAATTTGTAGTGAACCGATTACACATGCTGACTTTGACTCAGATAATCTTCCTGTAACATTCAGACCTTCCTTTATTTAATCCAATTAGTTTTATATTCAACTATCGTAGAGCTAATTGTTTGGATTACAGATCTCTCATTGAAAATCATTAAAATTTCGCTAAAGAAGTTAAACAAATTAAACCATATTCTAAACCTTTCTGCAAACTTTCTAAGGTTCTTAAGAAACATCAGAAACCAATTCCTGCTCTTAAGGAAGGAAATCAAATACTTCTTACAAATGGCGAAAAAGCTCAAAATCTTGCTCAGGAGTTTGAGAGTGTACACAATTTTAATTTGAACGTTGTGAGTCCTATTGAAAATGAAGTCTCACTGAAATATGATCATATTGCAACCCAACTGTTATCACAAGATGACATTATTGAGACGAATTTTGATGAGTTAAATAAATTATTAGGAAACTTAAAAACATGAAGGCTCCTGGTATTGATAGAATTTTGTTACAATTTTCAACAAATGTTTTTCATTAGCTTACTTCCCAAAAAGATGGAAAAACGCTAAAGTGATTCCTATCCTCAAACCTAACAAAAACCCAGCAGAAACATCAAGTTATCGACCAATTAGCTTACTTTCTTCTATCAGTAAACTTTTTGAAAAAATTATCTTGTTGAGAATCATGTCTCATATAAATGAAAATTCAATTTTGTCGTGAATACGACTAACTTTACTACGGGGCGCCTTTGAAGATTTACCCTCTGAGAGAGTGATAAGTTTTCGATCGTGAATATCTCCTGTTGTATCTAATGAATCAACATAATTCTTGCTACATGCCATCGGAAATATGATCCCAATTTTACGATGAAATTTTCAGTTGTGTGACATAATCTCGAATAGTTCAAAATTAAACTTTTCTTAAATGTTTGGTACAAATGAGTGTCAAAGAGGATAATTCATAAGGCGCGTTTGCCCTTCTCGTATTTCGAAAGCTCATAGCTCAGTGATCTGTAGAAGGATTCTAACTACCAATAGAATCGAAAATTATCAACTTGAACGTGTATTGCAACAACATTGAAGTTTTTCTATAGTACACTATTGAAAAACCTGTTTAACCCATGACAGCACCAGCCAATCAGAACGCGAGATGTCTACATCTATACAAGAGCATCCATATAAAAGTTGAGTGGTTCATTTTTCCTACCATTTGCTGAGCATCTGTTCCCGAAACAAGACACACGAGAGCAACATCGAGGACCTGTCGTCTCACTGTTTCCCGTTCTGCGTACAAGAAAAGGAATTTTGGCAAAGGGCTCTTCATGCACCGCTGACAGTAGCAGGTATAACATGAAATGTGATGTGAGAAATAGCGTCATTTAAGTTAAAGCAGCTACTCTGAACGTATGAGACACCGTCAGCACGATGGCACCGAAAATCGGTAGAAAGGCAGCCAAAAAGTCCAGCAAGCAAGGCCCATTCAAAAAGCACTTTTTAGTGCTAAAGATAATCATAAAGAACTAGTTGAATTTTGTCGCTTTCCTACCATTTTCCGAGCAACTGTTGCCGAAACAAGGCACACACGAGAATTTTAATTAATTTGCACCGTCACAAACACATTCAATTACGAACGGCAATGCGAAAGTGGAAATGATGATGTTGAATACATCTTTATACTAGTATACAAATATGCCGTGCGAAACAGAGTTGCCACGTATACAGATCAATATGTATGTTGTTGTCGTGAATTCTTTAGTATGGGGCGCTTTTTGATCGTGATATCTAACACATTCAATTACGACAGTAACGCTGTCTCGCAATACGAAAAAGGAAATTTTCATTTAGAAACATCTTTATACAAGTATGGGTGTCGTCTCGAAATATATACAGATTAATCTGTATTTTACTTCTCCTGAACAATACAGACTTAAATGTTGCGAAAAGAAAAAAATTCTTCACATCGTAATGTACTCTCTAAGAGAGAAAGAGAGATAAGTTTTTAACTTGAGTAATAAATACATAGTGCTGAACTCCTTAACTGAAGGCAAATTTTTTAAAAATAGCGATTCCTCATTCTGGATACAGCTTTCATTGAAAGTGCTTGTTATGGCACGATCACGGTATCTTCAGGCAAAATATCTTGCTAACCATCGCAAGAGTAAGCGACAGGTGCCTCCATCGGAACCTACTGAAGAAAAACCGAGTCGTCTTTTGAGACGAGTGCGTCAGAGAAGAGCAGCGTCCAGTGATGGCCTGGAAGCGCCAATCGAGTCATTGAGTGCTGGAGTGAGCGGGATTCAAAATCCGGTTTCGATTGGAAGCCGATCTGATATGTTTATGTTAATTTTTACTATCATTTCTGGAATATTTTTTTAATATAGTTATTGATTATAACGGTTTGTTTACTTATCTTGAATATACTTCTGATGTGTTGTTTTTAATCATTGTTAGTTTCTCTCTATTTTGAATTCATGCCTGATTTTTCAATACTAATTATGAAGTGCTAGTGATAATATTATGGATAGCGGAGTTAAAGTGCTTGATATATTCCAATAATTTTCTATCTTGGTGATTAGCTTGATTCTGTGCTGAAGAGTCGATATTTCGAATAATTGATTTTATTATTTAAAAATTTATGAAATTTGTTCATTATTATTAGTATTATTTTCATAATAATAATAATAATAATTGTTTGGATCGACAATATATTTCAGAGCAGGCCATTGCAATTGGCTCTTACTGAAGAATCAAAAATCTTCGTACTTGAAGGTTTTCGAAAAATAAACTACAAATTTGTTGTACCTAGCCTATATTAGCATATTAAAAAGAAATCGTTTCAAGTTCAGAACATACAGTTTCGGAATAGTATCAGAGTGAAATGTATGATAATTTTTTTCCTTTCTCATATAGAAAGGTTATGCAATCACTGTTAAAACCGCCTTTTGAACCGATATATATATATATATATATATATATATATATATATATATATATATATATATATATATATATATATATATATATATATATATATATATATATATATATATATATATATATATATATATTAGTGTGGATTAAAAACTACATTTTTCCATTTTATTAATAAAAGACATTTTGTTTTATATCTTAACTTTTGAACCACTTTTATAAAAGCGCTAAAAATATGCGAATATTGTAAAGCTGAAGCTTTTTACTGTTTATTCTGAAAGATGAAACATTTCTACATAACATATTCAAGAATTGGCGATGTATGTGTATTGTTTTTGAGTTATAATTTTTTTTAAATTTCTGGTTTTTTAGTTTCCGTGTTTCTTTTTGTTTTCTTTAAAAATGACATTTTAGGTAAATTCATATCTTTTGAACCACTCGATCCATTCCGCTAATTTTTTGATATTTTATCAACAAATGTCAGCAGTTTTTGGGGAAAATATGTGGAGATCACCAAGTTGAAGTTTTGTGTTTTAAAACCTCATGTATACCTTTTTACTTTCTCATATAGAATCACTGTGAAAATCGACTTTTTAATCGAGGGCCGGAGGGCCAAATGTCATATACCATTCGACTCAGCTCGACGAATTGAGCAAATTTCTGTGTGTTTGTGTGTATGTAACAAAAATATGCACTTACTTTTCTCAGAAATGGCCAAACCGATTTTCACAAGCAAAGATTCAAATAATAGGTCTTATGGTCCCATAGCCTGCTATTGAATTTCATTCCGATCCGACTTCCGGTTACGGAGATATAGGATGATATGTACCAAAAAAATGAAAAAAATATGCACTCACTTTTTTCAGAGATGGCTGAACCGAATTCAACAAACCAAGATTCAAATAGAAGGTATTATGGTCCCATAGTTTGCTATTCAATTTCATTTGAATGTGACTTCCGGTTCCGGAGTTATATGGTAGTTTGTGAAAATTTGAAAAAAAGTTTACACTCAATTATCTCTGGAACTACTCAACCGATTTTCGCAAACTGAGATTCAAATAAAAGGTCTTATAATATCCTAAAAATTTGTAGAAAAATTTTATCTCGATCTGACTTCCGGTTCCGGAACTAAAGCGTGTTAAGTGGAAAATTACCAATTTTATTAGTATTTTTCCACGAACGATGGTTAAAAACAGGTACAAATTCCATAAAACTGTCTGACAAATTCTTCTAGTTTGCAGAGCTTGTTAGTTTGTGGGCATGAAAACTTAATTCGGCACTACTGGTTCCCTCCGAAAGTGGAGAAGAAAAACTCCTAAAACTAAATTCACTTAGATTTCTTTCCGATGTTTGAACCGATTTTCACAAATCTTGATTTGAATTAAAGCTCATACTGTCTTTAAACCTACTGTGAAATTTCATCCGAATCCGATATAATAATAATAATAATAATAATAATAATAATAATAATAATAATTATTATTATTATTATTATTATTATTATTATTATTATTATTATTATTATTATTATTATTATTATTATTATTATTATTATTATTATTATTATTATTATTATTATTATTATTATTATTATTATTATTATTATTATAATCCTACTACATGTTTTATGCTACTGATTCATGCTGTTTAGCCTGACTTACATATGCAGAAGTAACAGAAACGCAGGTTCGTTCCATCTGTTAGGTTTCGTTTTATTGGTTCGAAAAAGAGCATGAGATAGTAAGTATAGATTTAACTACGTTCAAAATTGTTCCAATTCGTAGGTCATATTTGTTGGTAGTAAACGAACCAACTTCGGCTATTCCGTTTATCTGAATCCGGTTTCGGAAGAATTGGAAGGATCTCACTTACTTTTCTTGGAGATGACGAAATCGATTTTCACAAACTTATATGTTCAAAAGAAAAGTCTTACAGTTTCATACGGAATTCCTTAATTTGTTGTAGATACTACTTTCGGTTCCGGAACTACAGGTTAAACAGGATTTATAGAGTTTGTGAGATTAGGTCCGAACAAATTTTCCTATTTCTATTCAATAAACAGTTATTTTTGCGAATTTCACGATTATATTTATGATGTAACTAGCTGACCCGTCGAACTTCGTCTCGCCAGAAGAATTGTCAAAAGACTAAGTGGTCAACGTTTCTCTCCATTATTTTTCTGATTACTTAACTTACAATCAACGGAATTCGACACACACTCGCTTTAGCTCAAAAAGAAGAAATATCACCAAAGATTATTGTGAAAATATGTAACACCTCTGTTAAGCGAAAATTGAACAAATGCACAGATATCTATTCTGAACAGTCCGTTTTAAGGAATTACTCATACGTGAATGTTCACCCGACAGAATAAACTTCAAAGCAGTTTCTTATACACAAAAATTTCAGAGTCTGTGAACTCTGAAATGTCATTTCTCTTGACAAACTCAGAAAAAGTTTTATCAATATCCGGAAAATTAATAAAAAATAATGAAGAATTTCAGTAATAATCACTACACATTCAGTAGAAATAAAGATCTGTCAAAAAACATAATTTTCGGACGTAAAGGTGTGAAAATTTCTAGATATGTAAAGAAAAAAATAGTCGTGCGAATTGATTGCTTGCGAAAAATAGATAATACTGATTCCTAGCGGTAATTTTTCATTTAGTGAGTATATTCAAAAAGCCTTCTACAACTTATCATTTCTGCTCTCTAAAAATATGAAGGGTGATCCCATATTCTACTGAATTGCATCCGAAAGATATTTGATCATTTTATTTGAAAAAAATATTTCTGAAGAGCAAATGTAATTCAATTCATTCATCACACGCAAATAAATAAATTAATCGGATGAAAATATGTTTTGAAAACAAAAATGCTCCTTCCTTTCTTAGATCTCTAATACAATTTACCAAAAACAGTAATACTTTACGGGTCAAGACGTTTACATATTTTTAGGATTGTTTTATGATTTTTACCGAACGTCGATATTGAATGATGAAGAAGTCATTAGAATTATGACAGATCGAAGTTCATTGGAACTATACGGATCATTCAGCAAATAAAACTTTTACCGAACGAATTACCGAATGTTCAGCTGTTTGAAAATCAGTAAAACTGTACCGACATCGGTAAAAATAATTCGGTGTGTACAGCTTTTAAGCAGCGAGAAATTTTTCTCAAAATCTGTTCTGTACGTTCAAGTTATCAAAAAGTACCATGCGTACTTTAGAGCTCTAATGAAGTGGATATTTTCAGGTACTGTGGAACTTTTGATTGCTTGGAGACGACGCTTAAATTGTAATTTGATATTGATCTTACCAGTTTGAACATTCTTCACAGAATATGCAACATGAAATGACAGTCTCAATTCATTATGGTAATTATCTTGAACATTGATATCTGATAGCCACTTATTTTTCTGATTGCCACCTTATTTTTCTGATTACTTAACCTACAATCAATAGAATTCGATACACATTCGCTTTTGCCCAAAAAAGAAATATCACCAAAAAGTAATGTGAAAATGTGAAACACTTCTGTTAAGCAAAAATTTATCAAATGCATAGATTGTAATCTCATCCTTTGAGTCAATTCTCTGAACAGAGAGCAGTTCCTTGCACAGCTTTAAGGCAGCGGGAAAGTTTTCTCAGAACTTGTTCTGTATGTTTAAGTTGCCAAAAAGTGCCACGCAAACTTTAGAGCTCTAATAAAGTGGATATTTTTCATGTACTGTGGACCTTTGGTTGCTTAGAGAGGCTTAGTATACTCTAAATCATTAGAAAACAAACTGCACGGAAAATCTCTTAGCTTGACCTAAACGCTTCTACAGCACAAACTTTGCATTGATTTATTCAAAAATTTACTGATTTGTTAGGCCGGGATGGCCAATATTTATCATTAATCACAATTTATCAACAGGTAAATGATATCAGAACTTTTTCTGCTGCCTACAACGGTTTTCTAGAAAACAGTCATATGCATTCCGTCATTGAGTCATTTGTCAAGTTTTAATACCCAATTAAGCACGTGGCTCTAAATGATGCACGGGAAATCTCCACTACAAATCTTTGCGCGCCAAACGATTTTTTCAACGATCTAGTATTCTTTTCTTCGACGGTCAAACACTTATGCAACTCGTTGCGCGCTAAACATCAACCGTAGATCTAGCAAGCATTGGCGACTTTTTCAGTGGAAAATTCCATTGTCCATACAAAATAACTTTATTGGTTTTTCCCACTTTTCCGGTAAGTTTTCCTAATTTTTTTGATGTACGAACCCGGTGGGGGTAAAAACTGATCAAACAAAAAAAAAAGCATCTCAATCCGTCCATCCGTTCTTACGTGATGCGATTACAAAGAATGATCTCTGCATTTTTATATATATAGATAGATAGATGAGTGATACGAGAAAGGCATCATTACACCACTAGGTGGATTAAAATAGGATTTATTTGTTTTCATTGCAGGTAACATACCCAAAAATTAGTGATGCCTTGTTTTCAATTTTTTGGTTATAATATTTCGGAAATTTCAAGTCTTCGTTGTTTGCAACCATGCGTCTCCATTTAATTAGGGTGACTATGACATGAATACATTCTTACCTATATAAGACTGTAAACCCCGCTTTTTAAAATATAAATCGTTTTTTTGTTACTCTTAACATTTATTTGTTATTTTTAAAACATTTTTATTCTTAGAGATATACAACATTTTTTTAAATACTTTCACAATGTCATAGAATGTTCAAGTCACAGCTTCACTTTAAAGCTTTATGAAGAATGTATGCTATAATGGAGTCGGATACCGAAGTCGAATATTTTGAATAGCATCCTAAGAATATTTCTTCAAACATCACCCAAATTTAAATAGAACATCGAACATGTTTCTTGCGTTGTTCCATATGATACTCAGTCTTCCATTAGAATAAAAGAATTGTTTGTAAACATTTGTGTACAGAAAAGTTCCATTGGCATTATTACGAAGTGATACCTGAAATGAAACGAAACTACAAACAAAATTTTCAAGGGTTTCTGACAGTATGATCATTTGACTCATTCTAGCTTTCAATTTACGTATCTCCCAATTTGTATAGAGCGCTGTTGAAACAGTTTCATTGTTTACTTACCCATTGAATATATGAAATTGTCCTTTACTGTAAACCAAGATAAGCCCAGTTCCCTCAGACCTAACCTTTCAATAATAAAAAGACTGAGCTCATTTCATGAAAATTATTCAACCGAAGAGGTTGTGTCTGGCAGTACACAGTTTTATAACGGTAGTTATTTTACACACGTTAAATGCGACAACGGTTGGACTACAGGTAGGGTCCTGTTGGCATCAACCGTCAAAACGTTTAGTCGTGCTGCATAAGAGAGCCCTAGTGCTGATCCAAGCTGGTAAAGGAAACAACAAAGGGCGTATCCCAAGTTCTACCCAGGCCACAATATACAGTCACTAAAGCTGAGCAAGAGAGTGCAAAGGCACATCGAAGAGGTGCGAGGGCACATCAGCAGAAGCTTATCGGTGCAGATCACAATGAAGAAGGAGAAAAGACAACTCGATCCTTTCACTGCTATACTAAACGCGGATATACACCGGTGACATGCCCTGGTGTTATCCTCTGTCAGTGGATAAAAGAGAATCTCTGTCAGTGGATAAAAGAGAATGCTGCTTGGTGTCAGGTAGTAGTAGCATCACATCGTATTTTATCGCTAGAGAGAGCTTCAGCGTTGTATCAACGTCCAGATACCACCAACAAGTACATCTAGCGAAACGAGGTTCAACACGACAGTGCAACAGAGATAGACAACAATTGCAAGGTAGAAGATTTTTTCCCTTTTTATTGAGTGTTCTATATTGTTGATTTCATGTATAATTTGAAAATTTGATTCAAAATTCAATGTAATGGATGAATCCATGAACGAAAATTTGATTCGAAATCCTAGCATGAATCTGTCAAAACTTGATTCATTTAAAGTTTTATTGCATAATCAAAAAAGTGATGTATTTACTTTGTGCGAAACATGGCTTACATAAAAAATAGCTACAAATTGTAATTACTTTAACATTATGCGTCTCGATAGAGACTCTCCGTATGACGGAGTACATTTAGGAATTAAGAAAATTTTTTTTTATAGATTAAACATTCTTTCGACTTCTAGTATAGAAGTTGTTACTTGTCAAATAAACATTAAAGAAATAGACATTTGTATAGCTTCGGTATATATTCATCCAAGAGCTCAAGTTGAACAGCGACAGCTTAATGAAATGGCAGAATCCCTTCCTTCTCCATGATTGATTCTGGGAGATTTCAATTCGCACGGAGTTATGTGGGGTTCCGTTTATACTGATAACAGATCATTTCTAATATATAATATTTGCGACAATTTTAACATGACAGTTTCAAATGTGGGTAGCATTACACGGATCCCCAGACCTCCTGCACGTCCAAGTGCATTATATTGATCTCTTTACTCGACATCAATTCGACATCTTGTCCGTTTGGGCTGTTCATCTGGGTATCGAATTCTCTGCGGAGGAAACAGAGATGGTTATCCTTTCAAGAAAGCATGATCCCGCGCAGCTTCAGCTCCATATGATGGGAAGAATGATCGCACAGGTTTCAACTTTTGAATACCTCGGGGTGTGGTTCGATTGTAAATGCACGTATGGAGGACACATTAAATATCTGATAACGAAATACCAACAAAGAGTAAATTTTCTTCGAACAATAACCGGATCTTAGCGGGGTGCTCATCCGCAAGATCTAATAATATTGTATCAAACAACGATATTTTCAGTGATGGAATATGCATACGTTTGCTTTCGTTCCGCTACAAACTCTCATATTATCAAACTAGAGCGAATTCAGTATCTTTGTTTGCGAATTCCCTTAGGCTGCATGCATTCGACACATACAATGAGTCTTGAAGTTCTGGCGAGAGTTCTTCCATTGAAAAATCGCTTTTGGGAGCTTTCATCACTACTGCTAATGAGATGTGAGGTACTGAATCCCCTGGTTATAAATAACTACGAGAGGCTAGTCGGGCTTCAATTTCAAACAAGATTCATGACAGTATATTCTAACCATATGTCCCAGGAAATAAACCCTTCAAGATATATTCCTATCCGTGTCGGTATCCTAAATGTCCCTAACTCAACTTTATTTTTCGACATATCCATGCAACGCGAAGTGCGTGGAATTCTGGATCACCTACGCTCCATGGAATTCCCAAAAATATGTTCAAGTGAGTTCAGGCATATTGATTCTGAGAAAATGTATTACATGGACGGATCGCGAATTGAAGACAGGGTTTGGTATGTTCAATAATAATGTTTCGGCCTCATTCAAGCTTCAAGAACCTGCACCTGTTCATATAGCAGAGTAAGCAGCAGTTCATTATAGCTTGAGTGTAATCGTCACATTATCTCCAAACCATTATTTTTTCTTCACAGATACTCTGAGTGCAATTGAAGCTATTCGCTCAAACATGACTGGCAAGAATTAACCGTTTTTCTTGGGCAAAATTAAACAGTGCCTGAACGACATATTGAACAATAATTATCTAATCACTATAGTCAGGGTCCCGGCTCATTGCTCCATTCCAGTCAATGAAAGAGCCGATATTTTAGCCAAATGTGGTGCTATTCAGAGTAAAATTTATAAGAGACCGATTGCTTTCAACGAATTGTATAGCGCATCTCCCCAAAGAGCACTGGCAAGCTACTTGGGATAGAGATGATTTGGGTCGGTGGATGCACTCAATTATTCCGAAAATATCGACAAAGGCATGGTTCAGGGGACTGGATGTGAGTAGGGATTTCATTCGTGTGATGTCTAGAGTAATGTCCAATCACTACACATTAGACGAACATCTCCTTCGAATTGGACATTCCGAGACTAATCATTGTGCTTGTTAAGAACGCAACGTCGATCGACGGATCCAGTCCACCCCTGCGTAAAAACACCAGAAGAAACGCCGTCCACACCCGTCGACTGACAAGGGGATCGGCTGTCGAAATGTCAAAGGATGTTGACGAAAGACGGGAAGAAGAAAACGAAAAGTAAAAGAAGAAGAAATGAAAAGTAAAAGTGCAAGCTTTCAAGCCGGAAAATAATGAATTTTGATCTACTTAAAACTATATAATTTAAAACTTAATCTAATCGTGTTGAACTAAAACTTAAAGACTAAGGTAAAATTTCTAAAACTTATTATTCTAATGATAAAAAGTAAAATTTGTTATATCTGAAGGTCAGGAATAGAAATCGAGCCAGTTCTTCGTTGAATTGTTGGTCGATAGAGAAAATACACTGCAGTAAGTTATTCCTATTTATAAATACGAATTTACATAAAAATCCTTCCCTTTTCTAGAAATTTTGTAACTCTTCAATAAAAGTTTTCACGAAACGCAGATACGATTTTTTTATCGCCAACAAATTTATTAAATTTTGCATTTCTGCAAACGGAATGGCGAGCAACAGTTCTCAAATGCGACGATCCGCGAGCAACAAAGGTAGTGCAACCAATATTGATGAAGCGGCTATGAGCAGTAAAAACTCGACGATACCGGTTCACCCGGAGGCCACGAAGCAGTCGGATAATGTCATCCAGTCAAACCAGCTGGAGGCGACAGTGCCGGTGACGGTAATCCGACAGAAAAGTTGGTCTCAGTCGGCGGTCGACGCTGCTCGCGATCCAAATCAAAAGGTAATCGTTACCAAAGCGGTGAGTAGCGCAAGAGGAGCCACTCCGAAAATTATAAAAACATCTGATACCCTATTGATAAATAAAGGCAAGACCGAACCAGTCAATGTCAAGAGCCAAAACGATGCACTCGTTAGGCGAAATCCCGTTCGTCGCGTTCGCGAAACCCTAGTCAGTAGTTGCGGTCTGTGTGATGAGTCCGATAACGTCGCGTGCGTCGACGTTAGCCAGTCAATTGAGCAAATAAATTGATGCTGCCCCAGATGCACCTATGTGATTGATATTAACACCCCTAGTGCAAAACTAACCGATACAGATGTACATGTGAGCCGTGAGAATGCCTGCAAGCAGAATCCACCCCCCAACGTCTCCGTTTCGTCTAAGTCAATTGGGAAATCAAGTAGATGTAGTGAAAAAAGGAAAATCAAGCTACAACTTGAAAGGCTTGAGGAGGAGAGAAAGTGTCAACTGCAATATTTGGAACGGAAATACAACTTGTTGGAGGAATTGGAGAGTGAAACCTCATCGTTGATGAGCAACTCGGATCAGCTGGCGAAGGTGCAACAATGAATAGAAGATACCGAAGAATGCGGCGATGACTCAGGTCTCGTGGATATAGAGCCAGATGATACTCAAATACTACCTAAATCGCAAGAACCCCGAGGACTCGGTAAAGTGCCCCGCAAGTCACTGGAAAATTATGTCGATGTGGATCTAACACAATCAGTTAACAAACTGCTTAGCACCGAACACGAAGTGCGGTCTTCGGTAAATAATTTGGCGAAAAACAGTTTCGTAAATCCTCACTCAATGGTACACCCTCTTCCGAGCCAACCTGCGGGCACGCTGAATCCTGAGCGCGGACTGACGGATGCTAGAAAAACTACGGAACCACGAGTAACGATAGTCGGAATGCAGGCACAGCGGTATGAAAGAATCAGATGTCCCGTGTGGCAGGATAGGATCTTCGATCAGCGTTCCCAATCGCGAGATTCGATAGAACAACAATATGTAAACCAACAGCAACTTCATATGAAAGCGTATCCGAATGCTAGCTCGACTATACGTTCGCGCCCCGCGAATCAAAGAGAGGCCGGAACCATCTCTAATGGCTTGGATTTTTTTCCTGGACAGAGATCCACCCCAGTACCCCAATCGCGACAAAGAATAACACCGCCTGTGACCGGAATCGAAAGCGAGGATGCTACGTATACTCTAAATCGAAGCCAGCTGGCTGCTAGACAAGCTGTATCGAAAGATCTGCCAGAGTTTAGTGGTAACCCCGAGGATTGGCCGCTTTTTTTCTCTATGTTCAACTCATCGACACAACTCTGTGGTTTCTCGAGCGAGGAAAACATGCTCAGGTTGCGGAAATGCCTAAAAGGAAAGGCATTGGAAGCGGTCAAATGTCGATTACTTCACCCATCGAACGTACAAGGAGTTATGACTACACTCAAGATGCTGTACGGAAGGCCGGAGGCCATCATACAAGCAATTGTCAGAAAAATTAGATCTCTGCCGTCTCCTAATATCGAAAAACTAGATACCGTAATCCAGTTTGCGCTTAGTGTTGAAAATCTTGTTGCGACAGTAGAAGCCTGCGATATTGCCGATTTCTTGTATAACGCTTCGTTGAGGTACGAGCTGGTGGAACGACTGCCGCCAACGTTAAAGCTAGATTGGGCAAGAAGCTGCCGTGACAATCCTACTCCAAACCTCTTGGACTTCAGCGTGTGGTTACGGTGTATTGCCGAGGATGCAAGCGTCGTTTCGGTCTCCGTATGCAGCGATTACCGTTCAAGAGCAACGAAGAAAGACGGCTTTCTGAATCTCCACTCCGAGGAGGAACGTCATCCAGTAGGTAAACTACAGATAACACAGACAGACCAGCAATCCTTCGTTTCAAAAGAGTGTGTGGCCTGTAAGGGGAGTTGTTCAACTTTAGCGCAGTGTAAACGTTTCAAGGAGCTCAGCTATGATTCGAAATGGGCAGTAGTGCGGGATTTCAAAATCTGTCGGAAGTGTTTACGGAAGCATAATGGTCCGTGCAAGCAGAAAAAGGTGTGTGGTGTTGACGGTTGTTCGTATCTCCATAATCCACTCCTTCACAACGAAACTAAGCATACATCAGCTAGGACTACCGATACTCCGCGGGCTCAATGCAATCAAGCAACCAACACCAGCTGTAACGTGCATCAAGGTCAGTCAGAAATTCTCTTCAGGATTGTACCAGTCATTCTTCGGGGTCCATCGAAGACGTTACGTACTTACGCATTTGTAGACGACGGTTCAGAGCTCACGCTTATGGAGCAGAGTTTAGCTGACGAAATAGGAATCCAAGGGCCAACACAATCGCTATGTTTGCGATGGACCGGAGGTACGAACAGAATGGAAGCCATGTCTCAAAGGGTTGAATTTCAGATCTCAAGTGCGTCAAATTCCTCAAAAACGTTTACTCTTCGCGAAGTGCATACTGTCAGTGATTTACAAATGCGGCCGCAGACGCTCGTCATGTCCGAGATGCAAGCTAAGTACCATCATCTAAAAGATTTGCCGATCGAATCGTATCGAGATATCAGTCCACGACTTCTTATCGGCCTTGACCACGCTGAGTTAGGAAATGTCTTGAAATGCCGCGAAGGAAAAGCAAACGAACCCATAGCGGTTAAAACTCGTTTAGGATGGATGGTCTACGGAAACTGTTCGAGAACGAAGGTCGGCGATTGTGTAAATCATCACAGCGTTCGACTCTGCCAATGTGAAACCAAACCGAATGAAGATCTGGACGAGGCCATCAAACAATACTTCTCGTTCGAGAGCCTCGGTGTCAGCAAACCAGAAAGTATGCTATTATCCTACGACGACCGAAGAGCGGAAGAGTTGTTGCAAACACTGACCAAGTGCGCTAATGGGCGTTACGAATCGGGCCTTCTATGGCGATATGATAACGTCAGGCTTCCAGATAGCAAGCAGCGTTCGACTCTGCCAATGTGAAACCAAACCGAATGAAGATCTGGACGAGGCCATCAAACAATACTTCTCGTTGGAGAGCCTCGCTGTCAGCAAACCAGAAAGTATGCGATTATCCTACGACGACCGAAGAGCGGAAGAGTTGTTGCAAACACTGACCAAGTGCGCTAATGGGCGTTACGAATCGGGCCTTCTATGGCGATATGATAACGTCAGGCTTCCAGATAGCAAGCAGATGGCACTGAGACGATATCAATGTCTCGAAAGGCGTATGCAAAAGGATACCCATCTAGCACAAGCGTTAAAGGCGAAAATCGACGAATACGTAACGAAAGGCTACGTCAGAAAACATACCGCAGATGAATTAGAGGAACCACATGACCGAATCTGGTATCTTCCAATGTTCCCGGTAGTGAATCATAACAAACCTGATAAGATAAGACTAGTCTGGGATGCAGCCGCGACTTCATACGGAATTTCTTTGAACTCAGTGCTGCTGAAAGGGCCTGACAACTTGACGTCACTTCTATCTGTCTTGATTTGCTTCCGGGAGTTCCGTGTGGCTGTCTCCGGGGACCTTAGAGAAATGTACCACCAAGTTCAAATGAGACCTGCAGACCAGCAATGCAAACGTTTTTTCTGGAGAGAAAACGAATCTGACAAATACTCTAGCATCTACGTTATGCAAGTCATGTCCTTCGGAGCATGCTGCTCTCCAAGTACCGCTCAATTTGTTAAAAACACCCACGCAAAGCAGTTCGAGCATGACTACCCAGAAGCCGTGAACGCGATAATTTACCAGCACTACGTTGACGACATGTTCATTAGCGCTGAGACGATCGATAGGACCACTCAATTAGCAGCTGAGGTAAAAATGATCCATGCATCCGGAGGCTTCGAAATGCGAAACTGGGTCTCAAATTCACCGGACGTCGTAGATGCACTAAAAAGTGAAAAGACTAACGAAAAGAGCTTGTGTATTGGCGAAACGGGTACCACCGAAAAGGTTCTGGGAATGTGGGGAGATACTGCAGAAGATTGCTTCACGTACAAACTATCTACCCGTCACGATCCAGATCTGTTATCCGGAAGGAAACGGCCGACAAAGCGTGAGATCTTGCGGACGTTAATGATGGTTTTTGACCCGCTCGGATTAATCGGTCATTTTATGATGTTCCTTCACACCCTTTTACAGGAGATTTGGCGGGCATGCATTGATTGGGACGAGCATATCCACGACTCACATTTCGAGAAGTGGCTCATATGGTTACGTATTCTCCCCAAGGTTTCTGATCTGAAGATATCAAGATGTTATCGGGTTTTCACTTCAGCTGAGGGAACCACCGAAGTCGAAATGCATACCTTTGTAGACGCCAGTGAAAACGGGTTCTCGGCGATAGTCTACCTACGATACCAACAAGGGCACACAGTGGAATGTGCATTAGCTGGAGCAAAAACCAGAGTAGCACCGTTGAAATTTTTATCCATACCACGTTCGGAATTACAAGCCGCTATAATCGGCGTTAGACTAGCAGATACAATGCAGCGTTCTCTCTCGATTACCATTCGAAAACGCTACTTCTGGACAGATTCCAGAGACGTTATGTGCTGGCTTCACTCGGATCATCGAAGGTACAGTCAATATGTCGCGGTGAAAATCAGCGAAATTCTGGAAACGTCGAACCTCCGTGAATGGCGTTGGGTTTCATCGAAACTCAACGTGGCTGATGAAGGAACTAAATGGAAAGGCGCGTCCTGTTTGAACAGTTCAAGCCGATGGTTCATCGGACCCGAGTTCCTCTGGAAAATGAAAGAAGAATGGCCAGCTCCCTTGCAGTTCGTTGGAGCCACACATACGGAAATCCGCCCACACCTACAACTCCATTTCAAAATCCCTGAACCGCTGATTGCTGTGGACAGATTCAGTCGATGGCCAATACTTCTGAAGACTACTGCTTACGTGTTCAGAGCCAGTCGGAACATGCAACGATCGATACGAAACATTGTTAGAATCAACGGATCCCTTACACGCGAGGAAATACTTGATGCTGAATGTTACTTATACCGAATTGCTCGAGAAAGCGTTTACAGTGACGAGATCGCTACTACGTCTGTGAACTCAAGCAAACTTTCGAAAAGGAATTTTCCAAAGGGCAGTCCTCTAGCCGCGCTCCGTTTATTCATTGATGAGAAGGGAGCTCTAAGACATCAAGGACGAACGGGTGCTTGCCAGTTTATCAGCAGCAGTGTCGCAAACCCAATCATCCTTCCTAGAAGTCATGGCGTAACCAAATTGCTAATAAAGAATGTCCACGAGCGATTTCTTCATCAAAACCATGCGACCGCAATAAATGAGCTGAGACAGCATTACTACATTCCTCGATTGAAAGTCGTCTACAAATCGATCCGCAACAGTTGTCAATTCTGTAAAAACGAACGCGCTCGGCCGCTAGCGCCGCTAGGAATAGAGCGACCTGCCACCGTCACGCCTCGCTGCCTACAGTCGACCTTTTAGTCACATGGGAGTGGATTACTTTGGGCCAATGACAGTATCTGTCGGTCGCCGATCGGAAGAACGCTGGGGGGTTATAGCCACTTGCTTGACTGTACGGGCATCCATTTGGAAGTCGCTCACTCACTCACTACTGACTCGTGTATTATGGCTCTACGCAACGTGATTGCTAGAAGAGGAGTTCCAAATGCTATTTATAGCGACCGCGGTACAAACTTTGTGGGCGCTAATAAGGAATTGAGGACGCAGTTCGACCAGTTAGACCACGATAAGATATCAGCTGTATTCGTCACATCCCACACATCATGGAGCTTCATTCCGCCCATGTCGCCTCATATGGGTGGAGCGTGGGAGAGTCAAGCAAAATCTAGACAGGTTACTCCCAAATCGTTCGCCAACAGATGAAACACTACGGAACATACTGATTGAAGTGGAGCACATCGTTAACTCAAGGCCGTTAACTGAAATCCCGCTTGACAATGACCAATCTCCAGTTCTAACTCCCAACCATCATCATTGGGTCGTCCAACGGACTGCTTCCTTGGACCTGCTTCGACGATAATCCTGCGCGACTGAAGCAAAATTGGCGTCTATCGCAGAGTATAGCGAACCAGTTTTGGAAGCAATGGTTACGCGACTATCTTCCCTCTCTGACTCGCAGGGCGAAATGAATCGAGGAAGTGAAACAGATTAAAATGGTTATCGTCGACGAGAGGTTCCCTAGCAACTGTTGGCCAAAAGGACGTGTCATAGCGACCAAAGTAGCATCAGACGGACAAGTTAGGTCGGCAACCGTGCAAACCACCAATGGGGTATACGAGCGGCCGGCTGTCAAGCTCGCGGTTCTCGACGTTGACGTACGAGAGAATACATCTCAGAAGGATCTTCGATGCATTGAAGAGGGGAGTGTTAAGAACGCAACGTCGATCGACGGCTCCAGTCCACCCCTACGTAAAAACACCAGAAGAAACGCCGTCCACACCCGTTGACTGACAGGGGGATCGGCTGTCGAAATGTCAAAGGATGTTGACGAAAGACGGGAAGAAGAAAACGAAAAGTAAAAGAAGAAGAAATGAAAAGTAAAAGTGCACGCTTTCAAGCCGGAAAATAATGAATTTTGATCTACTTAAAACTATATAATTTAAAACTTAACCTAATCGTGTTGAGCTTAAACACTAAGGTAAAATTTCTAAAACTTATTATTCTAATGATAAAAAGTAAAATTTGTTATATCTGAAGGTCAGGAATAGAAATCGAGCCAGTTCTTCGTTGAATTGTTGGTCGATAGAGACAATACACTGCAGTAAGTTATTCCTATTTATAAATACGAATTTACATAAAAATCCTTCCCTTTTCTAGAAATTTTGTAACTCTTCAATAAAAGTTTTCACGAAACGCAGATACGATATTTTTATCGCCAACAGTGCTTGTGGAGAATGTTATCGGGATATTGATCATGTCGTTTGGACATGCGTGGAGTATCGTGATGTCAGATCTCAACTAATAAATTCTTTGCGTACCCAAGGTAGACTATCCAATGTCCCAGTTAGAGACATTCTTGTTTGTTGTGAACTTCCATACATGAAACTTCTTTAACATTTCATAAAGAAAATGGGAATTTCAGTTTAATAAAGGCCCCGTTTTGGACTTAGTTCTGATTCCAGCTGCATCTATGAGTTCAACCAATAGTTAAATTAGAATAGAAACTGTGTAATGATACAAACAAACTCGAGATAGTGTATGAAATTATCAACAAAATGTCTGAAAATAACAGCTTATTTTATAATTTATAGTTAATCGTTTGGTTCAAATAATATTTCCTAGTAGATTTCATAATTATTGACGAATTACCTAAGATGATATTTAAGTAATAAGAGGAATATATTTTAATAAATTTAAATCGTTGTGACTATTTTAGAATTATATTAGAATAAGAATTTTATGCAAAAGTGATGCTACGGTGAAGAAAAATTTATGTAAACTGCCTTAAGAAATAAACGTATTTATGGAAAAAAAATCAATTCGACTAGATTGCTCCTGGAAAATACTTCATGATTTACATGGTAACGATAATTTACCAATCATCGTCTTAATTAGCAGTAACAATTGCATCACTAATTCAGTTAATATTCCATATGATTTGACAAAAAATATTGATTGGATTAAATAAAGAAGTAGTATCTCTAGTATTTTAAATTCAATGGAAGAGCTCCCCCCACTTGAAGAATATGACTTCCTCGTTTGTTCGTTTCTGGAGGCCGCAGAACAATCCCAAACTACAGGAACGTTTTCCTGGGCTAACGGCTAACAGAAGGCCTCTCAACCCCTGGTGGGACAAAGTGAGGCTAAACTCACAAAACAAAAAGCTTGCAAGACATTTCTAAAACGGGGTGTGATTTGATTCCAAATGCAGGTGTCTGATAACAAAATTTTCTTCGAACAACAACATGATTTATTATTTTTACGTTTCGTCTTTGACTCATCAGTGCAAAGCAGTTCAAATTGAACTGCTTAGTGCTAAACTCGGCAGTTCAATTTGAACCGCTAAGCAGACGTAAAGTTTCCGCTATTTACAGAACACTTTTTGTTTTGCAACGGAGTACAATGTCTTTTCTGACGTGCCGAACGAGAACGTGTTTTCGATTGTTTTTGGCCGATGAAGGTTTGGTCATTTAGGGGTTAGCCAAATTTTGGGTTGGGGCACATAACCGTTTTTATTATTTTTACGTCTCGTCTTTGACTCATTAGCACTAAGAAACATCAATGAAACGGTTTGAATCCATTTCAATTGCCATCAGCATAACTACATATAAAGAAGCGCATTTCGGTCTTCCTTTCGCTCTTGCTCTCTAAATTCACGCTCTTGCTGTGTGGGCCGTCGGTACGGTGCGATAACCGCGGCGAGGAATATCGGTGACAACAGATCCTGTCAGCTTGAAGCGAAATTAATCTTCAGTTCAGCAACGCCATCGCACGGCATCACATTCAACATTTCATGTCAATTGTATGGGTTCGCAGGGCAGCTATGTTGGCGCGCACGAATTTGACATTTCCCTCCCCTACTTCTATGTACGAGATTCAATGCGGACTCGCCTGAGGGCGCTATGTTCGCAAAAAAGGATGTTGCCAATAATATGTTCGGGAAATGTGAGAGCTGGATATCTTGTTTATATGTCTTTTTTTTGAAATAAAATTTTTATTTTGGCCTTTTTACGTAAAAGCTTTACGTGGCCGATTGGCTTACATTTTTGTTACTTAAATTTTTTTTTTTGCTATTGGATCTCGTTGTCACCCTTTTTCTAGGGGGAGATGAGTTTTCATTTCCATCCAACGAGGATCGGGGGTCACTTCGTCCGCGGCTCATCTCATCATCCATTGCTTCATGGTCGATGATGTGAGTGATTTCCGTTGTCTTTTCGTTGTCCTTGTTGATCGTAGTCTTGGGCTCGTTGAGAGTTGATGTAGAAGCGCCTTGTTGTACGTTAGTTGCAGTTGCTGGTTGGTTGGAGGGTAAGTTGTTAACTGCAGCTGGAGTACTTTGTTCTATAGGGGATACTTATGGTTTCGTTGAATTGGCTTCATTGTTGTGGGTGGCTGTCACAGGTGTACTTGGGTTGCTTGGGGTTGGTGTGAAGGAAGAACCGTTGTCCTTGCCCAGTTTATCACATGGCTTACCGTAGTGAACAGCTTTTTGGCAATATTGACATGTGGCCATCTGATTGTCATAGGTAACAAGTGATTTGCACAGAATTCTTGTATCTTGACCGAAAATCACATAAGAAGGAATAGGCCTCTTCAAGTGTTTGCGTAACAAACGTACACCATTTAGAATACCAGGGAAAAAGTTCTTCCACTTTTCTTTTTCGATAGAAAGAATCATAGGACATAGTTTTGCGAATATAAGAATTGGTGACGATTGAGGGAAGATCATGCACACGCACTTCTATTGCACTATCTTCCATATATACTGGAATGCTGTACTTAATGTTCTCGTGCTCCACATAGTGCACATTGTTATTGTCTTTTGCGAATTGAATTGCATCCAACTCTTTATAAAACTGAATGTAAACAACATTATTCGTCGTATTGCATTGAAGTAAATGCACACGTTTAATGTCAAGATGCATTTGCTCCTTAAGCAAACCTTCAAGTTCTCGTATCGAAGGTCGAATTTTGCACTGCCTGAAGTCAACAACAATTGTATTCTTTCGTGTCGGCGGTAGCTTTTGTTCGTTTTCATTCACTCATTTCGAGGTCGTTCTGTTGTTCACTACACAATACTGTACTTGGAATCTTCCGTCCTGAACGTAAGCGGTTTTGTTATATCGACTGACTTGGATGAGATGTGAAAGCGAACTGTATATGATGTCTTTGATGGTAACCAAATGGATTTTATGCCGGATCAGGCATTTCAACACATGCACACGAAAAAAAACGTCGCGGTATAGTGCGAATAGACCTTTAGTCTAGTTTTCTGCGCATAGTTTCTGTTGTATGTTTGTGCTCCGATCAATATTTCTGCTCTACCAATACAAAGGTCGTCTCAAATACTGACGCATACGAGACAATTTCGATAGCTGAACGTATGCAATTGTTTTGGGAATGATGGATGAAAAATATCACACCTAACTTTGACAAATTTTTCTACAAGATGGATAGACTCACTTCCTTAGAAAAATTAAATGGGGTGAGTCTGTCCATTAATAATAATGCTATTCCGAGAGAGCTCTTCTGTAACCTTTGAAAAAAATCATTCCTCGGAATTAAAACTGATACGTAGGAAGAAGTAGCATTTTTGACCGAGTCGAGGAAAATTGTGACCTGTTATTCGTTGGTTACGATGTTGTTCTTTGGTAACTGAGTCCAGCTTGTATATATTTTTCAAACATTATATATTTTACAATTTTCTCATATAGAACGGCTATGCAATCGTTGTGAAACCCGACTTTACAACCGAGTCCCGGAGAGTTAAGTATAATATACCATTCGACTCAGATCGTCGAGATCACAAAATCTCTCTCTCTCTGTGTGTGTGTGTGTGTGTGTGTGTGTGTGTGTGTGTGTGTGTGTGTGTGTGTGTGTGTGTGTGTGTGTGTGTGTGTGTGTGTGTGTGTGTGTGTGTGAGAGTGACAAATAATGTTACTCAACTTTCTCAGAGATGGCTAATCCGATTTTCACAAACTCGGATTCAAATGAAAGGTTTTATGGTCCCATACAATGTTCCTGAGTTTCATTTGGATCCGACTTCCAGAATTACAGGGTAATATGCACCATAAAAAGGAAAAAAAATAGTCACACACATTTCTCAGAGATGCCTTAACCGATTTTTACAAACTTAGATTCAAATGAAAGGCTTTATGGTCTTACACAATTTTCTTGAATTTCATTTGGATCCGATTTCCGGTTCCGGAATTACAAGGATATATGTGCAAATTTTTTAAAAAATGCGCACTAATTTTCGCGAAAATTGCTTTCTTATATAGAAAGTTTATGCAAACACTTGAAAATTGACTAGTGAAAATTGGCCCAGATGCCTAAGTGTTCGATATCATTCGACACAGTTCATCTGAGCAGTGTATGTGTCTGTGTGTATGTGTGTGAGTTTATATCAAATAATGTCACTCATAAAATAAAAAATCTTGTTGTCCCCTAGGTTGAATTTTATCAAGCTTTCATGGGGGCTCAGTGTCAAGCTTTCAGTGTTTTTAAAGTTGCACACCGTCATTTAGAGCGACGATGCAAAAAAGTGTAAAATTCTTTTATATTTGACTGAAAATTGATTCAATTTGTATGCTATATTAGTTACTTACTAAACGAGCCGACTTCGGCTATACTGTTTTCAAGTTCTCGGTGCCAGAGGTACCGGAAATAGTGATCAAAAACTCAAAAACTCTCACTCAATTTTCTCAGAAATGATTTTATTGATTTCCACAAACAGCCTCAAATAAAAGTTCCTATAGTCTCATAGGTTTCTGTTTAGTTTCATTCTGGCCCGGCTCCCAGTCCCAGATCAAGATGCATTTAATCTGGGACTTAAGGAGCAAATGCATCTTGACATTTAATGTCAAGATGCATTTGCTCCTTAAACAAACCTTCAAGTTCTCGTATCGAAGGTCGAATTTTGCACTGCCTGAAGTCAACAACAATTGTATTCTTTCGTGTCGGCGGTAGCTTTTGTTCGTTTTCATTCACTTATTTCGAGGTCGTTCTGTTGTTCACTACACAATACTGTAGTTGGATTCTTCCGTCCTGAACGTAAGCGGTTTTGTTATATCGACTGACTTGGAGGAGATGTGAAAGTGAACTGTATATGATGTCTTTGATGGCAACCAAATGGATTTTATGCCGGATCAGGCATTTCAAGACATGCACACGAAAAAAAAACGTCGCGGTATAGTGCGAATAGACCTTTAGTCTAGTTTTCTGCGCATAGTTTCTGTTGTATGTTTGTGCTCCGATCAATATTTCTGCTCTACCAATACAAAGGTCGTCTCAAATACTGACGCATACGAGACAATTTCGATAGCTGAACGTTTGCAATTGTTTTGGGAATGATGGATGAAAAATATCACACCTAACTTTGACAAATTTTTCTACAAGATGGACAGACTCACTTCCTTAGAAAAATTAAATGGGGTGAGTCTGTCCATTAATAATAATGCTATTCCGAGAGAGCTCTTCTGTAACCTTTGAAAAAAATCATTCCTCGGAATTAAAACTGATACATAGGAAGAAGTAGCATTTTCGACCGAGTCGAGGAAAATTGTGACCTGTTATTCGTTGGTTACAATGTTGTTCTTTGGTAACTGAGTCCAGCTTGTATATATTTTTCAAATATATATCAGATCGTCGAGATCACATGATGACAAATAATGTTACTCAACTTTCTCAGAGATGGCTAATCCGATTTTCACAAACTCGGATTCAAATAAAAGGTTTTATGGTCCCATACAATGTTCCTGAGTTTCATTTGGATCCGACTTCCAGAATTACAGGGTAATATGCACCATAAAAAGGAAAAAAAATAGTCACACACATTTCTCAGAGATGCCTTAACCGATTTTTACAAACTTAGATTCAAATGAAAGGCTTTATGGTCTTACACAATTTTCTTGAATTTCATTTGGATCCGATTTCCGGTTCCGGAATTACAAGGAAATATGCGCAAATTTTTTAAAAAAAGGGGACTTAATTTTCGCGAAAATTGCTTTCTCATATAGAAAGTTTATGCAAACACTTGAAAATTGACTAGTGAAAATTGGCCCAGATGCCTAAGTGTTCGATATCATTCGACACAGTTCATCTGAGCAGTGTATGTGTCTGTGTGTATGTGTGTGAGTTTATGTCAAATAAGGTCACTCATAAAATGAAAAATCTTGTAGTCCCCTAGGTTGAATTTTATCAAGCTTTCATGGGGGCTCAGTGTCAAGCTTTCAGTGTTTTTAAAGTTGCACACCGTCATTTAGAGCGACGATGCAAAAAAGTGTAAAATTCTTCTATATTTGACAGAAAATTGATTCAATTTGTATGCTATATTAGTTACTTACTAAACGAGCCGACTTCGGCTATACTGTTTTCAAGTTCTTGGTGCCAGAGGTACCGGAAATAGTAATCAAAAACTCAAAAATTCTCACTCAATTTTCTCAGAAAGTCGGGTTTCACAGGGATTGCATAGCCGTTCTATATGAGAAAATTGTAAAATATATAATATTTGAAAAATATATACAAGCTGGACTCAGTTACCAAAGAACAACATTGTAACCAACGAATAACAGGTCACAATTTTCCTCGACTCGGTCAAAAATGCTACTTCTTCCTACGTATCAGTTTTAATTCCGAGGAATGATTTTTTTCAAAGGTTACAGAAGAGCTCTCTCGGAATAGCATTATTATTAATGGACAGACTCACCCCATTTAATTTTTCTAAGGAAGTGAGTCTGTCCATCTTGTAGAAAAATTTGTCAAAGTTAGGTGTGATATTTTTCATCCATCATTCCCAAAACAATTGCAAACGTTCAGCTATCGAAATTGTCTCGTATGCGTCAGTATTTGAGACGACCTTTGTATTGGTAGAGCAGAAATATTGATCGGAGCACAAACATACAACAGAAACTATGCGCAGAAAACTAGACTAAAGGTCTATTCGCACTATACCGCGACGTTTTTTTTTCGTGTGCATGTCTTGAAATGCCTGATCCGGCATAAAATCCATTTGGTTGCCATCAAAGACATCATATACAGTTCACTTTCATATCTCCTCCAAGTCAGTCGATATAACAAAACCGCTTACGTTCAGGACGGAAGAATCCAACTACAGTATTGTGTAGTGAACAACAGAACGACCTCGAAATAAGTGAATGAAAACGAACAAAAGCTACCGCCGACACGAAAGAATACAATTGTTGTTGACTTCAGGCAGTGCAAAATTCGACCTTCGATACGAGAACTTGAAGGTTTGTTTAAGGAGCAAATGCATCTTGACATTAAACGTCAAGATGCATTTGCTCCTTAAGTCCCAGATTAAATGCATCTTGATCTGGGACTGGGAGCCGGACCAGAATGAAACTAAACAGAAACCTATGACACTATAGGAACTTTTATTTGAGGCTGTTTGTGGAAATCAATGAAATCATTTCTGAGAAAATTGAGTGAGAGTTTTTGAGTTTTTGATCACTATTTCCGGTACCTCTGGCACCGAGAACTTGAAAACAGTATAGCCGAAGTCGGCTCGTTTAGTAAGTAACTAATATAGCATACAAATTGAATCAATTTTCAGTCAAATATAAAAGAATTTTACACTTTTTTGCATCGTCGCTCTAAATGACGGTGTGCAACTTTAAAAACACTGAAAGCTTGACACTGAGCCCCCATGAAAGCTTGATAAAATTCAACCTAGGGGACTACAAGATTTTTTATTTTATGAGTGACATTATTTGACATAAACTCACACACAGACACATACACTGCTCAGATGAGCTGTGTCGAATGATATCGAACACTTAGGCATCTGGGCCAATTTTCACTAGTCAATTTTCAAGTGTTTGCATAAACTTTCTATATGAGAAAGCAATTTTCGCGAAAATTAAGTGCGCATTTTTTAAAAAATTTGCACATATATCCTTGTAATTCCGGAACCGGAAATCGGATCCAAATGAATTGAAAATTGTGTAAGACCATAAAGCCTTTCATTTGAATCTAAGTTTGTAAAAATCGGTTAAGGCATCTCTGAGAAATGTGTGTGACTATTTTTTTTCCTTTTTACGGTGCATATTACCCTGTAATTCTGGAAGTCGGATCCAAATGAAACTCAGGAACACTGTATGGGACCATAAAACCTTTCATTTGAATCCGAGTTTGTGAAAATCGGATTAGCCATCTCTGAGAAAGTTGAGTAACATTATTTGTCACACACACACACACACAGAGAGAGAGAGAGAGAGAGAGAGAGATTTTGTGATCTCGACGATCTGAGTCGAATGGTATATTATACTTAACTCTCCGGGCCTCGGTTGTAAAGTCGGGTTTCACAGCGATTGCATAGCCGTTCTATATGAGAAAATTGTAAAATATATAATATTTGAAAAATATATACAAGCTGGACTCAGTTACCAAAGAACAACATTGTAACCAACGAATAACAGGTCACAATTTTCCTCGACTCGGTCAAAAATGCTACTTCTTCCTACGTATCAGTTTTAATTCCGAGGAATGATTTTTTTCAAAGGTTACAGAAGAGCTCTCTCGGAATAGCATTATTATTAATGGACAGACTCACCCCATTTAATATTTCTAAGGAAGTAAGTCTGTCCATCTTGTAGAAAAATTGTTCAAAGTTAGGTTATTTATTCACGTTTCCTTATTTGCATCTAGATTATTTTGCTTTTATTTTCGTAATCCTTACTTTAAATAGCTCGTAATTATTAGCCTACTTCATTACACACACAAAACACGTCGTTTTTAAGATGTAATATCTTTTAAAAATTGATTGAGAAAACTCAACCTTCTCTCAATTTTTCGTCACCCGTAGGTATCAACTAACTGTCATATTTTAAAAAAATATTCTTTGTGAAAATATCTAACACATGTTATTATATCTTTGAAAATCCTTCCGCAATAGGTAATTCAATGTGATTACCTTCAAATTGATGCAACATGAGTTACTTAACATCGATTAAATCCAAAAAAATTGTTATGTGGGCCAAAATATACGAAGTGGCCAAAATAACTCTTTTCAATGTACAAAACACGGAGTATATCTCCGTTTTGCCTTCCTCTATAGAAAGGAAATAGAATTACTAGGGATACCGACTTTTGATCGGAGTTTCGGAGACCCCTAGTGTTATATATCATTCAACTTAGCTCGCACCCAAATGTACGAAGTATCAGATCGACTATCGAATGAAAATATCAGAGCGACTATCAAGCAAAGCCGACCGAGAGCGAACGATATTCATTGACATTTGTTGCATTTTAGTCGTCTAGCAACAATTTTCACGGACATGGCTGAACCGATTTCAACAAACAGGAACTGCTATTGGGTTGTGAATCAAGTTCGAAGATCAAGATGTTGTCACTCCAGAACTAAATTTAAATTTAAATATTATTTCAGAATCGATGCAACTCTCTCATATTTTGTTTCCAATATTGAACAAACATTCCTGTCATCCATTTCCAATCATTTTTTAACAGATCGTTCAACATAATTAAGAGTACTACTCTTATTTCACAGGTCTACTGCTCTGGATAACTGCATACGTAATAATTGGTGACACTGCTGCTCCTGGTGGTCAACTGTTTCAAGTAGTTGTGTTAACCGTCGCTGCAAACTTTGGAGGATTTCTAGTATCTCTAACAACGTTACCACGGTTAATAGGGATGCTCATAGTTGGACTTCTATTTCAGGTAAAATAATTTACTTATGTTATATATATATATATATATATATATATATATATATATATATATATATATATATATATATATATATATATATATATATATATATATATATATATATATATATATATTCATATTTATTTATTTATTTATTTGCTTATTTGTCGGCAATAAAGAGAAGACCATAGGATTAATTATACGTCTTAAATTTGTAAACTATTCTAAATAGATCACTAAATCTATATATATAAAAATGCAGAGATCATTCTTTGTAATCGCATCACGTAAGAACGGATGGACGGATTGAGATGCTTTTTTTTTGTTTGATCAGTTTTTACCCCCACCGGGTTCGTACATCAAAAAAATTAGGAAAACTTACCGGAAAAGTGGGAAAAACCAATAAAGTTATTTTGTATGGACAATGGAATTTTCCACTGCAAAAGTCGCCAATGATTGCTAGATCTACAATTGATGTTTGGCGCGCAAGGAGATGCTCAGTATTTCGCCGTTGAAAAAAAGAATACTAGATCTTTGGAAAATCGTTTGGCGCGCAACGAGTAGATTTGGGTGGAGATTTTACATGCTTGATTGATTCGTCATTTGGAAACACGTGCTTAATAGGGTATCAAAATCATTACTTGCCAAATGACTGTTTTAGCTATACCGTAAACAGAAGCACAAGTTCTAATGTCATTTACCAGTAGATGTAGTTAGATGAATTATGTTGGCCATCTGTTGAAATAATGAGTTCAGATGAAAATATTTATGGTATTCATGACATTTGTAAGCTGCTTAAGCCAAATCATTTCATTTTCCGAACTTTGGATTACTTGACGAATTACCATATGCGAATCGTGAATATCATATCTGAAGGAGAAATCGTGGCATGTAAGAACCATTAGTTGTGAGGTCTGCTGTTTTATACATTGGCTTTAACGATAAGAATAATCACTCCTCATGTTCACTCCGCTAGAACAGAATATTGCTTCTCAGGACTGAATACTAAGCAAACCGATGTGGTGGCTCGACGAATGAGAGACCTTTTGATACAATTCTTGAACGAATATAGCGTTCATGTCAAAGTTAATGGACACAATCTATATATATAAAAATGCAGAGATCATTCTTTGTAATCGCATCTTGTAAGAACGGATGGACGGATTGAGATGCTTTTTTTTTGTTTGATCAGTTTTTACCCCCACCGGGTTCGTACATCAAAAAAATTAGGAAAACTTACCGGAAAAGTGGGAAAAACCAATAAAGTTATTTTGTATGGACAATGGAATTTTCCACTGGAAAAGTCGCCAATGATTGCTAGATCATCGATGGGTATTTGGCGCATAACGAGTTGCATAAGTGTTTGGCCGTCGAAGAAAGGAATACTAGATCGTTGAAAGAATCCTTTGGCGCGCAACGAGTTGTTTCGTCATTTCGAGCCACGTGCTTAATTGGGTATCAATATTATTGCTTGCCAAATGATTTATTGATGGAACGCATCTGAGTGTTTTAGCTTGCATTGTGATTAATGTTGGCCATCGTAGGCGTGAGTTGAACAAATCACATTATAGAACGATTTTTGTACGAATTAAAGATAGGATTCTGCTGTTTAAATAATGAGATCAAACAAAGTGGTTTGTCTTGCATTTAGTATGCTGAAGTTCGTTCGATAGAATCGGGTAAATTCTGGTGGTTTGAAACCCATTAGTTGTGAGATTTTATACACTCACATGATAAGCTGAATACTGGTACAATCACTCCTCATGTTCACTCCGCTATAATAGAAGAATTTCACATTATTTTCATACAAAACTTTCTGATATAGATTCTCAGTACCGAACATCACCATTCGTTAATTGTAGGTTGGGTACTAAACAAAATGAGGTGGTGTCGACTAATGCGACGACTATTGATACAACTATTGAACGAATGCAGTGTTCATGTGAGGGTTAATGGACACAGCATTTAAAGGAATGTTAACTTGAACTTTCGAATGTCCAAGAATTACTCATTTTATCTTTCGGTTTTTTAACAATATCAAACTAACTAGAGATTGGGAGAGAAGAAAGAATATGAAAAATGTAGAGCCATAGTACTCAAGGAAGAGTAAGGATTTGAAGATAAAGTGCGGAGAAGTTCGACGTAACAAGGTTCATTCAAGTGAGCAAAAGGTTTCTTGCATCTAAACTTTTACCTTCTACCAGAAGGGTCGAACTAAGCGATGCGAATCATCCGAGTCTCTGATATGTCAAAAATTTACAAAATAACTACTGACTAACCAGAAGTCATAATGTAAACGTAAAAAAAAGTTTTATCGCTGAATTGTTAATCGAAAATTGTTCCTGTGATTGTCACGCTACGAACATTCATCAAATACGACTAAATAACATCACCAAACTACCGAGAAGTGAGGAACTACAAGTCGCGAGGGCAGCTTTTGTACATTTTTGGAATCAATTTAAAGTAGTCACCTTAGTTATTTTTGCTTCACTTTTTATCCCATATGACGAAATCATTAGTTTGAGAGAGATCTACAATCGCTGTTCGATGCACTGATTCCAAAGATGATATGGCGATCGGTGCACTCGCTTAATTTTTGCGTAACAAAAGCTTTTAACACATTCACAATATTTTTTGATAAATTCATCGCAGCCAATTAATCAGTAAAATAATGGAAAGATACATTAACGGCATAAGACGTTTGACAATTCTACTGACCGAAAACAAATTCAAAAAAAATTCGGGCGAGATGAAGTTCGACGGGTCAGCTAGTATATATATATATATATATAAATGCAGAGATCATTCTTTGTAATCGCATCACGTAAGAACGGGTGGACGGATTTACATGATTCTATTTTTGTTTGATCAGTGTTTACTCCCACCGGGTTCGTACATTAAAAAAATTAGGAAATCTTGCCCGAAATGTAGGAAAAATCCATAAAGGTTTTTTGTATGGATAATGGAAATTTCCACTGAAAAAGTCGCCAATGATTGCTAGATCATCGATAGGTGTTTGGCGCGCAACGAGTTGCATAAGTGGTCACAGGAAATAATACTAGATCGTTAGAAAATCTTTTGGCGCGCAACGCGTTGTTTTATGTGGAGATTTCACATGCGTCCTTGATCGATGTGATTCGTCACTTCGAACCACGTGCTTAAAGGTGTATCAAAATAATTGAACAAATGACAGAATTGCGTAACCTAACTAACCAAATGAATGTTGTATTAAAACCATCGTCGGTACGAGAAAAAAAATTATAACATCGTATACCAGTCAACAAATCAGCAAATTGTTGAACGAACTGACATTACTGTACTGTGCAAGTTTTAGCGTAAAAATAAAGAATTTATCTTTCACTTTTCAATTCAATTAATCAATCAAATGTTCATGTGAGGGTTAATGGACACAGCATTTAAAGGAATGTTAACTTGAACTTTCGAATGTCCAAGAATTACTCATTTTATCTTTCGGTTTTTTAACAATATCAAACTAACTAGAGATTGGGAGAGAAGAAAGAATATGAAAAATGTAGAGCCATAGTACTCAAGGAAGAGTAAGGATTTGAAGATAAAGTGCGGAGAAGTTCGACGTAACAAGGTTCATTCAAGTGAGCAAAAGGTTTCTTGCATCTAAACTTTTACCTTCTACCAGAAGGGTCGAACTAAGCGATGCGAATCATCCGAGTCTCTGATATGTCAAAAATTTACAAAATAACTACTGACTAACCAGAAGTCATAATGTAAACGTAAAAAAAAGTTTTATCGCTGAATTGTTAATCGAAAATTGTTCCTGTGATTGTCACGCTACGAACATTCATCAAATACGACTAAATAATATCACCAGACTACCGAGAAGTGAGGAACTACAAGTCGCGAGGGCAGCTTTTGTACATTTTCGGAATCAATTTAAAGTAGTCACCTTAGTTATTTTTGCTTCACTTTTTATCCCATATGACGAAATCATTAGTTTGAGAGAGATCTACAATCGCTGTTCGATGCACTGATTCAAAAGATGATATGGCGATCGGTGCACTCGCTTAATTTTTGCGTAACAAAAGCTTTTAACACATTCACAATATTTTTTGATAAATTCATCGCAGCCAATTAATCAGTAAAATAATGGAAAGATACATTAACAGCATAAGACGTTTGAAAATTCTACTGACCGAAAACAAATTCAAAAAAAAATTCGGGCAAGATGAAGTTCGACGTAATTGCGTAACCTAACTAACCAAATGAATGTTGTATTAAAACCATCGTCGGTACGAGAAAAAAAATTATAACATCGTATACCAGTCAACAAATCAGCAAATTGTTGAACGAACTGACATTACTGTACTGTGCAAGTTTTAGCGTAAAAATAAAGAATTTATCTTTCACTTTTCAATTCAATTAATCAATCAAATGTTCATGTGAGGGTTAATGGACACAGCATTTAAAGGAATGTTAACTTGAACTTTCGAATGTCCAAGAATTACTCATTTTATCTTTCGGTTTTTTAACAATATCAAACTAACTAGAGATTGGGAGAGAAGAAAGAATATGAAAAATGTAGAGCCATAGTACTCAAGGAAGAGTAAGGATTTGAAGATAAAGTGCGGAGAAGTTCGACGTAACAAGGTTCATTCAAGTGAGCAAAAGGTTTCTTGCATCTAAACTTTTACCTTCTACCAGAAGGGTCGAACTAAGCGATGCGAATCATCCGAGTCTCTGATATGTCAAAAATTTACAAAATAACTACTGACTAACCAGAAGTCATAATGTAAACGTAAAAAAAAGTTTTATCGCTGAATTGTTAATCGAAAATTGTTCCTGTGATTGTCACGCTACGAACATTCATCAAATACGACTAAATAATATCACCAGACTACCGAGAAGTGAGGAACTACAAGTCGCGAGGGCAGCTTTTGTACATTTTCGGAATCAATTTAAAGTAGTCACCTTAGTTATTTTTGCTTCACTTTTTATCCCATATGACGAAATCATTAGTTTGAGAGAGATCTACAATCGCTGTTCGATGCACTGATTCAAAAGATGATATGGCGATCGGTGCACTCGCTTAATTTTTGCGTAACAAAAGCTTTTAACACATTCACAATATTTTTTGATAAATTCATCGCAGCCAATTAATCAGTAAAATAATGGAAAGATACATTAACAGCATAAGACGTTTGAAAATTCTACTGACCGAAAACAAATTCAAAAAAAAATTCGGGCGAGATGAAGTTCGACGGGTCAGCTAGTATATATATATATATATAAATGCAGAGATCATTCTTTATAATCGCATCACGTAAGAACGGATGGACGGATTTACATGATTCTTTTTTTGTTTGATCAGTTTTTACTCCCACCGGGTTCGTACATTAAAAACATTAGGAAAACTTGCCCGAAATGTAGGAAAAATCCATAAAAGTTTTTTGTATGGATAATGAAAATTTCCACTGAAAAAGTCGCCAATGATTGCTGGATCATCGATAGATGTTTGGCGCGCAACGAGTTGCATAAGTGGTTGGCCGTCGCAGGAAAGAATACTAGATCGTTAGAAAATCTTTTGGCGCGCAACGCGTTGTTTTATGTGGAGATTTCACATGCGTCCTTGATCGATGTGATTCGTCACTTCGAACCACGTGCTTAAAGGTGTATCAAAATAATTGAACAAATGACAGAATTGCGTAACCTAACTAACCAAATGAATGTTGTATTAAAACCATCGTCGGTACGAGAAAAAAAATTATAACATCGTATACCAGTCAACAAATCAGCAAATTGTTGAACGAACTGACATTACTGTACTGTGCAAGTTTTAACGTAAAAATAAAGAATTTATCTTTCACTTTTCAATTCAATTAATTTATTAAGGCGCGTAATCTGAATGCTAATTATATACTACTGTCAAATACGATTTCTGTGATAGAATAAGATTTTTTGGTGTTTGTGAAGAACATAATAATTTGACAGATCAAGAGGAAACTAAAATCAATGCGGGCCTTCAGTTTCATTGCCATGAGTGCAGATGCAGAGTCTCATAACCATAAGTGTAAATCGTAAATATATTCCTCTTCAACATTGTGTTAATTTTTTCAATAAGAAACTCGGGCTTATCTTTTGAATAGCCGGAGTAGCAGGTAGTGAATATTAGTAACAATTTATATTACCCGCAAGCTACCACAGGTCAATTCGGTCACGTGCAATGTGTAAAAAATAGGATGTTTTAGCGCAATTACTGAACATTCAAAAGAAGACAGTCAGAACTGTTTTTGAGTTTAACTTAAGATTCGTTCTATGACTTAAACTTTTTTCTATTGCTACGAATCTATCGAGACGAGTCTGTGTACTGCTACCACTAAACCATTATTTATGAGATCTGCAGTTCCTTTTCAATACACTGGCTTAAATGATAATACGAGTACTGGTACATTGACTGCTTATTTTCGCTTTACTGTAACAGAAGTATTGCACTCTTTGCATATTGATTCTCTGGTCTCTTATCGATGTACATAAATGGAGCGTCGCATTTCACGGAAATATACGTTCAAAAACTTGTACATGATATTCAATGAAATAAAAAAAATGCTGACAGTGAGAGCGGCGACTTGATCCGAGAATCATTGAATCGCAAAGTACGTCCATTAATAGACTGAGCCATTGAAGCACGCATCAGCTTTTCTTACACATAAATTCAAGCAGTTGCACTTGCTAGCCGAATAGAAATAACATTCGGAACCAGTAAAGTTCAGGCTCATCCAGCATTAAGTCATTACAAATGGAATTTTACGTCATTTGACAAATTAAGACTTAATGAGTTACATCATATGTGAGATTAGATCACCTGTAAAATTCCAAATTTGTGTGTGTGAGTATATTTAAATGAATTCATTGTTCAATATCAAGTTAAAGAACAGTATATTGAATGCCACTGTCATTTGAATTTCTTAACGTCCCGCAATTTATCATATTATCGTTCTATCGCTATATATATTTCTAATAGAACATTGATCTGACACGCTGCGTAACATCGATTCACTACGACTTTGTTATGGTATTAGACTTGCGGTGGGAAAGAAGAGAAGTAAAAACCGAATTTTCCTCCTGGTGATCTAAAACGATTTAACATTCGGGTTGAAAAGTCCTATTGCGTCTGCAAATGCAATGACGACCCAGTCAAGAGGGCAGCCATCGAAAATTTGCGAAATCAATTTGAATAAAAGAAACCGTTATTCCGATCCCGTAAACTTAGGAACGGCTTCGTATTCAACAGAAGAGAAGATAAACAAAGTTACGACCATTTGAAAAGTTCACAGAGAACTCAAAAAAACTATTTTGGTCGAGACGAAGTTCGACGGGTCCGCTAGTAATGTATAATTCAGTATAAGTTAGATGATAATAATGTATTAGCTTAACGAATAGAATTGAAATATTATTCGAGTTTGTTTTTTTTTGTCATTGTAAAATCGATAGCTTCGGAATGCTTGTTATATACAACCATTAATTGGTTTTTAATAAAAAATTTTCGATTTCTTAAGGAGGGGGGGAGGGCGGGGGTAGGGTCTAAACGATGAAAAAAATCATCATTTTTGCGAATTTTTCCCAGAATTATGTTCAACAAAATAAACTCAAATGTTTTGCATGATAAAAAGCATCATTCGAACAACATTTTGTAATTTTTCGTGGAAAAATATTAAGAAATAAGTCGGTGAAGAGGTGTTTTCGAGAACGTTTCTTAAAAATCATGATTTGCGGCGTTCACTGTATCTCAGCGCAGACTAATCAGAAGTGAACAAACGAACGCAGCATAGTTAGAGTAGAAGTTTTTCTAGACCCCAACGTTTCTGTTTGATTTGTTCTTTGTCGTGAATACGACTTACTTTACTATGGGGCGCCTTTTCAAAATTTACCTTCTGAGAGAGTGATAAGTTTTTGATCGTGAATATCTCCTGTTATATCTAATGAATCAACATAATTCTTGCTACATGCCATCGAAAATATGATCACAATTTTATGATAAAACTTTCAGTTGTGTGACATATTCTCAAATAGTTCAAAATTAAACTTTTCTGAAATGTTTGGTATAAACGAGTTTCAAAGAAGATAATTGATAAGGCGCGTTTGCCTTTCTCGTATTTTGAAAGCTCATAGCTCGGTGATATGTAGAAGGATTTATATAATCTTACTACCAATAGAATCGAAAATTTTCAACTTGAACGTGTATTACAACAATATTGAAGTTTTTCAATAGTACACTATTGAAAAACCTGTTTGATTTAACCCATGACAGCACCAGCCAATCAGAACGCGAGATGTCTGCCTCTATACAAGAGCATCCACATAAAAGTTGAATGGTTCATTTTTCCTACCATTTGCTGAGCAACTCTTCCCGAAACAAGACACACGAGAGCAACATCGAGGACCTGTCATCTCACTGTTTCCCGATCTGAATGCACGAGACAACGTCAGCACAATAACACCGAAAATCGGTAGAAAGGTAGCCAAAAAGTCCAGCAAGGCCCATTGCCGAAACAAGACACACACGAGAACCATCTCAGATCTCAATATTTCCTACCAAAAGATTCATCAATATGGGAGTTAAAATAATTTGCACCGTCACTAACACATAACTGTTCCTCCTGTGTGCGTGTTTCTGCGCAAAAATTCCACAAGATGCTGTTAACAGCTCGACAGCCAATTCAGTATTACTGGCTGCCGCTCTGCTAACTCTCTCTTTTATATCGTTCCACTGTTTCTCGTTCTGCGTATAGGAAAGGAATTCTAACAAAGGGGACGTCCGTCCACCGCTACCACTAGCAGGTATAAAATGAAATGTGATGTGAGAAATAGCGTCATTTAAGTTAAAGCAGCTACTCTGAACGTACGAGACACCGTCAGCACGATGGCACCGAAAAGATGACAGATTTGTACCGTCACTAACACATTCAAGTACGAACGGCAATGCGAAAGGGAATGTTGAACACATCTTTATACTAGTATGGGGTCGTGTGAAAATATACCATGCGAAACAGGGTTGCCATATATTCAGGTTAATCTGTATTATTATTATTATTATTACTATCATTATTATTATTAGAATCACTCTTGCATACCGAACATCGTCGATACATTTCAGACCAGGCCGTTGCAATTGCCTCGTACTGAAATTTCGAGAAGAATCAGATATCTTCGAGCTTCATAGCTTCAATAAAAATAAACTACACATTTGTCGTACCTAGCCTCCTATATTAGGAAATTGAAAAGGAATTGTTTCAAGTTTGGAATATATAGTTGTAGAATAGTAGCTGTTTAATGTAGGTGTATCGCTTCAAATTCTATTAGTGAAAAAGAGGAAAGCTTGCACAATTCATACAATCAATCAACTAACTGATATTCGGAAAAGTGATGGGAGCGTGTCAGTTTTTTCGTATTCACGACATCCAGTTATGTCTCTAACATTACTCACCCGCCTCTTTATTTTTTTAATTTTTGGTGGTTGTTCGAAGTGAAAACTACGTTTTTACACGAAAAAATCCGCTGATCCATCTGGATTTTTATATGTAGAAAGTGTGTGAAAAATTCGAAAAAAAATTTTGCAGTAGTTTTTGAATGACGATGGACACGGACTTTCAAAACCTGCTTTCGAGGAAAACGCGTTTAAAGGTTTTGTCATTATCTATAGAAAGGTATTAGAATTGCTGGAAAAACTCACTTTCGAACGGAGCCTCGGAGACCCAAAGTGTTATATACCATTCGACTCAGTTCGACAAGATCGGAAAATGTCTCTGTGTGTGTATGTGTGTGCACTTTTCGAAGCTATTTTTAACGCTCAATTTTCTCAGAGATGGGTGAACCGATTTAAACAAACTCAGACTCGTTTGAAAGCTACTGTTCCCGATCAGAAGGGAATAGCAACCCGGTATCATGAGAACAGCATAATTTGTTATCATAGCATAAAGAACTATTATATTGGTATTCATATATTTTGATTGAATTGCTATTAATACTAAACCAATTGCTCGATCTGGTATAAGAGCTCGTTTAGTTCTTCTTTTGTTATTATCCTATCAAAAAGTATGAGTACGATCAATTCGAAAGATTCCATTCGATTTAATGCGTTTCTACGCGGGATTATTAAACGGATAAAGATTAGATGAAATAAAAGGTTCACAGAATAGGATTCGGTTTGGGGTATATAATAACGGCCTTTAATTGGCTAGTAATACATGTAAACATATTTGGGTTTCCAATTATTTTGTAGTGTAATTTTCATTTGATGTAACCTGCAGGAACACAACGCATTTCATTTCAATCTAACTTTTTCACAAGAATAGCATCTGAAGAATGATACATTATTGATTAAAAATTCTTTTTAATCAACTTGTGTTTGCTTTTTGCATATCGAAATGAATCTCATGCACGGAGAACCCTTCGATCATAAAATTGCGATATCGCAGTTTTTGATTTTTGCGATAGTTGATTTAACTAATTTCTTTTTGATTCAACCAAAATGGTTTTTGATTTGCATATATTCAAGTAGTTGAAAAATATGTTGTTTTGAATGCTGTCAAATGCCGGAGACAGTTGAAAGCAAAACAATAATCGCAATGCAAAATCAACAACTTTTTTAGTTGAAATCTGTTCGCGTCGCTTCAAAATGTCAATGAAAACAACATCGATGGTTAAAGCGTTTGGTTCATTCGATTTGAGAATTTTATGATAACAAGTGTTTATCTAACAGCGGTGTTGTGATAAAGTTAACCTTGTTTAGGATGAAAAAGATTTGGTGACAAATTAGAAAATGTTAATGAATGATCATCTCGTAATCTTTCAGGTATGCGCAAAAATTTTATGCTTCAAATTCGATCATTATTTACTTCCAGTAGACTGTTTTACTTCCAGCTGTTTGATACCGATGATGATGTTCATGCATTAGCAATAAAACGCTTTTTGACATGAATTTAGTTTATAAAAGTAACAGGAGCGAAGGGTTTCGAACGCACAGAACGCGCTGCGATTGAATGGCGCGTTTGAATTGCCGTCGCAAAATTCCAATTCCCAGCGGTTGATGCACCCAAGCTCATATAAATTGACTAAAATTATCAGTGCATAACTTTAGTTCAACCGTTTGAAGGCATCACTTTAGGTAAATTTAATAATTTCGCTAATTTACTCGCCCCTCCGGGCACTTTTGCTGATTAAAAACGTTCTTCTACATCAATCATTTCCGATCGAATCAGAAGTATTTTTTTAGAATTTAGATCTTTACTGATCTCAAAACAAACAAGCAAATAAAACTGATTTTTTTTTTCAACTAACAGAATTTTGTTTCAATAACAACACCAGTTATTTCAACTAAAATATTTGTTGAAATTGAAAGGTATGTGTCCTCACTAATTGACAGCATTTTTTTTCAAACAGTTGAATTAGTTGTTACAACCATCGTTTCTGCTAATCGAAAAACAAAAATGACAGTTTAGTTAAAACAACAATCGATTAGTTGTACCAAATTTTAACCAATCGAATTCAGAAAATCAACTAATATTCTGGTTGAAATGGGATCGCGGGTGGTTCCGTGTGTATTCACCGTTAATTTCAACTTTCATACTAATACATTGCTTCAAAGAATCCGTAACTTTCATAATTCTGACTTCATCCTTGAAAGTATAGGAATACATATTAGGAAACAAACTAATTGTATCTAACTTTTGGCCAAGTATATAATTTATATTTGCTTGATCGCATAGAATAGCTTGAATACGAAAAAAATTACTGTTGATCCAAATCCTTGAATTATCATATTTGAGATCTGAGCAAGCATCTTTTGTGCACAAATTTAAGCGATTGTAGTACAGTCTAGAATGATAGCTGAAATGACGTTGTGTTACATCATTATCGAAGAGGGTAGAATTATTCACAGCAAATATTTTTCGAGGATTATACTGAACTATGGATGTTTCTTAAACCATATAGACTGAACCCACTGCTTAATGACCGAATCTTGAGGCACCCTGCTGTTTTGACAAAGTTTATTCAAGTAATTTTTTTTCGATTTGAAGAACAGGTTTGTTGTTGCCACTGCAAAATTTTAATAGCATTCCGTTTCCTAAAAATATTAAACAAAGATGGTTAATATTTAGTTACTGATGTTACATGTCTGTGTTACCTGATTCATAAGGAAACAATGATGATTTATACAAAGCTCCAAGATTTCGAACAGTTTCTGCTAAATGAGACATCAAATGAACGTTGTAAGTCATTCGTCCTATTCCATAAATAGCCTCAAATTGGCAACCAAAAAGTTTAAGCTTTTTTTCGCACCAATTAATCATTTCCTCAGACAAATTTGGATCCAATAATAAAAATATTGTAGATGATAAAAGCATAATATGGTTCAATAAATGGTCAGGAAGAATTTTATATAAACTAGGATATATATAATGTAATAACATGGCTTCCCATTCGTTTGCTTTGAATTTTTTTACTTGATTCAATGAACGTAGATACCTCGGGAATGAGCTTGGAGGTCGGAAGGAGAGAAAACGTTTCTCAATATCTTTCATACGAAGTCCTACGTAAAATGGAGCTTTATGATTTTCACTTTCAGTTAGACTTGCCCATAACTGTTTCATAACCCCCAGAAGAACTGCGTGCATATAATCCGGAGGGTGATTTATAATGATATCGAATTCAGGCAGAGCCACGAAAACTGATTTATCTAATATTCCATGCACTTCTTGACCTGTAAATTGAACTTCATCCATCATTTTTCTAGTGGTCGCATCGTCACGTTTGGGATGCCGTTGACTTGGATAATATCTTATTGGGCTTGCATCAGTAGCTTTTCCGGGATGCAGACACATTGTAAATCCGTAGTCTCCATTATATTGCTTCATACACAAAACTTTACATCTTGCCACAGAATCCACGCAATTTTGTAGAAGACTAACTGTATAGTTTTGATTACCGATCGAGATACCTTTCTTGAGTATTCTTAATTCTATGCAAAAATATTTGTAGAGTAAATTAAGGTTGGCTTCTTCCATTGATAACCAAAGTGCAGCAATTAAAAGGTTGTGTTTGTTGAATCTAAGTACTGGCGGGAGATTGTTAAGTGTAACGAAAACCGGATAAAGTGTTTTTTTTTCGTACTCTTTCGAGACGCTGCACCATCAGTATTAGAACTCAACGTGAGATGTTTCTCCGGATGCTCTTTCATTAAACACCTTGCTACGCGTCCTCGAATAATATCACAAATATTCTTATTTTCGATTTCCATGGAATGCTGCTCAATTTCCAGGCTATATTTTAGTACCATTTCACGAAGTTGTGGCTCAACATCGAGGACCTGTCATCTCACTGTTTCCCGATCTGAATGCACGAGACAACGTCAGCACAATAACACCGAAAATCGGTAGAAAGGTAGCCAAAAAGTCCAGCAAGGCCCATTGCCGAAACAAGACACACACGAGAACCATCTCAGATCTGAACTATGGATGTTTCTTGAACCATATAGACTGAACCCACTGCTTAATGACCGAATCTTGAGGCACCCTGCTGTTTTGACTAAGTTTATTCAAGTAATTTTTTTTCGATTTGAAGAACAGGTTTGTTGTTGCCACTGCAAAATTTTAATAGCATTCCGTTTCCTAAAAATATTAAACAAAGATGGTTAATATTTAGTTACTGATGTTACATGTCTGTGTTACCTGATTCATAAGGAAACAATGATGAGTTATACAAAGCTCCAAGATTTCGAACAGTTTCTGCTAAATGAGACATCAAATGAACGTTGTAAGTCATTCGTCCTATTCCATAAATAGCCTCAAATTGGCAACCAAAAAGTTTAAACTTTTTTTCGCACCAATTAATCATTTCCTCAGACAAATTTGGATCCAATAATGAAAATATTGTAGATGATAAAAGCATAATATGGTTCAATAAATGGTCAGGAAGAATTTTATATAAACTAGGATATATATAATGTAATAACATGGCTTCCCATTCGTTTGCTTTGAATTTTTTTACTTGATTCAATGAACGTAGATACCTCGGGAATGAGCTTGGAGGTCGGAAGGAGAGAAAACGTTTCTCAATATCTTTCATACGAAGTCCTACGTAAAATGGAGCTTTATGATTTTCACTTTCAGTTAGACTTGCCCATAACTGTTTCATAACCCCCAGAAGAACTGCGTGCATATAATCCGGAGGGTGATTTATAATGATATCGAATTCAGGCAGAGCCACGAAAACTGATTTATCTAATATTCCATGCACTTCTTGACCTGTAAATTGAACTTCATCCATCATTTTTCTAGTGGTCGCATCGTCACGTTTGGGATGCCGTTGACTTGGATAATATCTTATTGGGCTTGCATCAGTAGCTTTTCCGGGATGCAGACACATTGTAAATCCGTAGTCTCCATTATATTGCTTCATACACAAAACTTTACATCTTGCCACAGAATCCACGCAATTTTGTAGAAGACTAACTGTATAGTTTTGATTACCGATCGAGATACCTTTCTTGAGTATTCTTAATTCTATGCAAAAATATTTGTAGAGTAAATTAAGGTTGGCTTCTTCCATTGATAACCAAAGTGCAGCAATTAAAAGGTTGTGTTTGTTGAATCTAAGTACTGGCGGGAGATTGTTAAGTGTAACGAAAACCGGATAAAGTGTTTTTTTTTTCGTACTCTTTCGAGACGCTGCACCATCAGTATTAGAACTCAACGTGAGATGTTTCTCCGGATGCTCTTTCATTAAACACCTTGCTACGCGTCCTCGAATAATATCACAAATATTCTTATTTTCGATTTCCATGGAATGCTGCTCAATTTCCAGGCTATATTTTAGTACCATTTCACGAAGTTGTGGCTCAACAGGTATAGTTACGAAAAAATCATGTCCTTGTGATTTACAAATAGCGCATAATGTTCCTTTCTTGGGTAGGTTGGTTCCAAAATCATATTGACAGAATGTACAAGCAAAAACACGTTTGGCATCATATTACGGAACTGAGACGCGAATGTTTCAAAATTTTCAGGGAAGCATTTTGTTCCACTAATAACATTCAGCATTTTCAATAAATCTTCTAGTGCATCTTGTGACAAGTTATGACGAACGTAGTAGTTCACAACCAAGAACAAAATTTCGGTTATAATTATATCAGAATTTACTCGAAATTGTGAATGATTCTTCTTCGAAAACACCTAAAAAAATAATCAAATTACCGAAAGTACTTTGAGCATACCATATTGACAAACTTTAAAAAAATCATTCCAATCGTTAATGTTGCCTGATTCATCGATATTTTCGCCATTGTGCTATATTCCATTGGGTATTTCACTGTCAACTGTACTGTTTAACTCATCAGCATTTTGTGTCTCTATTTTCACAAATTGATTAAAAAGTTGAAATGAATCGTGGTTTAAATTATCTTCATCTTGCCGAATGTTGGGATTCAACGATTGGCTGGCAGTTTCATTTGTCGACGCAAAAACAAATGAATTCCTACAGCTCCTTGGCACTGCTGTCAGTTCTGGAGAGATTCGGTCTTCAAATTCGTTCAAATATACCTGTTCTTTACCTAAATTGCCTTGTGACCGACGTGCCGGTTTTTTACGCTGAAAAATTTTAGTAAACTTATCATTCCGATTCCGTATTTCGATCGATTTTGTATATTCGTGATTCGACCGATGAGCCTGCAACGGCAGATGTTTACGCACTAACACAAAAATGTTATCACCAGTTCATTCTACACCGTGTATTTAACCTGCATAAAAAACCTACACGGAAAATAAAAACTACCTATTATTTGAGTTCTTTTTACTTAATGTTGAGTTCTTTTGAATCTTTTCTTTCGTTCGCTCCTTCCATTGTTGTCAAAATACAAAGAGCAAAACCACCCAACAGCGAGAGTTTCGTTCAATAAGCCAAAATTAAGTAAACCGTACCAACTTGAAATTGAGTCAATACGACTCCACTGTAAATATAACTTACCATTGAGTAGATATAACTAAGTTATTTTAAGCTATGTATACCATGAAGGGGTAGTACCAATATATTTAATTTTATTTCATATCAGCTTGAAATAATCTCATAAAATGAGTTGGAAGGTCATCATTTGACATCCATCACTAATTTACTGGCATGCTCATTCTTATTTGAAAACAATGTAAAAAACTACCAAGTTTTGAAAATTTTTAATAACGATATCAACCTATAGAACCTAACTAGGTTGATGATGGATTGAATATTTCCTGTCTTTAAGCCCAGTTTTAACTATTACAGTCATTCACTGTAGGGAGAAGTTTTCTAGATTCTTTACTGTGACATGGCAGATGACATAATGAGCATGTTGTCAAAATTCACATTTATTAGAGATTTTCATATGGATTATTTGTAAGAACGTACTACAATATTTAAAAAATCACAAATGCTCTATCTTTAAAATGTTGTCTCAAACTGTAAAACTCAATACATGCCTCGCAAAATTTATAATTAAATTTTGAAAATTTTTCGAATTTCCTGGAACCAAAAGCGGTCTTCAAGTTCTTACAGCAACCCTTTTTCAATTACACTAGAGATGCCAGATATTTTCATAGAAAATCTGTATTACCCAAAATGAAAAATCTGTTTTTATCTGTATCCACTATAGAATCGAAATATTTATAATAAAAATTTGTTGAGGTTATGTTATTCCTAAAATTTATGGTTTTATAATGAGAAATTGAATGAGTGCTCAATGTTCATATCATTCTACAACGACGACATTAAATGCTTTCAAATTTTCATCACCAATCGGAATCAACAAAACATAATTTCAATTTCGTATACTTTCAAACTGGCTTGATGAGTTGATGTAGGATCTCAGCGCTCAACTTAAACTATCAACACCATTTAAAGATTTTTAGATCAATTTGTGATTCGTCGATTGATTACAAAACTCTCATCTCGTCACTACTACCAAAGAGAGCTCAGACGAACGAAATTATTTTATTCTTTCCTTTTTTTGGAAAATCTGTATGAATCTGTATTAAGTTTAAAAAACCTGTACAAAATCTGTATTCTGTATGAAATCTGTATGTGCATGTAAAAATCTGTATAATACAGATAAATCTGTATAAATGGCATCTCTGCTTCCGGGTGGCAACCCTTTTTCTAAATAATCAAGACAACAAATGTAGAGGTGTACATAGGTGAAAAGTCTCAAAAGATAATTGTTTGTTTGTTTCGTTTTCTTCTCTATTATCAATATTATCATTATTGCTATTACTATCATTGTCATTGTCATTATCAGTATTAGTACTATTTCCATTGTTTTTTTTTTAAATTCCCTTGTCACAAAAATACCACGAAATGTGAAAAAGAGTATACTGTCAAACGTAATAGAAATTGTAACTGTACACATATCTGTATGAAATGTTCAAAACGACGTATGTAACATTGAGAGATTCTCTTTTTCCTCTTTCTCTTTTGATTATTGCAAAAGATTCCTGCTTTTTTCGGTAATTTCTCCAGAGTATAATTATCGTTATTATTATCGGTAAATAATTGGAGAGAAGGATTGCTAAGAGTGCCGTAATAATCAAAAGAGAAAGTAAACAAAGATAATCTCTCATTGTTACATACGACGTTTTGAACATTTTTTACAGATATTCAAATAATTCGCGAGATTGTTTATAGCTTTACAAATGACAAATGTGTCCACCTCTACTAAATATCTTGAGCTAGCAAGTCCAAATCAGTATCACTCAGATGTAAAAAAAGAACTGGCATTCCTGATTTCATAATAACTGTTGTTCCAGCTAGAGTGACTATAATCAGAGTGACGACAGCTGTTCGTTTGGAATGACAGCTACCAGTTCCAAACGAGCAAACGACCTGTCAATTCAATGTAAAGCTAATGGAATGTTTTGAATTGTTGCCAACATTACGGATGAGATGTCGTCACTCTGGTTATCGGCACTCTAGTTCCAGCTAGAGTGACTCACGATGTAAAATACACTGGTGGCGTGATAAGACAGTTTTGGTTGTGTTGGTAATTTTCTCACGATATTTAGTATGGCGCGCCGGGATTCAGGCATGTAAACATAAACAAACGACCAGTTCAGATTGGGAGTTACTCCGGTTGTCGCGCAGCCTGGCGAATCTTTGGCACTAATTGAAAGTCTGGACATTTTTTCTTCAAGGGCTTGCAAGATAACGTCGAAATATAGATAATTGTACACACATCCGATTCTGTTCATTTCGTTGGAGGAAGGATTTGGCGAATCGCACTTTGGAATCTATTCCGCACTTTGGAAATTATTTCTATGATGCTCTAAATGATTCCGAATTGGATGAATAAAATGTTGCACTTATTGATAATTTTATTTGATACACAATGGAGACCACACGTTGATTGCGCTTAACCGATCGGTTAACCGACAATGAATACATCTTGGTTTTACAGTTCCTAATCGATCAAACAATATCTGCCTGTAGCTCTTCATACTCTTAAGTATGGTTTTATTTGACTTATTATATTTTTTTCTGATGCAATTTATTGCTTTATCAACACCGCAAGGAAACATCAATCCATCATGAAACACCGAAGATGACAAAATGAAATCATTTCAGACTACCGATGTTCGCTCAAATTACACTGAAATCCGTCGTTGGAGAATGTTACCAGCCGAAGTTTGAGATTCCGAATGTTTACTGGGTACATCCGTTCGAGGTTAACTACAAGCGAGTTGGTCATACGCTGCTCTACTCTACGACACAGGCTTCAGTACGCCCGTTAACTCACACACAGAGCAAAAGTTTTATTTCAAGTTTCTATCCGTAATACGTAAACTTTTTTTTATGATTCGACGTGTTTCTGATCTTGTTATTTTTTTACAGAAGGATGGTGCTGTGCCCACTAAGTCTGGCTAGATCAATGCCATTTGCTTCTATATCAAATCCGTTTCGAAAATTTGTCTTTGAATCGAAGGTTGAGCTAAAATCAGTGTACTCATTATGTGTGATGATTAAAAATATTGAACTTACCATGCTTTTCTAAGACCCGATGTTGAAACCCACAAAATTTAAGCTGCATTTCGCTCGACTGATAATCTTTGGTCCCGAAATGTGCAGAACATACGCGCCAGTTCTTTACACAATTGTACTCCAGTCCGCAAAAAATATACGTTTTTTTCTAATAACCGGGATCTTCCATGCTCGATGGTATGAAATAGACAGATAATTTCCTCTAATTCGACGATTGAAACATCCCGGAACAAAACACCGCATTTCACTGTTAATATTTTCGCAAACAGAATCAACTCTAAATATTTTCATAAAAGCAACTCCCGGAACGTCATTTGTTTATGTTTTTCTTCTTCACTTCTCTCTGTTATTCCAATATAAAATGACAACCGCACTAACATATAGAAAAACGTGATCACCAGGTATTTTACATCGTGAGAGTGACTATTAGGCTCTCTGACAGCTCACTTACAACCACAAATGCAAATGAGATTGGTTTGTTTTCATCAGGAAACGCATTCATTAAACACGGTTCAGACGATCAATCAACTTCCGTCGACGTCCAGATTATTTTTATTAATTTTTTTAGCCGAATATTGCTCACGTATCCGACGTTAAAATGTTCCGTGAGCTTGACGTAGTGTCCTTTCATATGAATTGCTTACAATTAATGTTATTATTCCGTAATCGTTCCATGCTGGTGATAGTCACTTGATGCTGCGTGTGAATCGCTTTTACATATTGTTTTGTTTTCATCAGAAAACGTGTTGGCCAACCATTTTACAGTAGGGCCGCCGTTCATTTTTCACCGGACATAGAATTCTATGTCCGGTGAAAAATGAACGGCGGCCCTACTGTAAAATGGTTGGCCAACACGTTTTCTGATGAAAACAAAACAATATGTAAAAGTGATTCACACGCAGCATCAAGCGACTATCGCCTGCATGGAACTATTACGGAACAACAACATCAATTGTAAGCAATTCATATGACAGGACACTACGTCAAGTTCACGGAAAATTTTAACGTCGGATACGTGAGCAATATTCGGCTAAAAAAATTAATTGAAATAATCTGGACGCCGACGGAAGTTGATTGATCGTCTGAATCGTGTTTAATGCATGCGTTTCCTGATGAAAACAAACCAATCTCATTTGCATTTGTGGTTGTAAGTGAGCTGTCAGAGAGCCTAATAATTAGAGTGACGACAGCTGTTCGTTTGGAATGACAGCTACCAGTTCCAAACGAGCAAACGACCTGTCAATTCAATGAAAAGCTAATTTCTATGCTAGGTTTCTATGCCCGGTGAAAAATGAACGGTGGCCCTACTGAAAAATGGGTGGCCAACACGTTTCCTGATGAAAACAAAACAATATGTAAAAGCGATTCACACGCAGCATCAAGCGGCTATCACCTGAATGGAACGATTACGGAACAACAACATTAATTGTAAGCAATTCATATGAAAGGACACTACGTCAAGTTCACGGAACTTTTTAACGTCGGATACGTGAGCAATATTCGGCTAAATAAAATTAATAAACCAATATGAACGTCGACCGAAGTTGATTGATCGTCTGAACTGTGTTTAATGCATTCATTTCCTGACGAAAACAAACCAATCTCATTTGCATTTGTGGTTGTAAGTGAGCTGTCAGAGAGCCTAATGGAATGTTTTGAACTGTTGCCAACATTACGGATGATAAGTCGTCACTCTGGTTATAGGCACTCTAGTTCCAGCCTTATGGCGTGAGCGTTTTTCTTTTGTGACTCAATTTGTGGTGAAAATGGGGAAAACACGGAAAACCAATTCCCAAAAGTTGATGTTGAGAATGGCCAACACTGTGAATATGGGATTTGATAAAGAAAATGTAAGTATTTAAGGAAATTTGATGGATTATATTCACATATCATGCAACATAAGATAAAAGTTTTCTTTCTCTTAGGTTACGGTGAACAAGCAAGAAGAAAATAAAACATTGCGTATGAAGCGTACGAGACATCCACTGCGAAAGGTAACACAAAATACCAAAATATTACAGACGACCATGCATGAAGAAATTAAAAACATTGGTTCTGATTCGGAAGAAGAATACGTCCAGGAGATCGCTGTGGACAACACCAGACAGGATTTGGAGAAACAAGATGAGTTAATTCAATTAGCGGACTCCAGTGAAGCTGAAAAAGGTCAATCGAGTGCAGTGTCCGATGTAAATCCTACCGCAGCAATCATCGCAAAATTATTGGACAAAATCACGAACCTTGGATGATGATAACCTGAAGTTGCGGAATCTGAACATGAAGCTGCAAACAGCATTAATTGACAAACCCGGAGAAGTTTCTTTTGAAGAGATTCCTGGGTACCCCGATAGAACGTGGCTTCTAAAAGTGTCGCAAGCTGCGGAGGATTCAGATTATTTATTCGTAAAAGAGATTAATAGAGAGTAGATCTGGCCTTGCTATGAAAAATTTGCAAGGAAAACCGAAAATTTTACGATAAATTGTTTTATTTTGCTGATTTTGCGTGTCCATGCTTCTTCTACGCAAACCATACAGCAGAGTGCTCACCGGCGTGTACACCTCTGTGAAAATATCTGCATCCACCTCAGAGAATTTATTAGCTAATGCTTTAGCACTTTGGTGCGATTCAGTGGAAGAGGTAAAAGGAAAAAACAAACGCACTCATGATGCGTGCACACTTACACAACAGTGGTGTATAAATGTGAAAGAGAAGAGCTCTCGTTGAAGATGTCAGTGCGAGGGGAGAAATTTTGCTTGCTCTTCGTCACACAGAGGAGATAGACATCTCTGCCTTGAGGTATTTCGCCTAGATGGTGAAAATTGAAATGGTGGGTATATATTTTTTAATAATCCTTTTCTCTTTGTTTAAATTTCATTATTGTTTTTTTCAGGTATGCTCTTTCAATTGGGTTTCTGGATTTATTTATTTGATCATTTATTATAAAAAATCAACAGACACAGTATGTCCTAATGGTTATTTCGAGTGTAAACAAATTTTGAAGAATAATGACTGCATTCTTGTAAAAAGTTAAAAAAAAGATAAATAAATTTAAAGCTTTTTTAAAAACCATGCAATTTGACTATAAATTTGGAAGAAATTTGCTATTCAGCTATAGAATACCTAATTCGGCTATTTAATCCAAAAGCAAATTAATTGCTTATTTTGCTATTGAACCGCAAAATTTTATTTGGTGTTACTTTGCTATTTTAAAAAACTGAATTAGATATTGTTTTACTCTTGGGCGGCTTTATTCTTGGTATTTTGTTTTGCCATTTTAGCTTCTAATTCAACCTAACGAATATCAAATACAGCTATTCTGGTATTCCAAAAAGAATAGCCGAAATTGGTTTGCATTAACTCTTCTCTTGTGATCGGGAAAACTGCATGAAACGTCGAGATTGAGTGTCATCTCTAAAAAATTTTTTTTTTTTTGAGAAAATCAACTTTCTGTGACTTTGATATTTTTTCTAAGTCCCAAAAAGTCGATTTTTTCAAAAAAAATTTTTTCGAGACGACACTAAATCTCGACATTTCATGCAATTCTAAGCCTTTTGGCATCAAAATTTTTTTTTTTGATTTCTGAAATTTCATATACCGCGCAAGATTCTCAAAGATGGCTCAACCGATTTTAACAAACTTAGGCTCGTTTGAAAGCTACTATCAGAGTATTGATCAAGTTTGAAGACCAAATGGCTGTGACTTTTGGTTCCGGAGATACAATGGTATAAGAGACGTAACCGACAAAGCACGTTGATTTTTACCGCTTTTAATATATAAGGGTGAAAAAAATTTGGGATCACCTCTATTTTCGTAGAGCTCTAGTGCTCAAAAGTTTAAGCACCTCGAAAAAAGCTCTCATGCAAAATTTGAGCTAAATCGGACATGCGTTAGTGGTGCTACCCGGTAGTGAAGGGTTTGACAATTTTTGATCATGAAAAAGCACCATAGCACAGTGGTTTGAATCGACAAAAACATGAACTTAATTCTTTAGCTGCTAAACCGTTGATCCAATAAGAATCCAATAGACCCATTCGGCGAAATATCATTCGACGAAATGGCTTTCGGCGAAACGGCTTTCGGCGAAATGGCTTTCGGCGATATGACCATCCATCCAATATACATAGTTTCTTTGGAGAACTCATTCACAAAAATATACCTCGTGATTTGATCACAAAAAAATGTGCAAAGCCTACTACGATGAAAGTTCATTTCAACAACTTTTTTCCCTTAAGAGATAGAGAAAAGATGTCTTCTACAAAGTTTTAGAGCTTCTAACGAGAAAAAACTTTGCCGAAGATGCTAAAGGTCTAGCGCATATAGTTTCTGATATATGAAGCATTTTCGTTTGAAATCACTTAAAATCAATTTTTTGTGCATAATTTTTTTCGCAATTTTTTTTGTTTCAATTATAGAGGCTTTAACATTAATGTCATTCGCCTCTTCGGCCAGAAACATTTTCTGACCCTATGGGCGGGGTTGGGAATCGAACCCAGGCGGGCTGCGTGAAAGGCATCGACTTACCCATCACGCTATACCCGTCCCCTTTTTTCGCAATTATTTTCAGTGTCTACTATGTTGGAGACAATTACTAAAATCGTAAAATTACACATTTTTGTTGAAGACTGTTCACGGTTTGGCCTTTTCCCTAAAAAGTTATTTAACATTTAAACTTTTATATACACTAACTTTAACTACTAATAGGAAGCAGGGTCGCAGACAAAAAAGCACATACATATACTTTTTGGAAAGCTTAAATCAAATAATATAAAGTTACGAAGTGCGTAGCGTGGCCTTTTTAAATTGTGTGAATGAGACTACAAAATATAGAATGCTTATTTGACCATTTTCTTAGGAAAAACGTACATTAATAAAATTGTTTATCTTCATATCACGCGTTATTTTTGATATCGACCGATAAGTTACCTTTAGGCAAAAACTTGTGCAAGAAATTGCAGTCGAAGTTTAAAAAAAATAGAGTATTAGTTTTAACACCAGACGAAAGAGAAGACTTTTCACTATAGCTTATTATTATGACTTACTCTCAGCGAGTACCGAGTCTGTCGGAATTCCTCTTAAAAGTGAATGTTGATAGGTGTTTTATTGACCGTTATCACATAAAAAAATCGCGAGATATAACCGACTTCAGTAGAAAATGTAATAGAATTGCAGTAAGGCAACCGATTGGTTATAAATTTCCTAAAACCAAACAAACTTTTTTTGGTAGTTATTATTCTTTATTCTTAGTCTGTGCACGTTTTTATACTCGAGTTGAGGCATTTCTCTTTAAAAAAAAATGTCTAGACTCATAATTTACATAATTTGATTTGATACTTTACCGTGTACGCCTGTATGTAAGAGCAAATTCAGCAGTTAAAAGTTCTATATGGATGATCTATAATAAAACAGAAACTGGAACAAACGCCCCAGCAAGCCGTTCTAGTTTTATTTATTCGACCAGTTCTTCTGTCAAATTTAAAACTGGTCTACGATGCCGTTCTATTTTTTGTATGTTTGAAACACGAGTAAAACACTGCTGGGGCTGCCAGTTTTTCTTGTTATAAAATCCAGATTTAAATTTTTTAACTGACATAAATTATGCATCTAGAACTAGAACACTACTGAATATGCCCTAACGTTATATTATCATTGACCAAATGCTCCAGCATTTGTATTAACCAACTCTTTTGTGTTCTTAAAAATAATATGCAGTGCTGCTCTCACCAACACCAACAGTGCATATTTGGAGCAGGAAATTTAATATACTTTAAAAGTAAAACCAATCGTCAATATAAATAAACGGTCATATTAATTGAAATTAATGTATTCCAATTTAGTTTTACATCGAGGATGGTTTTAAATCGAATTTTTTATTCAATTGATGTCCATTTCATAGTACTATTTATTTAGAAATCGTGTGAGTTTCTTTTTTTTCAATTCATAAGAACATATCTCGTAGAATGACATGATTTTACAAAAAGGATTCAGCCTTTCAAGCAGGCTACACTTACACATTTCAACACATAAAAATTAATGTCAGAAGACTTAAATTTAAAATATGTTTTTGGGCGTACTGGTAATGGTGTAAGATATTAAATTATATTCAATCATTCCACCATTGCACCAAAGCTACACTAACGACCGATTCCAATTTTTGAACATTTCCTACAAAGCTCTTTTTAATAAACAAAAAATAGTAGTTTTAGTAAATGTTTTTGCTAAGAAAATGGTAAAAAATCACTCTATATTTCGTTGTCTTATTTACACAATTTAAAAAGGCCACGTTAATCACTTCGTATCTTTGTATTACTTGATTTAAGCTGTCCAAAAAGTATATGTATGTGCCTTTTTGTCTGCGACCCTGCTTCATATTACTAGTTAAAATTAGTGTATATAAAAGTTTAAATGTTATGTACCTTTTTAAGGAAAAGTCTGAACCGTGCACAATCTTCAACAAAATGTGTAAATTTACGGTTTAAGTAATAGTCTTGAACATAGTAGACACTGAAAATAATTGCGAAAAAAGTTATGTCCAAAAAATTGATTTTAAGTGGTTTCAAACGAAAATGCTTCATATATCCGAAACTATATGTGTTAGACCTATCTTTCTTCGGCAAAGTTTTTTCTCGTTAGAAATTCTAAATCTTTGTAGAAGACATCATTTTTCTATCCCTTGAGAGAAAAAAAGTTGTTGAAATGAACTTTCATCGTAGTACGCTTTGCACATTTTTTTACTGTGATCAAATCACGAGGAATATTTTTGTGAACGAGTTCTCCAAAGGAACTATGTATATCGGATCAACGGTTTAGCAGCTAGAGAATTAAGTTCACGTTTTTGTCGATTCAAACCACTGTGCATAGGGGGGAGTACTTAAAATTTTCAAAATCGAATATTTTTTTTGATGCCAAAAGTCTCAAAACTGCATGGAACGTCGAGATTTAGTGTCATCTCTAAACAATTTTTTTTTGGAAAAATCAACTTTCTGGGACTTTGATATTTTTTCTAAGTCCCAAAAAGTCGACTTTTTCAAAAAAAAATTTTTTCGAGATGACACTAAATCTCGACGTTTCATGCAATTCTAAGCCTTTTGGCATCAAAATTTTTTGTACTCCCTCCTATGGTGATTTTTCATGTACTCCCTCCTATGGTGATTTTTCAAGATATATGAAAATTCCACTAAGTGAACTGAGAAGGGTTTTGCCTTTCTCATATAGAAAGGTTATGCAATCACTGTGAAAACCGACTTTTGAACCGCGGCCCGGAGGGCCGAGTGTCACATACCATTCGACTCAGTTCGTCGAGTACGCAAAATGTCTATGTGTGTATGTGTGTGTATGTGCGTATGTGTGTATGTAACGTTTTTTTGCACTAACTTTTCTCAGAGATGGCTGAACCGATTTTCACAAACTTAGCTTCAAATGAAAGTTCGTGGTCCCATACAAAATATCTGCTTATTATTCGGATCCGACTTCCGGTTCCGGAGTTATGGGGTAAAATGTGCAAAAAATGAAAATATGTGTTCTAACTTTTCTCATAGATGGCGCTACCGATTTTAACAAACTTAGGTTCAAATGAAAGGTCCTGTGGTCCCATACGTAATTCCTGAATTTCATCAGGATCCGACTTCCGCATCCGGAAACATAGGGTAAAGCGTGTTTAAAATATTGTACCATCACTGAAAAGAGCGAAAAACTGTAGAAAGTTTTCTAAATCGACATCAAATCTTTTCCAATGGATAGTTTTTATCAGTAGACGGTCAAACAAATCTCTTTCCGTTATTCTTTTAAGAATCGAAGAAAATAATTTTGAAGAATTCCACAGTATTATATATGATAGTTAATTGATATGAGAAAGGCATCATTACACCACTAGGTGGATTAAAACAGGTTTAGCCTTTCTCTATAGACAGGTATTAGAATTGCTGGAAAAACCGACTTTCGAACGGAGCCTCGGAGACCCATAGTGTTATATACCATTCGACTCAGTTCGTCGAGATCGGAAAATGTCTGTGTGTGTGTTTGTATGTGTGTGAGTGTGTGTGTATGTGTGTGCACTTTTCGAAGATATTAGAACGCGCTCAATTTTCTCAGAGATGGCTGAACCGATTTTAACAAACTTGGGCTTGTTTGAAAGCTAATGTCGGACCATTGATCAAGTTCGAAGATCAAATGGCTGTGACTTTTGGTTCCAGATATATGATGGTATAAGTGACGTAACCGACAAAACACGTTGATTTTTACCGCTCTTATATATAAGGGTGCCAAAATTTTTGGATCACCTCTATTTTCGTTATTTTCTAGTGCTCAAAAGTTTAAGCACATCGAAAAAAGCCTTCATGCAAAATTTGACCTAAATCGGACATGCCTAAGGGGTGCTGTCCGGTATTAAAGGTTTGACAATTTTCGATCTTGAAAAAGCACCATAGGGGGGAGTACATGAAATTTCCAAAATCGAAAATTTTTTTTCATACTAAAACTCTTAAAACTACAAAGAACATCAAAATTTAGTGTCATCTCAAAATAAATTTTTTTTTTAAAATCAACATTCTGGGACTTAGAAAAATTCTCATATTTTTTCTTAGTCCCAAAAAGTCGACTTTTTCAAAAAAATTTTTTTTTCGAGATGACACTAAATCTCGACGTTTCATGCAATTCTAAGCCTTTTGGCATCAAAATTTTTTTTTCGATTTGGAAAATTTCATGTACTTTCCCCTATGGTGATTTTTCAAGATGATGAAAATTCCACTAAGTGGACTGAGAAGGCTCTTTTGCCTTTCTCTATAGAAAGGTATTAGAATTGCTGGAAAAACCGACTTTCGAACGGAGACTCGGAGACCCATAGTGTTATATACCATTCGACTCAGTTCGTCGAGATCGGAAAATGTCTGTGTGTGTTTGTGTGTGTGTGTATGTGTGTGCACTTTTCGAAGATATTAGAACGCGCTCAATTTTCTCAGAGACGGCTGAACCGATTTTAACAAGCTTGGGCTCGTTTGAAAGCTACTGTCGGACCATTGACCAAGTTCGAAGATCAAATTTCTGTGACTTTTGGTTCCGGAGATATAATTGTATAAGTGACGTAACCGAAAGCGCGTTCAAATACAACGCTTTTTGTCGGTTACGTCACTTATACAATCATATCTCCGGAACCAAAAGTCACAGCCATTTGATCTTCGAACTTGATCAATGGCCCGATAGTAGCTTTCAAACGAGTCCAAGTTTGTTCAAATCGGTTCAGCCATCTCTGAGAAAATTGAGCGCGTTCAAATACAACGCTTTTTGTCGGTTACGTCACTTATACAATCATATCTCCGGAACCAAAAGTCACAGCCATTTTATCTTCGAACTTGATCAATGCCCCGATAGTAGCTTTCAAACGAGCCCAAGTTTGTTAAAATCGGTTGAGCCTTCGAAAAGTGCACATACATACACACATACACATACACATACATTTGAGCTTTCAAACGAGTCCTATAGTCCTATAGCTATAGGCCTGGGGTGTCCTTTGCTGTATCAAGAATACGTCTTCACATAACTCGGTCCATGGCTGCTCGTCGCCAGCCACTCAAAGCACGGATGCTTCTGAGATCACCCTCCACTTGATCGATCCACCTTGCTCGCTGCGCTCCTCTTCTTCGTAGACGTCCGATTTTAGCTGTCCGTACGATAGGTGGTTCTCCTGGCAGCTGTTGCAATGCGTGATTCATACGCCGTCTCCACGTTCCGTCTTCCATCTGCACTCCGCCATAGATGGTCATCAGTACCTGTCTTTCGAAAGAACACTGAGGGCGTGTTGGTCCTCTGCCAACATAGTCCAGGTCTCGTTGCCATAGAGAACAACCGGTGAGCGTTTTGTAGATGGTCAATTTCGTGCGGTGGCGTGCTTTTCTCGATCGGAGGGTTTTTCTGAGTCCAAAATACGCACGATTCCCTGCCAAAATACGTCAGCGAAGTCAAAAAGATGTACGGACTTTCGGAAGATCGTGCCACTCGTGTCGATCCTCGCTCTTCGAATCACGTCTTCCAGGGCAATATTGAACAAGATACAAGAAAGTCCATCACCTTGACGTAGCCCTCTCCGAGATTTGAAGGGACTATCCATAGTTGCTTTGACCAATCGCGTCAGTTTATCCGGGAAACCGTATTCGTGGATTATCTGCATAGCTGTTCTCGATCGATTGTGTCGTATGCTGCTTTGAAGTCAATGAATAGGTGATGCGTGGGTACGTTGTATTCACAACACTTCTGGAGTACTTGTCTTACCGCGAATATGTGATCCGTAGTGGCGCGGGCTCCAGGAAATCCCGCTTGGTACGGCCCTACGAATTCCTTAGCTATTGGTGATAGACGACGGCAAAGGATTTGGGAGAGTACCTTGTAAGCGGCATTCAGCAATGTGATTGCGCGGTAATTGCAACAGTCTAGCTTATCGCCCTTTTTGTAGACGGGACATACCACTCCATCCATCCATTCCTGCGGTAGAAACTCCCCCCAATTCTTAGAAATCACCCAGTGCAGCGCTCTAGCCAGTGCCTCTCCTCCATGTTTGAGCAATTCGCCTGGCAACTGGTCATTGCCCGCGGCTTTGTTGTTCCTCAGCTTGCCGATCTCCTCACTTATCTCCGACAGATCAGGGGCTGGAAATCTGTCGTCGGCTGGGCGTGCACCCAGATTGATTCCTGTACCATTCTCTGTATATTGTGCTTCGCCATTCAGATGCTCGTCATAGTACTGCTTCCACCTGTCGATCACCTCACGTTCGTTCGTGAGAAGGTTACCACTGGAATCTCTGCACATTTCGGCCTGTGGCGTGTAGCCTCTACGTGAGCGGTTCACTTTCTCATAGAACTTCCGTGTGTCATTTGCGCGGTACAGCTGTTCCATCGCTTCGCGATCTTGGTCTTCCTGGTGGCGCTTTTTCCTCCGAAAACCAGTGTTCTGTCTGTTCCGTGCCTGTCTGTATTGTTCATCATTCGCCCTCGTGCGGTGTTGCATCACCCTTGCTGCATTTTATCTTCGACTAACTGCTGACATGCGCCGTCAAACCAGTCATTTCCTCGATTCGATAACCTCGTTCCTAGTACGGTTGAAGCAGTGCTACTCACGGCGGACCTTATATTCCTCCAGCCGTCTTCAAGAGTCGCCGAGCCAAGCTGCTCTTCCGTTGGTAGCACTTGCTCCAGCTGTTGTGCGTATTCTCTGCAGTACGAACGCTACATAGCTGCTCGAGATTGAGTCCCAGCGTTCCTGTGCGACGAGTATTGTGCACCGTCGATAGTTTTGAGCGCATACAAACTGCGACAAGGTAGTGGTCAGAATCAATATTGGCACTGCGGCAAGTGCGGACATTGATGTCGTCGGAGAAGAATCGCCCGTCGATGAGAACGTGGTCGATTTGATTTTCCGTATGTTGATCCGGTGATCTCCAGGTGACTTTGTGGATATCTTTGCGGGGAAAGAAGGTGCTTCGAACTACCATTCCTCGGGAGGCTGCAAAGTTTACGCATCGTTGACCGTTGTCGTTTGTTACCGCGTACAGGCTCTCCAACCCGATCACGGGAATGTACATTGCCTCCCGGCCTACCTGACCATTCATGTCGCCGATGACGAGTTTTACATCCCACCGTGGACAGCTGTCGTAGGTTTGTTCCAGCTGCGCGTAGAATGCTTCCTTCTCGTCATCGGGTCTCGTCTCGAGTGAGCAGTGCGCGTTGATGATGCTGTAATTGAAGAAACGGCCCTTGATCTTCAATACGCACATTCTATCACTGATTGGCTGCCACCCCATCACGCGCTGGCGCATCTTTCCCGACACTATAAATCCCGTTCCTAGAACGATGGTTGTACCACAGTTCTGGTAGAAGGTAGCCGCTCGATGCTCACTTTTCCACACCTTCTGCCCGTCCAACAAAGTTCCTGCAGTGCTACGACATCGAAGCCCCGGATTTGAAGCTCATCATGCAGCATTCGGTCGTATCCTGGGAAGCCAAGCGATTTGCAGTTCCATGTGCCAAGCTTCCAATCGTAGTCCTTTGTACGTTGCGTAGGTCTTTGCCGATTATTCCGAGTCGTATTTCCTTCTTGATCGTACGTAACATATGTTTCCCGGGCGGCTTGTTAGGCCTGCACCAACCTCCTGTCTCGCCGGAGGGCCATCGTGTTAGCACTGTTTAGAGTCCCACACTGACACAAGGATGGTAATCAGCCACTCCCAACATGGAGAACAAACGCTGTTTCGAGCCGCCCCAACATGGTGAACAGACGCTCGGGTAGGCTCGCTCTCTGTAAAGAGAAGGCAAGGCCCCCTTCCCTGTCAGCATACGACCAAGGTCCCATCGGGGTTGGTTACCCGATCTTTCCTATGGTTGCTCGTACCCTAGCCAGCACCGCGGGGAGTTAGGGATAGGAGTTACTGGACAAGAGGCTAAGAACCACATTGGAGCCTGAATTGCGCATCGTCCAGTCGTTTACCAACATTAAGTGTTTTTGATTTTCGAAAATCGGTCTAGGTTTTGAATAATTGATCAAAAACGCGATTTTCGCAATCCGCTATATTTCACCTTAAGATCTTACTTTGAATGCGCTGAAGCCTACGTTTGTGCGTTTGTGTACAACCCCGCCAAACAGGGACTGCGTATTCAATTGCGGGGTAGATGATTTGTTTATAGACAGCCATCTGATTTTTCAGGCACAGTTTAGAGTTTCTACAAATCAGCGGATACAGAGACCTAATGAGTATGCTGCATTTTTGAACGATATTGTGAACATGTGACCTGAATATCAGATATCTGTCAAAGGTGAGTCCTAGATAGATAACTTCGTTGGACCATTGGATGGCCGTCTGATGGAACAAGTTTTGGAGATCTTGAATGTGGAAACAAGATGACCTGAGTTTTTGCTGCATTGATCACAATTTTCCAACTTGTTAAATATTCAGTTAGAGCGTCCAGAACTGTCTTTAGTTTATTCCTCACAGCATTAATGACACGACATTTGTAAAGAATGGCAGTATCATCAGCAAATTGTGACAGAACACCACCACCCGGAAGAGGTGGAATGTCTGATGTAAAAATGTTGTAAAGGATGGGACCTAGGATACTTGCTTGGGATTCATCAGCAGGAATAGTAAATCTTTCTGAAAGTGCATTTTTCAGAGAAACCTGGAATGCTCTATCTGCAAGATAATTTTTGATAATTTTAATAAGATACATCGGAAAATTATACCGATGCAGTTTAAACACCAGGCCATCATGCCACACATTATCGAATGCATTTTCAATATCCAATATTGCCATGGCAGTCGTTTTGGACACTGATTTGTTTTGCTGGATGACATTGTTAACCCTTGCGAGTTATGGATGGGGGATCTTCCTTTCCGGAAACCAAACTGTTCTTCCAGTAATGTATCCTGTTCATCTGCGAAAGCAAGAATTCGGCTTTTTATTGACTTTTACAAACAGCTTGGATAGGGCAGAGAGTAGGCTAATGGACCGATAGCTCTTGGAAAAGAAAGGATCTTTCCCCGGTTTCAAAACTGGGATATCATTCAATAAAAACCATTCAAGCGAAGAGGTTGTGTTTCGATTATGCTAGCTCGTGAGTTAACGGGTGCAGGTTGTTAAGACTGTGCTAAGTGCTAGTGCTAATCGCCAAGGCAATATTCGGGGCGTTTCCCGACTGGAAAGCTAGCAACAAAGGCCATCCCGTTCATACGGACAGAGGTGTAGAGACTCAGAGATGTAGGCGCATAGAAGTGACGAGTCACAGAGGTGCCATAGCATGAAGGTGCGAAGACGAAGGGGCGCAAAGACACAGAGGTGCTAAAGCAGCCCTGTGCTGATTACCAGGTACCAGAATTTGTACACTGAGTAGGATCGATAGAGATGACATATATCGTGAGATGCTACACTGCAAGCATCACATTTGATCGCCACCAAGAGCAATAGAACTGTAACTGGGGTCAGGTACAGGCAGCATACCAAGTTCAGTGGTGACCACAACGACGGCAGATCAACGGATATAGCAGGAAACAATACCAAAAGACTGCCAATTGGGAATCTTTGGATGAGCGTCACGTCGTTCTTTATGACAGAGGAACAGAGACAACAGCAACAATGTAGATTTAATTTAATTTAATTTTTTTATTTCACTTATAACTGAAATTTTTACTGTAAAGAAGTTTTTATTTTGATATTATTAATTTACAAAAAAATCAGTTAAACTAATGGAAGATCATCCTAATCCGATTTCGGATACTAGTAAGAGCTTAAATGCTCCAAGGGCTAACATTATTATTAAATTTGATGCAAATTACAAAGGATTTGACATCAAATTTCTCTGAAGTTGTAGAAACCTCTAAAGATAATAGCGACAAAATTCAAGTTGTTGTTAACGATTTGAACGAGGCAAACGATATTGTAACCTGTTCATATTCTTGATATTTGGAGATTTGCGTTCTTTCTGATGAACGATGCACATTTAATAAAACCTCCAACCTCCGAGAGGATTTAGAGATTTTACAAAAGCGACACCATTCTGCACTCCCGGAAGAATGCAGAACGATTCGCAGTTTGTACGAGCAGAAGTAAATTCGGTACCCCATAAAAGATGCCACACAATCTGCTAAACCCTATTCAAGTTGAAAAAATTCAGAAATACAGAAAGAATTCATTCACTCCAGGAAGAACGATAAACCCTTCTGACTATAGCTCCTTACCACATTGGGTGAAAAACGAGCGAATATCCTTTAATTGTAACTCCGCATACACAGACTCTACCATGTGTAGAGAACAAAAAACCCGGATTCGTAGTTGCGTCAATGCGGATCAGTTACATATCAGATGACATGAAGTACCATAATCGCATTTACACAAATCACACGAATAATACCAAATACAAATTATAATACGGAATACTTCGACAAATTTTCAAGGACACATTTTGCATCGTGCGGTACACTGTCATGATACACTGTCAGAGTGACAATGTACTTTAACGAATTTTCTATAAAACTAGCAACACTGAAGGGTAAGAACAAATTCACCGTGGTTACTGTTTATTGTAGTGAAAAATAAACTTGAACTATGTTGTTGTGTATGAGATATGGTTATTCCATATCGGATTTTATTTTTTGTCCTTGGCTTTTCAGGATGTTTGCTCCTTGGCTTTTCGGAAATTGCTCAGTATTATATGTTAGAATGTCTCGGCACTGTTCACCGAATCGTTGTGGTAGCCATCCGTTCTTCTCATTGCAAATCACTCCCGTCAGAGGAGTAGGAATTTTTCCAACATCTGCTAAATGCGGGGAACCTTTACGTCATAATACTAATAGAAAATAATTCAATTAATAAGTTTATCCATCGTGAGAGAAAAACTGCTGTGTCTGCCACCGTTCGGGCTATAATCAATTTGTCTGGGTCACGCATAGATGAGTGACTATTGGGAAAACGCATACACAGCTTGTATTTGTTTCTCTTTTAACTTTTATTTTATCGTGTAGAGCGTTAATCGCTGTTTCCGTGGTACGTATACGAATCGTACCCATGTTCCACGCAAGGCCCGTTTATGAAATAAAGTCCCATCACTGCCAAAATATATCGCCATTCTTCATCCATCGATTAGCTGGAGTGTACCTTTGAATTTGTTGCAATACAGCATCGGAAAACATAAACAAACAAACTTGTTTTGCGCCGTAGCAACTAGCATAAAGCGTTGCCAGAAACGATCTCCTTCCACATTTTCAAACTATCGCAACGAAAGGGAGCAATTTGCTAGGCTTACTTGTTCAGGCTGTGAACCAAACATTGGCGGTTCGTTTGTATGGGACTTAGGGGTATTATTATTTGTATTTGATAATACTCTGCACGTTGAATAGAAGCCATGTGATACTTAAGTTTGCAATGTTCAGTCAGAGCTCTGACCAGAATACTGCAATGATGCTTGGAAAAATGCAGTATCTACTTTGACATTTTCAGATTTAAATCTGGTAAAAATGCTTCTGTCTGAGCGCAAGTTTGCAAACAGCGCGAGCACCTGGCATGTTTGGATGCAGCCCAAGAACGAATCTTGTGCTTTATTCTACTAGTTGAAAGTGATAAAGCTGGTTCAGGACCAACGAAATCATTCGTTGCACCGGCTCATCAGCCCATTCATTTCCAGTCATACCAAAATGGCCGGGTACCCATAAGAAGTAAACAGTATTTGAAATGCTGAGGTCTTCAATTTGAGGTCGACATGCGATCACTACATTCGACCGTGAATCATTCGAACTGAATGCTTTTAAGGCTGCCTGACTGTCGGAACAAAAATAAATTCGTTTACCACAGCTCCTCTGCTTAAGTGCCGATTGTATTCCACACATAATCAAGTAAATTTCTGCTTCGAACACAGCACAGTATCTACCAAGTAAATGAGACTGCTCTAGCCTCATTTTACGACAGCAGACACCAGCACCAACAACAGAGAACCGTCCGTATACCAACTATGTGTTCATCAAGTTGTCGTTCCAAACAACCAGACAACCATTCCTCACGAAGAGGATAGCTCACATTGAATGTTTTGAAAGGAAAACTGCATATGAGAGTTAGATCACTAGGAGCGAGTAAATAGTCATCCCACGTAACCATTTGAGACCACAAGCGAGTGTGGCTAGTAGCATAATCTACAGGGTTACTTTTCGAAAGCCCTGTAACCATAAGACGGTATTCACAAGATAATACTTCTTGTTTTAGGAACTCAGGTAGTGGTTTAATGCACAGTAGCGCCTCTAGAGCAGCAGTAGGAGTTGACGAGAATGCACCTGTCATCGCCATTAGTACCATCCTTTGGAGATGACTTAGCTTTGACTAAACTTTCGCGACTTTTTCTTCTGTTACCATATAAGACATCCATATGCTAAAATTGGTCTAACAATAGTTGTGTACATTAAATGAATGTATCTGGGTTTGAGTCCCCATGATTTTCCAACAGCTCGTCTGCATTGGCCGAAAGCCATGCAAGCTCTTTTAATCCTGAAGTCAATGTGAGCAGACCAATTCAGTTTTAAATCGAGAATAACCTCGACGTATCTAACTTGATCAACCACAGTAACCTTTGAAGCGAAGAACTGTAACGGACGAGCTCCTGTGATTATCCTACGATGAGTGAAAAGCACCATTGATGTTTTGCCCGGATTTTTCAGATAATCCAACCTGACAACATCATTGCTAAACAGATCGCAGGGCTTTTTGCATTAAATCAAAGAGAATGTTAATGCTTGTACCGGTCAGCAATATATGATAATCGTCGGCAAAACCATACGGCAAATCCAAGGTTATTATCTTTCCTTAACAAACCATCAGCGACTAGGTTCTATAAAAGTGAGGACAGTACACCACATTGAGGACACCTACAGACACTCAGCTTTCTAATCTCTGCTTACCGAAGCGATGAACAAAGAAGTCGATTACTGAGCATTGCGTGTATCCAATTTGTGATACTTGAAGATATGCCATGATCACGGGCTGCTTCCAGAATTGAATTGAAAGACACGTTATCAAAGGCACCTTCAATATCTAGTCAAACTCCCAAGCAAGATTGCTTTTGTGAGAAAGCTTTTTCATGTAACAGGGTTGTAGTGGACTTTCCACGCTGTTAAGCATGTTACATTCCATGTAGCGGATGCACGCCCAAACTAACATTCCTGATATAGTGATCGACTATGCGTTCCACTGTTTTAAGAAGAAATGAGCTACGACTGATAGGCCTGAAACTCTTCGCTTCCTCATAAGTGTCGCGACCGCCTTTGGGAATAAATTTGACAAATATTTCCTGCCAAGCTCTTGGAATACATCCTGTCGCAAGACTAAAAGTAAGTATTTTCTTCAAAACATGCTTGAAATGTTTATACCTTTTATGCAGTAAAACTGGGAAAACTCCATCCTTTCCAGGAGATTTGTACGGAGCAAAACTCTCAAATGCCTATTTGACCGATTCAATCGTCACAACGCTTTGAACAAGGGCCCAAGAATCGTAACTATTTGAAAAAGTCCTGGAAAGTGAGTGTTAAAAAGATAGTGAAGTACATCACCTTCACCAGATAAGTACTCACCATTTGAAGTTCTTCAGAAAATGACATTAAAGTCCTTAGACTTCGAAAGTAACCTATTCAATCAGCTAGCCTCGTTGAGACTAGGGACATTTGTGCAAAGGCTTTCCCAACCACTTCGCTCAGACGATCGAAGAGCATTTTTGTAAGCCTTTCGAGCCGACACGAATGCCTCCGACCCATCTCTGCGTCGGTGGTTCCAAGCGCTTATGCATAGTTTGCTTAGTCTAACCTCTAGTAGCTCGCACAATCCGAAGTGAAGCCTCTTCATATGCTGCAACTATGAGTGAGTTTGTCTCGTCGACAACATTTTCCAAATCAATTGGGGTTTCAATTGTTGGTTGGTACCCGTAAAATCTAGTCGACAAGCCCTTTCATAGAGGTCCCAGTTCGTAGATTTGGGATTACGATATGTGATATTATCAAATTTAAAGTTTGAATGATATAAAAAGATGTGCTTATGATCAGACAACGAAGGTTCGAGCTCATCGGAGATGACCCAGTTCACCAACTCATGTGCAATTCTGACACAGCAGAGAGTTACGTCCAAAACCTTCTCTCTTCCAGATCACGCAAAAGTTGGACGGTTTCGTGCATTGACTATGTGCAGGATTATAGTGCTCACAAATTCTATCATATCAGAGGGTCTCGAATTTATATCTGCGCTGCACCAAATGATATGGTGAGCATTTATGTCACTGCCGATTATAAGCGGTAAATCATTTTTGCAGCAGTATGATACAACCTTTTTGAAGTCATCGCTTGGCGAAGGTTGGTTATGCGACAAATATGCCGAACAATAGACATTTTTCCTGTCTATGCCATCAATAGTCATACCATCTGTGACAGGACATATATCCCGAGTTGTGAGCTCCGATATGAGAGATATCGAGAGCACTATTTGCAAGTATGCATGCTCGAGGCATTTCACATGAATTAGTCATACCGTTCTTGTTGAAGGCAACAAAGACTGGGTTTAACAATTTTCCAACGTAGAAGTTTCCCTTTTGGAAATATGGTTCTTGAACCAAAACTATAGAAGCTTTACCTTCTTGAGATTGATTTGTGCTACTCTAACTATTATCAATTAAAGTAATGAACACTCCATCTCCAGCACTTATCGTACAACAACTAGAAGAAATCAAATATATTGGCTTATAACCGCCTATAGCGAACCATGTAAGAATTTTTTTTTAATGTTTTGATCATTTAAATCCCACGAGTTGCGAACAAAGAAGTCGTCCACTGTGCCAGAGCTTCGCTTAACACAGTAAGGGAAGACCCGAACAAAAACATGACTAGTTACGAAATAGTTATTTAGGTTCCCAATCACCACATCTTTTCGTCATATTGAATTAATTATAATTTATAAGCTATCGTTACTTAATCCAAACATATCTTTAATCACAACTATGCTTCAATCGTAGCAACCCGTAACTAGTTTTGATACCACTTAGCCCAACTATGATGCAACAAGAGAGCGAACATGTTTTTTATGTTACACTGGTTAAAACAAGGTGACAGCAGTGTATCTTTATGACATAAACATTGAACTAACTATCATGTGTAATATACCGCTTCCGTTGCAAAACCTTTATAAATGCGGTATAACAAACACGAAGAAAACAATATTGGAATTGAACATCGATTGTAATAACATTATAATTCTCATGATATATGAATTTAAAAAAATGAGAAATCACTACTTGAATTACTTTTGAGCAATCTGGACAGGGTTTTTTCGTTGTTTATTTTTCATATCTTCATTAACAGATTTTGATTGAAGGCGCTTAAAAGAACAGTTAATTAAAATTGAAATTCACTCGACAGTTTTAAAATCGTTGTGAAATCTGTACCTCGTATCAAATTTGTGATTTCAAGAACTTTACTGCCTTTTTATTGTTAATAGGAAAGTATTCTGGAATCATTCAATGTTTATAATGTCGATGGTGACTAAATTTCAACTAGTTTACTTGAAAACAAGTTATTTTTAAGTTATGGAAAGATAAGTTATTTTAGTATGGCATTACAACGTAACGACATTTGATTCTTAGACGACTTAGCAATTAATAGAAACTGCGTTTTTTGAGTCACGCAAGTGGTTAGATGTTAGTTGCAATCACTCAAATTTCTGCTTGCAAACTAGTCATAAATAAGCTAGCTTAACAAAAATTGTTACTTGGGTATTGTAGTAATAAGTCTAAATGTATAAAATTGCCAGGGCCCCATAAAGATAATGTTTGCAATAAAGGTATTAAAAAATGTGTTTATTGTGGGGAGAGTCCTCATCATCTCAGTATGCGCTGCATTTAAGTTGCGTAAAGACAAAATTAAGCTTTCTTTATAAGCACGGTCTAAGCGCACATATGCAGAAATGCTTAACAGAAGAAAACAGTTTTACAAAACGAGAGCCAGAGGAATCTGACTCTGATGAAAATAATGAAGTTATTCCTCAAAGTTCTGTTAAGAGGAGGAAGTCGTCCCCCCTCCCCCCAAATTACCAAAAAACCAAGAACCCTTAATGTGGCAGTTAAAATTCGCATTGATAGAATCGCACAAAGCGATATTTAAACATTCAGTGCTGCGACTATTTTTGTGCCCTCATACTCTTTCGAGATGATTAAAGTGGCGCAAATAAACCTTCAGCACAAGCGCACTGCGACAATGAACCTTTCTCCTTTATTACAGGAAGGTAAGGTTAAAATAAATAACTTTGGTTCAGGAACCTTACTTCAAGAAGGAAAATGTTTGTATTGGAAAACTAATTATTCCCGCTTTTGCAATCTGTAGCAAGGTTGGTCTCCCCAGCAAAAGCCACGAGCATGCATTCTTGTAAATGATTCAATTGCAGCGTATCTCTTACCGGAGCTAACCACTCGTGATATATATATATATATATATATATATATATATATATATATATATATATATATATATATATATATATATATATATATATATATATATATATATATATATATATATATATGTTGGAGAGGGAATTTTTAATCCACGCGTGTAGTGCGTTGACAAATGCTAAAAGCTAATAACATTTTTTATTAGAATTCGATGGTTTTAACAACATGTGCTTAACTTACATCTGAAACCACGGTGGGACCGGTGGGTTGAACTTTTTCCTTCGCTTGAGACGGTACGAGTTTCGCGCTGTTACTTTCCAGAACAGCCTTTATCGGCAGTCGAGAATATACAACTACATGTATTCGTTGATGCAAGCTTGGTTGCGTTTGCCTGCGTAGCCTATCTGCGGGCCGAAGTAGCGGGACAACTGCAGTGTACATTAATATGCGCGAAGGCGAAGGTAGCCCCACTCAAATTGACGTCGGTACCGCGACTGGAACTTCAAGCAGCACTGCTAGGAGCGCGAATAATGGAGGACATCTGTAACACTCATACTCTACCAATCGCGAAGAGGTATATGTGGACTGATTCGAAAACCGTTATGGGCTGGATCAATTCTGATCAACGCAGATATACGCAATACGTCGCTTTCCGTATCGGGGAGATCTTGGAGAAAACGAGTAGAGCTGAATGGCATTGGCTTCCGTCGGATTTGAACGCTTCAGACGATGCTACGAAGTGGAAGGGGCAACCCGATTTGAATCCAAACGGCCGTTGGTTTGGAGAACCTGAGCTCTTGCATATGGATGAGGCGTACTGGCCGTCATCTCAGGGTGTAAACTACGATACGATCGAGGAGCAGCGCCCTAACCTGGTAATCGAGCACGAAGTGAATCGTTCGGTGTTCGACTGGGAGAGGTTTTCGAAATGGCAACGTCTCACCAGAGCTATCGGATATGTCGGTCGATTCCTTGGGAATCTGAAAGCGAAGATACGGCGGGTTCCTGCTACACACGGACCACTATCGAGAGAAGAATTGGAAATGGCGGAAACGTGGATATTTCGTGCCATCCAGAAAGAGGTTTACTTGAAGGAAGTGGTCTTACTTTCGAAGCTTGACATTGTGAAAAAGGGTGTTAAATTAGGCGGTGGCAGTAAACTCTACAGACTCTCTCCGTTCCTGGACGAAAAGGGAATTATGCGCATGGAAAGCCGAATAAGCTTGGCGGCGTTTGCGTCGTACGATACTAGGAACCCTATCATACTTCCTCGGAATCACCATGTTACAACCCTCATCGTCATGTGGTATCATCATAAATTCCTGCATGGGAGCAGAGAAACGGTCATCAACGAATTGAGGCAACGCTTCCATGTCTCTTACCTGCGCACCGTAGTTCGCAGTGTAACCGGAAAGTGTGCTGAATGTAAAATCCGTAATGCTGTCCCCAGGGTACCGCTGCCGAGAGCCAGACTTGGAGCCTTCTTCCGACCATTTTCGTTCACGGGTCTGGACTATTTTGGTCCCATAACCATTCGAGTGGGCCGATGCAATGTGAAACGTTGGGTAGCGTTATTCACGTGCCTATCTATCCGCGCAGTGCACTTAGAAGTCGTGCATTCATTGTCAACGGAATCCTGCAAGATGGCGATTCGCCGGTTCGTGGCCAGACGAGGCTCTCCTTCCGAGATCTATAGCGATGATGCGACGAACTTCGTGGGTGCAAGCAACGAACTCCGAGACGAAATCAAAGTCATGAACGCATCCTTAGCCGAGACTTTCACGAATGCTACTACGAAATGGATGTTTGTTCCACCGTCTACTCCGCACATGGGCGGCGCCTGGGAAAGGATGGTGCGCTCCGTCAAATCGGCTTTCTACGCAATGTCAACTACGAAGCTCCCTACGGAAGAGATATTCGGTACAGTACTGGTAGAGGCGGAAGGTATCGTTAACTCTAGGCCTCTAACGTTTCTTCCGTTGGACAAGGCTAATCAGGAAGCCCTAACTCCCAACCACTTCCTTCTTAGTAGTTCCAGCGGGGTGGCACAGCCGCCGAGGAGACTGGTTGAGTCGGATAGCGTATGTCGGAGTGATTGAGATCGAAGTCGCCGTTTGGTGGACCTGTTTTGGGGTCGCTGGATACGCGAGTATCTGCCCGTTATTGCCAAAAGGACGAAATGGTTCGGAGAGGTGAAGCCGGTTAAGAAAGGTGACTTAGTAATCATCGTTGACGACGGACGCCGCAACGGGTGGACACGTGGAAAGATTCTGGAGGTCCAACGAGGACACGATGGGCGCGTGCGTCAAGCGTGGGTGCAGACTTCGTCTGGCGTTCTTCGAAGACCGGTGGCGAAATTGGCGGTGCTGGAGGTGAACTCTGGTAAAACTGATCCTGAGGACCTGGACCAGTGTTACGGCCCGGGGAATGTTTCGGTGAATAAATCTGACCTCACTGGTTCACTGACTTCACAATTACAGGCAACCCTGCCAAATGACAGCGACGTGTAAGATGGCTGGCTGCTGCAAAACGACCGATTGCAAGTCATGCGAGTGTGGTACAAGACCGTAAGAACGCATGGAGGTTTTAGTTAAGGTTTCAGAAGTGAATTTATTGATATATTTATAAGTTATCGCGATTGGTAGCAGTAAGTAATACTCACGATTGAATTGACTGAATGTGTAACTTTCTCAATTTGTATTTCTGATAGATTTCGCGTTATCATTATCATTCCCCGGGCCGTAACACTGGTCCAGGTCCTCAGGATCAGTTTTACCAGAGTTCACCTCCAGCACCGCCAATTTCGCCACCGGTCTTCGAAGAACGCCAGACGAAGTCTGCACCCACGCTTGACGCACGCGCCCATCGTGTCCTCGTTGGACCTCCAGAATCTTTCCACGTGTCCACCCGTTGCGGCGTCCGTCGTCAACGATGATTACTAAGTCACCTTTCTTAACCGGCTTCACCTCTCCGAACCATTTCGTCCTTTTGGCAATAACGGGCAGATACTCGCGTATCCAGCGACCCCAAAACAGGTCCACCAAACGGCGACTTCGATCCCAATCACTCCGACATACGCTATCCGACTCAACCAGTCTCCTCGGCGGCTGTGCCACCCCGCTGGAACTACTAAGAAGGAAGTGGTTGGGAGTTAGGGCTTCCTGATTAGCCTTGTCCAACGGAAGAAACGTTAGAGGCCTAGAGTTAACGATACCTTCCGCCTCTACCAGTACTGTACCGAATATCTCTTCCGTAGGGAGCTTCGTAGTTGACATTGCGTAGAAAGCCGATTTGACGGAGCGCACCATCCTTTCCCAGGCGCCGCCCATGTGCGGAGTAGACGGTGGAACAAACATCCATTTCGTAGTAGCATTCGTGAAAGTCTCGGCTAAGGATGCGTTCATGACTTTGATTTCGTCTCGGAGTTCGTTGCTTGCACCCACGAAGTTCGTCGCATCATCGCTATAGATCTCGGAAGGAGAGCCTCGTCTGGCCACGAACCGGCGAATCGCCATCTTGCAGGATTCCGTTGACAATGAATGCACGACTTCTAAGTGCACTGCGCGGATAGATAGGCACGTGAATAACGCTACCCAACGTTTCACATTGCATCGGCCCACTCGAATGGTTATGGGACCAAAATAGTCCAGACCCGTGAACGAAAATGGTCGGAAGAAGGCTCCAAGTCTGGCTCTCGGCAGCGGGCTCATCCGGGGTACCCTGGGGACAGCATTACGGATTTTACATTCAGCACACTTTCCGGTTACACTGCGAACTACGGTGCGCAGGTAAGAGACATGGAAGCGTTGCCTCAATTCGTTGATGACCGTTTCTCTGCTCCCATGCAGGAATTTATGATGATACCACATGACGATGAGGGTTGTAACATGGTGATTCCGAGGAAGTATGATAGGGTTCCTAGTACCGTACGACGCAAACGCCGCCAAGCTTATTCGGCTTTCCATGCGCATAATTCCCTTTTCGTCCAGGAACGGAGAGAGTCTGTAGAGTTTACTGCCACCGCCTAATTTAACACCCTTTTTCACAATGTCAAGCTTCGAAAGTAAGACCACTTCCTTCAAGTAAACCTCTTTCTGGATGGCACGAAATATCCACGTTTCCGCCATTTCCAATTCTTCTCTCGATAGTGGTCCGTGTGTAGCAGGAACCCGCCGTATCTTCGCTTTCAGATTCCCAAGGAATCGACCGACATATCCGATAGCTCTGGTGAGACGTTGCCATTTCGAAAACCTCTCCCAGTCGAACACCGAACGATTCACTTCGTGCTCGATTACCAGGTTAGGGCGCTGCTCCTCGATCGTATCGTAGTTTACACCCTGAGATGACGGCCAGTACGCCTCATCCATATGCAAGAGCTCAGGTTCTCCAAACCAACGGCCGTTTGGATTCAAATCGGGTTGCCCCTTCCACTTCGTAGCATCGTCTGAAGCGTTCAAATCCGACGGAAGCCAATGCCATTCAGCTCTACTCGTTTTCTCCAAGATCTCCCCGATACGGAAAGCGACGTATTGCGTATATCTGCGTTGATCAGAATTGATCCAGCCCATAACGGTTTTCGAATCAGTCCACATATACCTCTTCGCGATTGGTAGAGTATGAGTGTTACAGATGTCCTCCATTACTCGCGCTCCTAGCAGTGCTGCTTGAAGTTCCAGTCGCGGTACCGACGTCAATTTGAGTGGGGCTACCTTCGCCTTCGCGCATATTAATGTACACTGCAGTTGTCCCGCTACTTCGGGCCGCAGATAGGCTACGCAGGCAAACGCAACCAAGCTTGCATCAACGAATACATGTAGTTGTATATTCTCGACTGCCGATAAAGGCTGTTCTGGAAAGTAACAGCGCGAAACTCGTACCGTCTCAAGCGAAGGAAAAAGTTCAACCCACCGGTCGCACCGTGGTTTCAACTCGATCGAAATTTTTTCATCCCAGTCTGTCTTGCTTCGCCAAACATCCTGGATAAGGATCTTCCCGTGAATCGTAAACTGAGAAAGAAATCCTAGAGGGTCATATAGACTCATCACCGTTCTTAGCAGCTCTCTCTTGGTAAAATTGGACGCGTACGTAAATGCGTCTTCCTGTGGTATCCAAAGCACGCCAAGCACGCGCTCCGAACATAGGCCAGTTCCCGTCAAGAACTCTTTAACTTCTGCTGTCTTCGTCTCGCCTAGCTTACTCAAAACCTTTTCCGAGTTAGACATCCATCCACGAATGACAAAACCACCTCTAGAGTGCACGAAAGTAACTTCCCTCGCCCTACGAATGGCCTCCTCTTCAGTATCCACGCTGTCCAGATAATCATCGACGTAGTGCTTACGTATGATCGCGTCGGCTGCTTCAGGATATCGATCTGCATATTCAGTAGCATTCAAATTCTTAACGAATTGCGCCGAACAGGGCGAGCTCGCGGACCCGAACGTGGCTACATTCATGAAGTACACTTGAGGATTCTGATTAGGGTCATCTCTCAGCAATATGCGTTGGGCATTTCGATCCTCGTTTCGCACGAGCATCTGGTGAAACATTTCTTTCACGTCGGCACAGATAGCTATTCTTTTTTCACGAAATCCAGTGAGTACTCCCTTCAACGGTACGAGCAGGTCCGGTCCCTTAATCAGCATCGTGTTCAAACTCACACCATCAACTTTCGCAGCAGCATCGCAGAAAATACGTATTTTTCCTGGCTTCTTGGGGTTCGTGGTGACACCCAATGGTAAATACCAGACTTTTCGCGGATCGGATGCGGCAAGCTCTTCTTCCGTAGCCTTTTGTATATATCCTTTTCCTTTATATTCCTCTATCTGTCGGAGTACACTACCACCTATATCGGCATCCGCCTTGATACGCCTTTCGAGACATTCTAGCCGCCGTACGGCCATGAAGTAACTGTCGGGAAACTCGAACTCGTCAAATTTCCACAATAATCCAATTTCAAATCGAAAGCCAACACGCTGAGTGGTTGATTGCAAAATCTGCTTTGCCCGTTGATTCTCTTCGGTATCGATGCTTTGTGGTATAGAAACTCCCATATTTTCCAACGAAAAATACTGTTTTACTAGTTCATGTAAATCGTCCTCTTCTCTTACACATTTGCACAGGTGCATGTTGAAACACCGTTCGTTCCCCATCGTCAATATTGGCCCATGGATCGCCCATCCCAATCTCGTTTTGGTAGCTATGGGTTCATCCACCTGTCGTTCACGCCTCTTCAAAGTAACACTCAAATGCGCATTGTCGTTACCAATCAAAATCTTTGGAACGGCATCCCGGTAATCCGGAATAAGCAGACCTGCCAAGTATGGGTAGAGCTTCACCAATTCGTCATAGCGGAGAGTCTGTGTCGGCAATCCCAGATCCTTAACCGTGCGGACATCAGAAAGTACAAACTTCTTCTCTTGGGAGATACCGGAAATATCTAACCTCACTCGCTTAGAATGTTCTTCCGACCGAGTCACGTTTCCCGTCCAGGACAGACACAAGCTTTCAGATTTGCCATTCACACCGAGAGAATCAGCAATAGATTCATCAATCAGCGTTATCGACGAGCCATCGTCTAGGAACGCGAAAGTAGTAATCGAATTTTTCTTCCCATGGAGTGTGACTGGCACAACGCGGAAAAGAGATCCCCTTCCAGTGGCGTGATGATTTTGCACCGCCATGTCTCTGGCTGATGACGGATTACTTCTTTTCGGATCAGTATGCAGCAACGGATGATGCCTGTACGAGCAACCTCCTATTTCACATCGACTCTTCGACTTACACTGTCGCCTTCCATGCGGGAATAAACAGGTACGACAGAGTGATAACTTCTGGACCAATTTCCATCGGTTATCAACGTCCAGTTTCCGGAAAGCAATACAATCTCGCACTTTATGCCATGCTTCTTGACAAACGAGTCATCGTTTATCCAAAGAACTACTCTCAGCTGGCTGGGATAGCTTCGATATGTCCGTCGAATGTGGATTACAGAAGTTTTTCCCTTTCGATTTGTCGTGCTTCGGATGGTTTGCCCTCATATCTACCGTCAGCGTGACCTCGCTGGCTGCAGATACCAAAGTTGACATATAAGTCGCAAACGTTCGAAGATCAGCTCCGGGTTGTTGACGTTTAACCATTGCCCATTCAAGCTTGAGATTCGCCGGCAGTTTGTCCACCAGCTCATAAAGTAGTGTAGGATTGTTCAAATGCGCTTCCTGATGACTCGCGAGCAGATGATCGCAAAGATTTTGTACAGCTATTCCGTACCCTATAAGTGTCTCGAGTTTCTCTGGTCGAGGAGTTGGAACTTCTCTCACTTTCTTAAGCAAAGCATACACTAGAATTTCAGGTCTGCCATAAAGAGTCTGCAAAACCGATATGACCTGTGGCACGGAATCCGGAATCAACAATTTGCTTCGTACCGCTTCCAACGCGGCACCACGCAGACACCGTTGGAGTCGCATTAAATTTTCCGTGTGAGTAAATCCACATGCACTTGTGGAATTGTTAAACGAACTTATAAATAACGGCCATTCTTCCGGATCACCTGAGAACAGCGGAAGTTCCTTTGACATCACCTGGCGTGCTGCCAGTTGTAGCGAAGTGGGCTCGACTTGGGTAACTGCCGATAAATTAAGAGAGGGATATTGTATTCCCGGCTGTGATGGGTCATGCACTGGTAACGCAGAAGATAATAAATGAGTTCGATCGAGTGGGTGTACATTATTTGAAAACTGTTGATCGAATCTTTCATACGAATTACTATTGCTACACTGATTACCTCCCTGCAGAGGTACTGCACTACCTGGCAAAACATTGCCTCCTGCCGATGTTTTACCATCACAGTTGCCTTGAGACCTATCGTTCGAACTGTTAATTACACTTCCTACTTGCGAAATCCCGAAGGGATACGGTTGGTATATTTGATTATTAAATCCATAGAATTTTCGATCAAATGGATACACATGAGTGGGAAACTGGCGGTAGAACGCATCATACGAATTACGATTGCTACATTGATTACCTCCCTGTAGGGGTACAGCACTACTAGGCACGAAATTGCCTCCTACCGGTGCTTTATTTCCAGCACTGCCTTGGGGCCTAACGTTTACACTATTAATTACACCTCCTACCTGAGATGTCCCGTATGGATACTGTCGCGGCATTTGATTTTTCATACCGCTGATACCATTATTGCGAACCCACGGCTGGCTCCATTGAAATGCTGGATCCACCGGAACGATGGAAGTGGACACCGTACACGGAACTTGTAACGGGATCTCTGGGACGACCGTCGCATTCGCTCGGCTGGTAGTTACAAATGTTGTTACTTGCGCAGACGGGAATGCTGTACACGACGGGGTTTCCTGCACGGCAGCTGTCGCAGTTGTCGTCGAAGGGAAAGCTGTCTCCTGAGTGGCTAAGGTAGAATTGACCAAACCCTCTAGATGTCGCTTGCGCCATTGATTGACCTTGCTGTCGCTGCTCTGAACGGATTTCCGACTTTTCTGATCATCGCCTTCTTCTTCGCAATCGTCTTCCATCGCTTGAAATTTCTCCCGCAGGTATACTGAATCGATTTCCAGCTGTTTTTTCTCGAGATCGATTTCCTTCAACAGCTTTTCCGCCTCGTGACGTTTCCGCTGCTCAACCAGCTCGAGATTCAATTGTCGCTTTTTCAGTTCTGCTTCTTCCTGAAGTTTCTGCAGACGAAATTTAGTTCTCGCTCGGACGCTGCTAGCAGATGCGCCTGCCTCTGAACCGGCAGCGCTCGTCGATTTTCGCGGATCTTTTGTGGGTTCCTTCTCGGTAAAGATGCACTTCCGACAGAGAAAGTCTTTCTCACTTACGCTTTCCCCTACGCCGACGCACTCAAAGTGCCACCAACTTCCGCACTTATCACAAGCGACCATCCTACTGTTGTCGGATTCCCCACACGCCGGGCAGCTACTTTGGTTTTCATCTGACATCTTCCAATTGTGCAGATCTTTTAGTTTGTTGGAGAGGGAATTTTCGGCTTCTTTTAAGCTAATCCACGCGTGTAGTGCGTTGACAAATGCTAAAAGCTAATAACATTTTTTATTAGAATTCGATGGTTTTAATAACATGTGCTTAACTTACATCTGTTAACCTTCAATAGTTCAACCACCTCCAACAATACTACTAACGATAATGATAACGCGAAATCTATCAGAAATACAAATTGAGAAAGTTACACATTCAGTCAATTCAATCGTGAGTATTACTTACTGCTACCAATCGCGATAACTTATAAATATATCAATAAATTCACTTCTGAAACCTTAACTAAAACCTCCATGCGTTCTTACGGTCTTGTACCACACTCGCATGACTTGCAATCGGTCGTCTTGCAGCAGCCAGCCATCTTACACGTCGCTGTCATTTGGCAGGGTTGCCTGTAATTGTGAAGTCAGTGAACCAGTGAGGTCAGATTTATTCACCGAAACAATATATATATATATATATATATATATATATATATATATATATATATATATATATATATATATATATATATATATATATATATATATATATATATATATATATATATATATATATATATATATATATATATATATATATATATATATATATATTAATTTAATATATTTAACAATATATATATATATATATATATATATATATATATATATATATATATATATATATATATATATATATATATATATATATATTAACAATATATATATATATATATATATATATATATATATATATATATATTAAATTAAGTTTTAGATTATGTTCAGAGGGTTTTTAAAAAGTCAAGCGTATTGATCGAAGTCTAAATTAGAACTGATTTATTTTATGAAATGTTCGATACATCGAAGAGCCCTGTCTTTGTCCCTAAACTGCTGATTTGACGGCTAGCAACGATGGTCCTCCGGTCACGTACGGTGTTGGGTTGAGTTCGTTGGCGTTCCACTTCGGTGTTGCTGACTTCGCTGTATTGCTTGGAGCTTCTATCGGTTGTCCGGTTAAGTTTGGTTGGGGAGTATCGCGTTTAACTGCTTCCCCCATAAGTATTGCTCGTCCCGAGCAATTTCCTGTTTTTGTAAATTTCCAGTATTTGATGATGCCGATGGCCAAAAGTATGAGCGTGAGAATGATGACGGTGCCGAATGATATGGATCCGATTCGGTATTTGAACTCTATAGTTTTCATGAGTTGTCTGTTTTCTAAATGGATATTATGTAGTTCGGAAAGGTTTACGTGTCTTTCTACGTGCAACGTTCTGATTTTTGTAAGTTGCAGCGGAAGAATTGATGGTTGATCAAACTGTAGTTCGTAATTCACAAAAAGCTCATTATTGATGAATAACGAACAGTTGTGAAACGTAACTAGTTGAATTCCTTTCAACGTTTCTGGTTGAATGCCGCAGGTGCTATTAATGATTACGTCTTGGTGAACGGTTTGCACTAATAGCGTTCCTGGAGCTATCGTTTTGGTATTCATTGATGGTGGTTTTTCTGATACCGGGCATTGCCCAGGTTGGCCTCTTAGTAGTGGAGCTTCGCATGCATTGTTGCTGATGTCCATTAGTTGACTCCTTTCACAGATCGTAATTTGGTTGGCTTCTCGACATTGTGCTTTAATAGCTAGTATCTGCTGTGGGTTTATCAAAACGGTGTTATGTGTCAGCTTCACTGAGTGGTTGTTACGGGATAACGGTTCAATAATAACTTTCTCGTAGGATATCGGTTGTAGTCTGGGGATGTTTACACATATAATGATTGTTGAGCCTTTATGTAATGTAGTGGTCGTTAAGTAGTTGCTAGCGTCGTCAAAGTGTTGAATTTTCATGCCCTGCTCTATGAACTCTTGAACAATGATTTGTATTTCTTTTGGTGTAAGTAGAAATTTACTTATGATATTTAATTTTGATAACATAATTGCATATTCTATTGCTTTTAGATTCTCTAGGAATGTGTCTAATTGAAAAGCTATCGATATTTTTTGGTTTTCTGACAGAATGTAATCGTCGATTTTTAAAATTGAGTTCAACATGCTTTGGTGATTTCTGATTTCTCTGTTTACTAGGTTAAGCCTGTTTTCAAATTTGGAATTAATTTGGATTTGTCTATTGTTTTGTTTAACGATAGAATTACCAGTTTTTCGCAATTCATCTAGATTATTATTGATAATGTTCAGATCTTCTGCGTCGAGATTACCTGTTATGAACTTGATTGTACTTCCTAATAAGTCGATAGACCTCCTGTATCTGTTTGATTGCAAATTTAGTGTGCTATAAATGAATTTTACTTCTCTGAGTTTCATTTCGAGAATGTCTGATAAACTGCTTGATGAATTCTTAGTTTGATTAATTACATTTTCTAAAATAGATATTGAAATTTCAAGTTGTGAGAAATCGATCACATGCAATAATCTGTCGTATCCTGCAATTACTCGTCCATCCCCCCTTTTAAGAAGCAACGCTCCTGCGTTGTTCGTAATGTCATGAATCTGGATGGATTGTGCATGGGATGAAATGAGGATTATGAAGGTGGTGTATAGGAATAGAATCCATTGTTCGCAAGCCATATTTTCTTTTCCTGAAATTAGATTTATGTTAGTTTGTTCTTTTAATATTTTCTTTGTGTATTTCCCGCCCAGAGTCGTCTATCAGTAATCTACCTTGATTTTCAGCGACTATGACCGGTGAATACATAGGATATGTTTTTTTCTTTATTCCTTGCACTTTCTTGTATCTGGTTGAATTTTGTTGGAACTCAGGAATGCTTTCTTTGTTTTTATTGTGATAGCGTAAATTTTCTTGTTTTGATTTTTCATGGGCCAAAATGATCTCATCGTAAACTTTGTTTCTACTTTCTATTAGCATTTCCGTATCTAGAGGCCTTTCTTGGGAATCTTTCAGCCCATAAAAAGCTTCTCTAGGTTTCATTTTAATAGCGGAATGGATTGTGTTTTTATATTGTGTGCAAGCAATATAGAAGGTTTCTTTTAAGTTCAGTTCTTTAAATGTTGGTTTGATACAGCGAAAGATTTCTGCAATGGTGGAGTGAAATCTCTCGACGGTACCGTTACTCTCATTGTGGTTGGCAGGGGTGAAGAATACTTCAATATTGAGGTCATGAAGTAGTCCTCTAATTTCAATTGATCTCAAGGATGGTTCGTTGTCACAAACTATTTTCCGTGGTGTACCATGTATTTTTAAAAACTTAATCAATCCTTTTCTTACGTCTATAATGTTACGGGATTTAATGTGTGTCAACGATCCGAACCTTGAAAATTTGTCAATAGCTGAAAGGAAATATGTTTTCTCTGCAGTAAAGATGTCTATGTGTACTATGTCTAGGGGTCTTTCCGGGTTAGGTGTACTGCCTATTTTTAAATTAAACGGGTGGCGATCATATTTATTTTTATTACATGTTTCGTAAAGCTTGATATATTCTCGTATCTTCGCTTTCATCTTGGGGAAGAAAAATCTATTCGAGATTTGTTCGTTGTTTTCCCAGATGCCTCTATGAGCACGTTCGTGCGTTTGCTCTATAATCAGGTTTTCTTCTTCTGGGGTTCTTAGGTCTATTAGCAACTTTTGTGTTAAATAAACTTTGAATTGATTTGCTCTATTAAAATGATTTTTATACACAGTCTGAATAAGGTTCATGAGGTTCTCTGGACAATAAATACAATTTGTCCGTTTTAAATCCATGTAATCCTTAAACATGCTAAATATTATTGGTACCCCAAAGACACATCTCGTTATAGTTCTTCGGTAGACTCTCGGAAAGATTTCTTCGTAATGATCGGGTTCGTCGGGTCCTATTTTTAGAATAATTTGGTTGCTGAAGGCATTTAGCGGTTGTTCTGTACAACTTATACACTCGGAATCATCCGTGTCGGCTGAATGAACGGTCATATTGGATGATGCACTTTCATTATTATTAAGCTCATTTCGAATCCGGGAGAGGCTGTCAGCGACTACGTTTTGCTTACCCGGGCGGTAGCGTATTTCATAATCGAATTCGCTCAGTGAAAGACGCCAATGGACAAGTCTATTGTTGGTGTCTTTCAAGTTGAGACCATATGTGAGTGGCTTATGATCTGTGTACAGAGTGAATTTCCTTCCGTAGAGGTACGGACGGAAATATTTGCAAGCCCAAACTACGGCTAAGAGCTCTTTCTCTATAGCCGAGTATTTTTCTTCTGACTTGTTAAGGGTTCGGGAGGCAAAAGCTATTGGTTTATCGCTTCCGATAGTCCCTTGAGAGAGTACAGCGCCAATTGCAAAATTGCTGGCGTCCGTTGTCAAAATGAATTGTTTAGAAAAATCGGGATACTGCAAAATGTTACTTCCTGTTAGTATTGTTTTACAGTGTTCGAAGGCGTTAACAAATTCTTCTGAGTGAGAAATTGTTTCTCCTTTTCTTAGAGCATTAGTGAGTGGTTTCGCAATTTTTGCAAAGTCTCTAATGAATTTACGATAATACCCTAGAATTCCTAGGAAACCGCGCAACTCTTTTTCGTTCGAAGGTAATGGCCATTCTTGAATGATTTGGATTTTATCCGGATTCGGCTTGCAACCTTCCGGTGTGACAATGTGGCCTAAGAAAGCAACCTCTTTCTGTAAGAACTCACTCTTGTCCAATTGTACTTTGAGATTGTGCTTTTGCAAAGTTTTGAAAATTTTTGCTAAATTATCCATGTGCTCTGTAAGGTTTGTGGAAAAGACAATGATGTCATCCATATACACTAGACAGATAACACCTATATGCTCGCGAAGAACATTGTCCATCACACGTTGAAAAGTTGATGGTGCGTTCTTTAACCCAAAGGGCATCCTTAAAAATTCATAGTGTCCATTTTCGACACTAAATGCTGTTTTTGGGATGTCTTTTTCTTCTACTTCTACCTGGTGAAACCCAGATGCGAGATCGAGCGTGGAAAAATACATACTCTTTCCTAGTTTGTCTAGGATGTCAGTGATGTTCGGTATCGGATAACGATCATCAATCGTTTTCTCGTTTAATTTGCGGTAGTCGATTACGAGCCGCCATTTTTGTTTACCGGAGGCATCTAATTTTTTTGGTACTATCCATACCGGTGAAGTCCAAGGGCTATCCGAATGACGGATAATTCCTTGATCGAGTAGTTTTAAAATTTGTCTTTGAACCTCTTCACGGTGACAGTATGGGTACCTATAGGACTTGGCATGTACTGGTGCTTCATCCTTTGTTTTAATATTATGTTTTATTGCGCTCGTGAAAGAAAGTTTTGAGCCTTCCGTAAAGAAAATATTTTCGTGTTGAGAAATTAATTTAAGTAGTTTCCTTTTTGTCGTGAATACGACTTACTTTACTATGGGGTGCCTTTTCAAAATTAGCCATATGGAAGAATGGGCAGAACTTAATCGTGAATATCTCGACTTGTATTAATGGCAGCAACATAATTCTTTCACTATTTCATCAAAAATATGATCAGGAATTTAGGATAATATTTTGAACAGTGTGAGATAATCACAAACAACACAAAAAATAAGTTTTCTCAAAATTTGAAAGCAATGCGGAAAACTCTTTACTTTCGCTTGGGTTTTTCGCGCAAGGACGACGATTTTGAAGTAGTCATACATATATCTTCAACTGAATGCGTATAAAAGGGGAACCGTGGTGAAAATCGATCATTTCTTTTCGTGCGTTCGATGGAAGCAGACGTCGTGGGAGTTAAACCTTCAACCAGTAGCGACGGAGAGTGCACCTTCTGCGTGGTTCAAACCTCAAACGCTCAGGTCGCAACTCTCATTTGCTTTTCGGTAGTCGTAACGAGAAGTTCTAGTTTCAGATTTTTGTTCCGCAATATAGGTTTAGAATTCAGAGCCTGTGTGCTGAAACTGGATTCTGGAACTGTATGTTATTCCGGAACTGATTTCGATTTCGAGTTTCGAAATTACAGTTCTAGAATTGAAACTGGATTATGAGTCTGTTATTGGTTCTAAATTTAGTTCTTGAACTCAGGGTCCAGTTCTTTATTCCAGACTTCTTCTATTCGGTTCTTTTTAGAACCATAATAATACTCCTAAAGAATTATGCGGAATTTTACTTTACTGTACTCTATACAACCCATTCTGGTAGTCATGGCGAAAAATCGTCTTCAAGTTTCAGAGCTTAGTTCCGGAATATGGGTTTAGAATTCATAGTCTGCGTGCTGAACTAACTCAACTCGTCACTTACTATCACGAACGCTTTCATAAAAAGTTTTTTTCAGAGCCACCATTATTTTATTTTAAAGAACTATACTGCTTATTTCATAATATTTAATTGCGTTTCAGAATGTTTAATGTAACTAATCTGTAATTTAGTCTAGGCGCATCGTTTAAATTTCTAGCAAAGAAAGAGGGGGGAAGTTGCACAATTCAAACAATCGATCAATCACCAATTCGAATTCGGAAGCATAAATAAAGCGTGTCTTATTCGTATTCACGACATCCAATTATGTCTCTGACATTACACACCTGTACTTTTTCATCATCATTAAGATGCTCTGTCCTAAGTTGATCGTATATAGATTTTGTTCGCTTAATATTGGATTTGTTTGACTCTAACGTAATGGTTTCAAAGTTATTAATTTCTGGTTTAAGGATATCGTTGCTAATTGAGACGCTACATGGTTCAGAAGAATGATTCATAATAGGCATTATAACATGAGAGTCTACTGTTGAGAATAATCCAGAGTGAATTGTGACGTGTGAGTTAACTTCCAAGTCATTTTCTAAAAGAAATTCGACTTTTACCTTTGTAGGAATTTTGGTAAATTTCGTTTCGTGTGCATTCAGATGTAGAGATATTCTATCAGGGTACTTACGTTTCATTTTGATTGTTCCTCGAGGAAATTGTAGTTCGTTGTTACTAGTAATAATATTTGCCTTGAGATTTTTGAGAGATTCATATCCTATTAGCCCATCAAAAAATGGGTGAAAATCAAAAATAAGGAATATTTGCTTTTTTGTATCAGGAATTGTATGGAAAGGGTTCAATTCTATGAATTGGTTAACTGTATGTGTGCCTCTTACATTTCTTACGGTAGTGGGTGTTGTGTACCTGCAATTTTGTAAATTTACATGTTTTTCTGAAATATAGTTACGGTTGCTCCCAGAGTCGATTAAAAATTTAAGTTCACCTTTGTTTGTTGAAACGGTGATATACGGAATAAAATTGTTCATGTCTGGCTCGATGGACCGCCGGCCAGTTAAAAATTTAAATCGTCGACTTGAGCTGTTTCGTTTTGTTTCGGAATCGTTTTCTGCTACCAGTTCGGGTGTATCAACGACGTGCTCGTTTGAATTGCTTTCTATAGGTTGATAATTGTTGTTTAATTCAGACTCGGGATAGTGATAATAATAATAATCATAGTCGTCGTCGTAGTTATATGTATCATGCTCTATATGATAGTTGGGTCTGTTCATATAGTTCAATTTACTGGACCTGATGGAGTGGTCGACTTCCATCGGGACTTGTTTTGGTTGTGGTAAAAATCGCGGAGCAAACACATTTTGTATGGGACGTTGTTGTTGTGGCATGTTAAATGAATGCGGTATTGAATAGTGCTGTCTGGGGAAGTTGAACGGAGGCGGATTTGTAGGGTTCTTGGTTGGGTTATGGAAAGGGTTAAGGTGAAACGGGTTCGGTTTGTGTGTATGAATTGGATTTCCTTGAGCTGGGATTAATGGCTTATACGGAAATCGTGGAAATGGTGCGCGATTTTGCATTGGATACTTTTGAATAGGGTGTTGAACTATTTTACTTGGAATTGGAGGTGGTATTATTAATTGGTTCTGCCTGTTTGGAATTCTTGCATGGTGATAATTTGCTTCTTCTAAACAAAGTCTTAGAGCATCTTTTAGTGTTGAGGGTGTTTGTGCTCGTATTATCGGTCCTAGGGGCTCTTTTAATCCTCCTAAGAAAACTTTAAGGCCCATATCCTGATATAGTTTGATTTTTGCTAACTTTACCTGTTCGTTTACCGTGTTCAGGTTAAGTAAATTGATTAGTAGTGAAATAATGTGGGAGACTTTTCCGTAAAAGTCTTCTACTGTCGTTGTTTGCTCGAGGCGATATAGGTCTCGGTTCAAACATACTTCGTCGCGCCTATCGCTATAATGCGTGATTAAATTATTTTTAATTTCGTTCCAATCGAGGTTTGTTCCGTATAGCTCTAGCACGCTATCGGCCTCGCCTTGGATTTTACTTCGAATAGCCTGCAACCAGACATTGTAGATTGCAGTCCCTCTAGCGTTGTCAATGATCGGTAGCAATTGATCTATTGACTTTAAAAATGTATGTAATTTTATGGGGTTGCCATCAAACGATGGCAAATCTTTGATAATTTGAGGCGTTTGGAGGGATTTTAATATTTCCTCTACACGCGGTACTTGGTTTTGCGCAGCAGCGCTCGCTTGAGCAGCAAGTACTGCTTCTGCAGCGCCGATTGCTTCCACTTGAAGCTGTGCGATTTGCTCGTCTTTTTCGTTTAACAGACGACGCAGCTCGCCAATTTGGTTTTGGTATTCCATTGTAAAATTTATTAAATTATGCACTTTTTGTTTCTTAAATTATTCACTTTTGTTTCTTCAATTGATCACTTTTTAAATTATTTAAAGATATAAAAATGCAGACTTACCTTTGATTTCACGATGTTCGTTCGCGATCTTAGATGAGTTCTGGATTGCGATATTCACTCGCGGATGGGATTTCTTGGTTCGCGAATTTTCCCGGTATTTAAACACAAATTCACAATATTCACTCGTGAATGCTCGATTGCGGTTTAAAAACTATTCGGTAAAATCCGCACGACTGCGCCAATTAAGTTTTAGATTATGTTAAGAGGGTTTTTAAAAAGTCAAGCGTATTGATCGAAGTCTAAATTAGAACTGATTTATTTTATGAAATGTTCGATACATCGAAGAGCCCTGTCTTTGTCCCTAAACTGCTGATTTGACGGCTAGCAACGATGGTCCTCCGGTCACGTACGGTGTTGGGTTGAGTTCGTTGGCGTTCCACTTCGGCGTTGCTGACTTCGCTGTATTGCTTGGAGCTTCTATCGGTTGTCCGGTTAAGTTTGGTTGGGGAGTATCGCGTTTAACTTATATATATATATATATATATATATATATATATATATATATATATATATATATATATATATATATATATATATATATATATATATATATATATATATATATATATATATATATATATATATATATATATATATAACAGTTCGGCTGAAAAGCTCGTATCGTTTAATAGAAACACACATTTTTTAGCCAAATTTCGTTTTTATTATTCAACATAATTGCCATCAGAGGCGATACAGCGATTATAGCGATCTTCCAACTTTTCGATAAAAAATGGTATCGAAAAGTTGGAAGATCGCTATAATCGCTGTATCGCCTCTGATTTGTAGTACGATTTGTCCTTTGCCTCAAAATAGGCCTCAGTTTCAGCGATCATCTCTTCATTGCTTCTAAATTTTTTACCAGCGAGTATTCTCTTGAGATCTGAGAACAGGAAAAAGTTACTGGGGGGCCAAATCTGGAGAATACGGTGGATGAGGGAGCAATTCGAAGCCCAATTCGTTCAATTTCAGCATGGTTTTCATCGACTTGTGACACGGTGCATTGTCTTGATGAAACAAAACTTTTTTCTTCTTCAAATGAGGCCGTTTTTTTTAAATTTCGTCCTTCAAACGCACTAATAACGCTATATAATAGCCACTGTTGATGGTTTTTCACATTTCAAGGTAGTCGATGAAAATTAAACCATGCGAATCCCAAAATACAGACGCCATAACCTTACCGGCCGATTGTTGAGTCTTTCCACGCTTTGGGTTCGGTTCATCGCGTGCAATCCACTCAGCTGACTGTCGATTGGACTACGGAGTGAAGTGATGGAGCCATGTTTCGTTCATTGTTATATATCGATGAAAAAAATCGGTTTAATTTCGATATAACAGCTTCAAACACTGCTCAGAATCATCAATTCGTTGTTGTTTTTGATCGATTGTGAGCTCACGCGGCACCCATTTTGCACAAAGCTTTCTCATATCCAAATATTCGTGAATAATATGTCCAACGCGTTCCTTTGATATCTTTAGGGTGTCAGCTATCTCGATCAACTTCACTTTACGGTCATTGAAAATCATTGGACGTCCACTGCGTTCATCGTCTTCGGTGCTCATATGAGCAGTACGAAATTTTGCAAACCACTTACGAATTGTTGCTTCGTCCGGTGCAGAGTCTGGATAACACTCATCAAGCCAGTTTTTTGTATCGGCGGCACTTTTATTCATCAAAAAGTAGTGTTTCGTCAACACACGAAATTCCTTTTTTTCACAATGACAAAAGTAGCTTCACTCAAAATGCAATATCTCACAAACTAATAATCAGACAGCTGTCAAATTTATACACGTATCTTTGGAAGGTTGGTACTAACTGGAAATAGTATGGATTTAATTCTAGTGGCGCCCTCTCATAGAAACGATACGAACTTTATATATATATATATATATATATATATATATATATATATATATATATATATATATATATATATATATATATATATATATATATATATATATATATATGTATGGTTCCAGACAACCAGACAACCATTCCTCACGAAGAGAATAGCTCACATTGAATGTTTTGAAAGGAAAACTGCATATGAGAGTTAGATCACTAGGAGCGAGTAAATAGTCATCCCATGTAACCATTTGAGACCACAAGCGAGTGTGGCTAGTAGCATAATCTAAAGGGTTACTTTTCGATAGCCCCGTAACCATACGACGGAATTCACAAGATAATACTTCTTGTTTTAGGAACTCAGGTAGTGGTTTAATGCACAGTAGCGCCTCTAGAGCAACAGTAGGAGTTGTCGTGAATGCTCCTGTCATCGCCATTAGGACCATCCTTTGGAGATGATTTAGCTTTGACTGAACTGTCGCGACTTCTCCTTTCCGCCACCATATAAGACATCCATATGCTAAAATTGGTCTAACAATAGTTGTGTACATTAAATGAATGTATCTGGGTTTGAGTCCCCATGATTTTCCAAAAGCTCGTCTGCATTGGCCGAAAGCCATGCAAGCTCTTTTAATCCTGAAGTCAATGTGAGCAGACCAATTCAGTTTTGAATCAAGAATAACCCCGACGTATTTAACTTGATCGACCACAGTAACCTCTGAAACGAAGAACTGTTACGAACGAGCTCCTGTGATTATCCTACGATGAGTGAAAAGCACCATTGATTTTTTGCAGATTTACAGATAATCCAACCTGACAACACCATTGCTCAACAGATCGCAGGGCTTGCTGCTTTAAATCAAAGAGAGAGTTAATGCTTATACCGGTCAGCAATATATGATAATCGCCGGCAAAACCATAAGTCGGAATTCCAAGGTTATTAAGTTTCGTTAACAGTCCATCAGCGACTAGGTTCTATAAAAGTGGGGATAGTACACCACCTTGAGGACACCGACAGACACTCAGCTTTCTAATCTCTGCTTGCCGAAGCCATGAACAAAGAAGTCGATTGCTGAGCATTGCGTGTATCCAATTTGTGATACTTGAAGGTGTGCCATGACCACGGGCTATTTCCAGAATTGAATTGAAAGACACGTTATCAAAGGCACCTTCAATATCTAGTCAAACTCCCAAGCAAGAATGCTTTTGTGAGAAAGCATTTTCAATATTGTACACAACATCATGTAACAGGGTTGTAGTGGACATTCCACAATGGTAAGCATGTTACATTCCAGGTAGCGGATAAGTGTCGCGACCGCCTTTGGGAATAAATTTGACAATTATTTCCTGCCAAGCTTTTGTAATATATCCTGTCGCAAGACTAAAAGTAAGTATTTTCTTCAAAACATGTTTGAAATGTTCATACCCTTTCTGCAGTAAAACTGGGAAAACTCCATCCTTTCCAGGAGACTTGTAGGAGGAAAACTCTCAACTGCCCATTTGACCGATTCAATCGTCACAACGCTTCGAGCAAGGGCCCAAGAATCGTAACTACCGGAAAAGTCTCAGGAACAACTGTCGGTGATGGATGCATACATCCTGGAAAGGGAGTGTTAAAAAGATAGTGAAGTTTATCACCCTCATCTGACAAGTGCTCACCATCTGAAGTTCTTAAGAAACTGACATTAAAATCCTTAGACTTCGAAAGTAACTTATTTAATCTGCTAGCCTCGTTGAGACTAGACATTTGTAACGCATGGATCAATAAGTCCCGAGACTACCAATGGAGCAACTTTTTTTTTGCAAAATTTTTTTTTATTCATCAACATAATCACCTTTTAGGGTGACACAATGGTTCCAACGTTTTTCCAATTTTTCAATACCATGTTTATCTTTCGCTTCAAAATAAGCTTCAGTTTAAGACCTCCTCATTTGATCCAAATCTTTTTCCCTAGAGCATTTTTTTAAGATCAGCAAAGAGCCAGTAGTCACTGGGGGCTAAATCTGGCGAGCATGGGGGGGGCGGTGAAGCTAATGAAAGCCCAAGATGAAAGCCCAATTCGTTCAATTTCGCCATTGTTTCCATCGACTTGTGGCAGGCTGTTTTTGTTCCATCGAAAGCAATCGCGGCACCCACTTGGACAAAAAACCTTTTTCATGCTAAATTTTTCATGAAGGATAGTAAATACACTTCCATATGATATCTGTGTCATCTCAGCAATCTCACGGAGCTTCACTTTACGATCTTTCATTATAATTTTTGTCACTTCATTCACATTTTCCAGTGTAACGGCTTCCACAGGTCTACCCGAGCGTTCCGCGTCATTTGTGTCGGTACGACCACGTTTAAACTCGGCGAACCACCCACAAATCGTTGCTTTTGATGAACAAGAGTCCGGATAACATTTTTCAATCCATTGTTTCGCATGCACGGTGTTTTTAGCCATTAAAAAACAATGTTTTATCAAAACACAAAACTCGGTTTTTTCCCTTTTTTAAACAAACTACAAAACGACTTTACTCCATCCTCGATAACTCAGCTGTTTCTGGTCGGATCGACTTAAAATTTTGACTCGTTTCAAGCAAAGGTTAGTACTCTAGAAAGACGTGGTTACTGGTTTACTACGAGCGCCATCTCTGCTTTACTCTTGGGACTTATTGATCCATGTGTTACAAAGGCTTTTCCAACCACTTCGCTCAGACTATCAAAGAGCATTTTTGTAAACTCCTCGAGCCGAAACGAATTACTCCGACCCATCTCTGCGTCGGTAGTTCCAAGCTCTTCTGCATAGTTTCCTTAGTCCAGCTTAGTTCAGCATTCCACCAAGCATTTCTTCTAGTAGACCGCACAATCCGAAGTGGAGCCTCTTCATATGCTGCAACTATGAGTGAGTTTGTCTCGTCGACAACATTTTCCAAATCAATTGGGGTTTCAATTGTTGGTTGGTATCCGTAAAATATAGTCGCTAAGCCCTCTTCATAGATATTGGGATTACGATATGTGCTAATATCAAATTTAACGTTTGAATGATCAAAGAAGATGTACTTATGATCACACAACGAAGGTTCGAGCTCATCGGAGACGAGCCAATTCACCAACTCATGCGCAATTCTATCAGAGCAGAGAGTTACGTCCAATACCTCCTCTCTTTCAAATCTCGCAAAAGTTGGACGGTTTCCGGCATTGACTATGTATAGGTTTGTACTGCTCACAAACTCCATCATATCAGAGCCTCTCAAATTTATATCTGTGCTGCCCCTAATGATATGGTGAGCATTTATGTCACTGCCGATTATCAGCGGTAAATCACTTTTACAGGAGGTTGGTTATGCGGCAAATATGCCGAACAATAGACATATTTCCTGTCTATGCCATCAATAGTCATACCAACTGTGACAGCACAAATATCCCGAGTTGTGAGCTCCGATATGAGAGAAACATCAAGAGCACTATATGCAAGTATGCATGCTCGAGGCATTTCACGTGGATTAATCATACCGTTTTATGTTGAAGGCAACAAAGACTGGGTTTAACAATTTTCCAACGTAGAAGTTTCCCTTTTGGAAATATGGTTCTTGAACCGAAGCTATAGAAGCTTTACCTTCTTGCAGAAGTCTGGATAGATTTATGGTTGCTGTACGTTTATGCTGGAGATTGATTTGTGCTACTCTAACCATTATAAATTAGAGTAATGAACACTCCATCTCCAGCACTTATCGTACAACAACTAGAAGAAACCAAATATATTGGCTTATAATCGCCTATAGCGAACCATGTAAGGATTTTTCAAATGTTTAAATCATTTGAATCCCACGAGTAGCGAAGAAAGAAGTCGTCCACTGTTCCAGAGCTTCGCTTAACACAGTAAGGGAAAACCCCAAGATTGTAGACTGCATTGTTTACCATCCAGCAGCCATTCAGTCATCGGCACGGAAATACACCTTGACTTAGGAGTTCCTATTTTTGTGGCCTTTTACAACAGGGAACAGGAAACCAGTGGATCAATTCTTGGTAAAAAATAATTCCGGCGGATGCCACACGGCTTACCAGTTATTGGACTTATACCAACGGTACAGGTGGACCGTAGCGTTATTCTTAGCCAGTTGGAAAACCGCTACCGACACTACACGGCTATCTAGGCTACTCAGAGAGGGAAGTTGACATTGATGGTCAACTTCCATGGATGGCCAAGCAGCTACAAAGTGTACATGGGGTTACTGACTGCTGTCAATCTCATTCACGTAAAAATTATAGAGGAGCGGACTGAGGCATTTGTCTTGCGGGATATCCTTGTAGCTAATTCTGAATGTTGCCAAATCGCCATGTGAAAAATATATGCATTTCTCTGACAAAAGGTTTTAGTTATTTATAATCGCTGGAAGTGCATGTTGATGGAGTTTGTCTGAAAGAACATCACTTACCTTACCTAACAGCTATAGGCCTGGGGTGTCCTTTGCTGTATCAAGAATACGTCTGCACATAACTCGGTCCATGGCTGCTCGTCACCAGCCACTCAAGGCACGGATGCTTCTGAGATCACCCTTCACTTGATCGATCCACCTTGCCCATTGTAGACGTCCTATTTTAGCTTTACGTACGATGGGTGGTCCCCTTAACACAGCTGTTGCAGGTCGTAATTCATACGCCGTCTCCACATTCCGTCTTCCATCTGCACTCCGCCATAGGTGGTCCTCAGTACCTTTCTTTCGAAAACACTGAGGGCGCGTTGGTCCTCTGCCAACGTAGTCCAGGTCTCGTGGCCATAGAGAACAACCGGTCTTATAAGCGTTTTATTGATGGTCAATTTTGTGCGATGGAGTACTTTTCTCGATCTAGGGGGTTTTCTGAGTCCAAAGTACGCACGATTCCTTGTCAACATACGTCTCTGAATTTCTCTGCTGGTGTCATTATCGGCGGTCACCAGTGAGCCCAAATACACAAACTCGTCACCCACCTCGATATCGTCACCATCTATCAATATTCGTGGTGGGAGGCGTAATGTTTCTTCTCTAGAGCCTCTTCCTCTTATGTATTTTGTTTTTTACGCATTTATGGCAAGTCCGATACGCCTTCAGCTTTCAGTCCGATGTAGGTTTCCGTCAAATTCTTAAGGTTACGTGTCGCAATATCAATATCGTCAGCGAAGCCAAAAAGTTGTATTGACTTTCGGAAGATTGTGCCACTTGTGTCGATCCTCGCTCTTCGAATCACACCTTTCAAAGCCATATTGAACAAGATACAAGAGAGTCGAGAGCGTCCCATATACTCGGACGTAGCACTCTATCCATCGTTGCTTTGACCAATCGCGTCAGTTTATCTGGAAAACCGTATTCGTGCAAGGTCTGCCATAGCGGTTCTCAATCGATTGTGTCGTAAGCCGCTTTGAAGTTAATGAATAGGTGATGCGTGGGTACGTTGTATTCACGATACTTCTGGAGCACTTGTCTTATCGCGAATATGTGATCCATAGTGGCGCGGGCTCCAGTATATCCCGCTTGGTACAGCCCTACGAATTCCTTAGCTATTGGTGATAGACGACGGCAAAGGATTTAGGAGAGTTCCTTGTAGGCGGTGTTCAGCAATATGATTGCGCGTTAATTGCAACAATCTAGCTTATCGCCCTTTTCGTAGACGGGACATACCACTCCATCCATCCCTGCCTGCGGTAGAATCTCCTCCTGCCAAATCTTAGAAATCATCCAGTACAGCGCTCTAGTCAGTGCCTCTGCTCCATGTTTGAGCAGCTCGCCTAGTAACTGGTCATTGCCCGCGGCTTTTTTGTCCCTCAGCTAGCCGATCTCTCCACTTATCTCCTGGCTGAGCGTGCACCCAGATTGATTCCTGCGTCGTTCTCTGTATCTTTTGCTTCGCCATTCAGATGCTCGTCATAGTGTTGCTTCCACCTGTCGATCACCTAACGTTCGTTAGTGAGAAGGTTACCACTGGTATATCTGCACATTCCGGCCTGTGGCGTGTAGCCTCTACGTGAGCGGTTTACCTTCTCATATAATTTCCGTGTGTCATTTGCGCGGTACAGCTGTTCAATCGCTTCGCGATCTTGGTCTTCCTGGTGGCGCTTTTCCCTCCGAAAAACCGTGTTCTGTCTGTTCCGTGCCTGTCTGTATTGTTCCTCGTTCGCTCTAGTGCGGTGTTGCAGCATATTCGCCCTTGCTGCATTCTTCTCTATCTCTGTCTGCCTTAATGATGAGCAGAGGGTACGGTTGCTAAGCGCTGCGCTTATCCAGCCTGAGATGCTTGATGATACTACATGTCTGCTCATCGCTTGCACAATCGATTGGAAAGATACATTGTCAAAAGCACTTTCTATATCTAGAAAAGTTCCCAAGCTGGATTGTTTGAGCGAAAAGGCTTTTTCGATAATATATACAACATCGTGAAGTAGTGTGATCGTGGATTTTCCACGTTAATAAGCATGTTGTTTAGTATGAAGCGGTCGCTCAATTAGGCACTTATCTTTGATGTGATGGTCGACAATTCGTTCCAAGGATATTAAGCAAAAAGTGCTTTAGTCTAAAGCTCTTGGCTTCCTCGTAACTCTGACGTCCGCCTTTTAGAATAAATTTGATGATTATATCTCGCCATGCTTTTGGGATGTACCCAAGAGCCTTCTCAGGACATGTTTCATAATATCAAAACCTTTCTGCAATAGAATAGGATAGATGCCATCTTTTCCAGGTGATTTGTATGGTGCAAAACTGTCAATTGCTCACTTTATCGATTCAAAAGTGATAAGCGATTTTGCTATTGCCCACGAATCAAGATTGTCTGTGCACGGTTCATGAGCATTTAGAAAATCAGGATCAACAACCTTGCTACCTGGAAAGTGTGTCTCGAAGAGGCAGTTAAGAATGTCCTCTTCGTTAGAAACCAGTTCACCATCCATGTTTTTAGGCAGTTTGCCTGGAAAACTTTTGATTTCGAGAGTATGCTCGTTTCATTTAGTCTAGATATATTGTGCAAAGATTCTTCACCCAGATCGTTCGTCAGATCTAAGGCATATTTTATACGCAGTTCGAGCAGTTTTAAAAGCTCTCGAGTTGTCATGCCCACACCGGTTCCAAGCTCTTCGCATATCCTTTTTCAGTTTCTCAAGCTCAGCCCTCCACCATGAAGTACCCCTTGTAGTTTTTATGGATCGGTGCGGATAAGCCTCTTCATATGATGACACTATAAATGAGTTTAATGTGTTTACAGCCAAGTCCAAATCGTCGTGACAATCGATGGTGCAAAAAAAACGATGAACTTTTGTTGCCAAAGTTTGTTGTGACAGTTAAGATACCACATAAGTGATCAAAAAATATAAATTTGTGGTCTGAAAGCGAAGGTTCAGTAACATCTGACACCTTCCAGTTTTCCAGTTCGTGCTGAGCTTCTTCAGAACAAAGTGCTGTATCCAAGACCTCTTCCCTATCAGACTAACCCTGACTTTCGTATTGCTAATCTACTTCATTAATTCAGATCCCCTGGGATTTATCACTCATCAGTAGAAGGCCAGTTCTTTAACAGTACAGCACTACTTTTTTTTTAAATCATTGGTGGGAGACGGCTCATTGGGGGGCAAATAAGCCGAACCATATATATATATATATATATATATATATATATATATATATATATATATATATATATATATATATATATATATATATATATATATATATATATATATATATATATATATATATATATATATATATATATATATAAGTTAACGCAACGATCAAGGAGGTAACCACCAAAGAAGCACCAACGCCAATTCCAGAGAATCCAGACGCTGCATCAGCAAATTACACCAGTACGAGATCATCAGTTCGTCTCCACGGTACAAAGTGTTGGATCCCAGGAACGACGTTGCGCACGGAACGCCCGAAATTAGCTCTGCGCCTAATTCGTATTACTGTTTTTGAATTAGTTGATTTTAACAACAAAATTTCCAAAATAACTATAAAATTAGTTAAAATTTAGAATTTACTGTGCTGAAAAAAACTCTTATTTTTAGAGAATGTGTTTAGTTGGCGAATATTCTGGACACAAACCAGCAATATTTCAATCCAACACGAAGTTCTCATTGACAACTAATTTCGTTATTAAAATCAGAAACTTTGATTCTATTTATCTATCACCGTCATTACTGAAGGACAGCAGTGTCAAAGCAAAACAATCCATTCAAAAGCTAAAAGGAACAGTCTTGTTGAAACTGCTCGCAAATTGTTTAGATGTTTTTCGCATGTGTTACGATTTATCTCTATATAAATTCTAGTTTTTACGCGGAACAGTGAAGTGAATTTCGAATGTTTCACTCTAATTGTGATGAAGTTTTTTTGTATCTTCAAACCTTCCGAGCTGCGCCGTCCGGTGTACTATTTGTATTCGGTTTTTGTTTTCCGAGTGCTCAAAGTTTTCAGTGAGAATGAAGAAAACAGTGATTTAGAAGAAAAAAAATTCAAAAAGATGTTTACGTTTCGTTTATGTCTTTTTCTCCAACACAACATCGTATTTATACCTGCCAATATAGAAAAGACAACCGCGTCTGAATTTTTTTCGGCAGTAGTGTGCCATCTAGTGGCTAGTAGTCATTAAGGTGTTACCGTTTCGGTGACAGGGCGCCATATAGCTGCAGATTGCAGAAGCCAATTCAACCATTCATATTGGTTGAAAACAACATTATATTTCTTTAATTCAACTAAAAAATTAGTTGACTGGATATGAAGTGTGCCTTAGCTAAGAAATGACAGTACATTTAATTTGTGAATTCAACTAAAAAAAATAGTCATTTCAACAAATATTTTATTATTATTAAGGGAATGAGAATAAAAAATCTAAATCAGCAAAAGTAAGATTTTTTTAGTTGTCTCAAAAAATAACTAACTAAAATCAGCAAATCAACTAAATTTTTCGCAAAAATGCTGATTTCGGTCGTTCCGTGCGACAACAGAGAGACACGGGAGATAGTAGTAAGCCTAGTTGTATTAGTGTAGAATAAAATAGGGTACTGAGATAAAATAATATTCATTCTTTAAGTGACTTTGCTAGAAGACAGTTCTTTCTTTTTAAAAACCGATTCTCCCGGATGTAATAGATAACTGGCGCAGTCGGAAACGGATTCCTCACTTGTGCCTTTAACCGCAATTGTGCATTTACGAGCGTACATCGTAAACTTGTGTTGAAAGCCAGTGAAAAATCTGTCGAACCATTCCCGTCTCTTCATCGGCGATTAAAGCAACCACGAAGGCATATCGTAGTGATTTGTGGTGAGCAGACAGAAGGAAGACCGTTAGACTACAGTCTGACCTCGAACAAATTCAGAAATTTAATTTAGGTGAGTAGTTTTAATCTTAACTATTTTATCGTAACTATAACTAACCATACTTATCAAACGACAAAACTAACAAGTGAACGTAAAAGTGCAAGTGAAAAAGTTATTAAAATAAAGTATTAAGCTAAAAAAAAATGGATCCATCCAATCATTTCCAACAACAAATCGCAGCATTGCGACAAGAACTCGTAGAAAAAGACGAAATAATTCAGCAGCTTCAAATATAGAACAATTATCACCTGCTGAAAAGGTTCTGAAATCACTTCAGACGCCGCAGATTATAAGGGACTTGCCATCATTTAATGGAGATCCCGTTAAACTGAATTTATTTCTTCGATCGATCGATAATTTAATGCCACTTATCGATTCAGTGCAAGGAACAACTATGCACACAATTTGGACTCAAGCAATACGATCTAAGATTGTCGGTGACGCCGACAACGTTTTAGAGCTTTATGGAACAAATTTAGACTGGAATGAGATCAAATCAAACCTGATAACACACTACAGTGACCGAAGGGATGAGGTTTCTCTTACCAAGGACCTATTCGGAATCACTCAAACTGGTACAGTGGAAGATTTGTATGGAAAAATCTCGCATATTGTATCACTTTTGGTAAATTTGCTCAACCTTAACGAAGCAAATGGCCAAGTGAAATACGCCAAGAACTCATTTTACCAACAAATGGGTCTCAATGTTTTTCTCGCCGGACTAAAGGACCCGCTTGGGCCAATAATCCGTGCACAAACACCAGGTAGCCTTAAAGAAGCATAAAGGTTATGCCTGGAAGAGAACAATTACCATTACGCCAAAACGAAAGCACCTCCACCACCAATCCCTTTCAAGCCTCAACGATACATGCATCCTCCTCCAATGCCAAATTTGTAGGCTCCCCGGCAATTTCAACCAATTCAACATCGAAACCATTTCACACAGTCCCCACCGAGACAAAATTTTGGCTCTTTCCTGCAATATCCTCCAAGAAAGCAACAATTTCAATTTAAGCCATTCCCATATAAACCGACACCTAACCCGTTCAATATGATGAGATCTCAGAACACAATGCCATCTCCCTACAACCCGGTCGCAAATAATGCTTTCGCCCCGAAAATCAATCCTCAGCCTAAGCCTACACCCATGGACGTTGACCAGTCGATGAGATCACGAAAGATCAACTATATGAACAGACCAAATTATCACATCGGAGAAGAATTTCCCTACGATGAAATTTATCCATACGAATTTTATACTGACTATCATTACCCACCAAACGACAGTGGTAATGCCGATGAAGGTCAAGAACCAGAACAACAACATTTAAAACAATCAGATCAAATTTGTGATGACGCTACAGCCGAGCCGAGAGCCGTAGTTGAAACAGACGATCTAAATTTTCAGACGGTCGAATGTTTACCACCGCAAACATAAACAACTTTATCCCTTACATAGTAAGAGAAACGAACAAAGGGCCTTCACGCTTCCTCATAGACACCGGCGCAAACAAAAATTACATTGATCCGAAACACGTTAATTATTCAAAATGCAAATTGACAAATCCAATGCGCGTGCGAAATGTACGTGGCTCTCACGAAATAGACCGTTTTGTAAAATTAAACCCTTTCCCACAAATTCAAGGAGTTGAAGAATCAACGTTCATCGTTTTTCAATTCCACCCCTTCTTTGATGGCCTTATTGGCTATGAAACACTAAAAAATTCCAAAGCAAAAATTTTGACTGAAACAAATGAATTACAACTCCCAAACGGAACAATAGAAATGTTTCGGAAATATCCCGATGTTCAGAATATTAGTCTGAATTCTCAAGAAACAAAAACCGTTGGTATCCCCACCAAAACTAAAGACGGAGACTTTTTCCTAGAGAGCGATCTCCTTGTTCAGGAAAATGTTGTTATTCATTCTGGCTTGTACAATATCTCTGATCATCAAACTCGTGTTATTATAACGAACTATTCAAACGAACCACTCAAGATTAATTTAGATCACGAATTGTTGAAACCTGAAATCAATAACTTTGAAACTAGAACACCTGTCTTCAACAAACCTGGCATAAAAAATCTCTTTTCGAGCAACTGCGAATTTCACACTTAAACGACGAAGAGCGAAATAAACTTTTGAAAGTGATTCACAAGTGTGATGATGTGTTTTATATCGAAGGTGATGAGCTTACTTTTCAAATGCCATAAAACACCGTATAAAAACAAAAGATGATTTACCGATTCATGCAAAATCGTACCGCTACCCTTTTTGTCATAAAGAAGAGGTACAGCGTCAGATTTCTAAAATGCTCGAACAAGGTATCATCCAGCATTCTAATAGTCCATGGACGTCCCCTGTGTGGATCGTGCCAAAAAAATTAGATGGTTCCGGTCATAAAAAATGGCGCCTCGTTATAGATTACAGGAAACTTAACGAGAAAACAGTCGATGACCGCTATCCAATTCCAAATACTACAGACATCCTCGATAAATTAGGACGCTGTATGTATTTTACAACTTTAGATCTCGCTTCTGGCTTCCACCAAGTCGAGGTCGAAAAATCTGACATTCCAAAAACTGCATTTAGTGTCGAAAATGGACACTACGAATTTCTAAGAATGCCCTTCGGGTTGAAAAATGCGCCTTCTACATTCCAGCGTGTGATGGACAATGTATTGAGGGAGTATATCGGTGTCATCTGCCTTGTGTATATGGATGACATCATTGTTTTTTCCACTAGTTTGACAGAGCATCTCGACAACCTGTCCAAGATTTTCGCTACGCTTCAGAAACATAACTTAAAAATTCAACTAGACAAGAGAGAATTCCTTCAGAGGGAAGTTGCCTTTTTGGGTCACATTGTGACGACGGATGGAGTCAAACCAAATCCAGACAAAATAGAAATTATTCAAAAATGGCCAATTCCTCAAAATGAAAAAGAACTACGAGGGTTCCTCGGGATTCTTGGCTACTATCGGAAGTTTATTCGAGACTTTGCTAAGATAGCAAAGCCTCTCACTAACGCTTTAAGAAAAGGTGAATCGATTACACATTCAAAAGAATTTACAACAGCCTTCGAACAATGCAAGAATATTCTTTCTGGAAGCGATATCCTACAATATCCAGACTTTTCAAAACCATTCGTGCTGACTACAGACGCTTCCAATTTTGCTATTGGAGCAGTTCTGTCCCAAGGTGTCATTGGTAGTGATAAACCAATAGCGTTTGCCTCCAGGACCCTGAATAAGTCAGAGGAAAAATACTCCACTATAGAAAAAGAACTCCTCGCGGTTGTATGGGCCTGTAAATATTTTCGACCATACCTTTATGGACGAAAATTTATCCTGTACACCGATCATAAACCACTAACATATGGTTTAAACCTAAAAGATACTAACAACAGACTAGTTCACTGGCGTCTTTCGCTGAGTGAGTTCGAATACGAGATCAAATATAGGCCAGGGAAACAAAATATCGTTGCAGATAATCTATCCCGAATTCAAAACGAACTTAATGTGAACGAGAGCGTCTCATCCGAGGACATGACCATACACTCTGCTGATACAGACGCTTCAGAGTTCATAAAATGTACCGAATTCCCCTGTAACACCTTCAGCAATCAAATTGTTCTCAAGATAGGACCAGATGAACCAGATGACTATCAACAAATTTTTCCGAATATCTTTCGAAGAACAATCACAAGGTTGGTATTTGGGGTACCCCTATTAATAAGAATATTCAAAGAATATATGGACGAATTGTATTCTTTGCCCAGAGTCTTTAATAAATAGTATACAAATAGTTTATAAAAACTATTTTAGTAGATGTAAGACTTTCAAAGTATTCATGACACAGAAACTCTTAATTGACGTAACTACAGCAGAAGAACAAAGTCTTCTAATAGAACAAACTCATGAATCAGCTCATAGAGGTGTTTGGGAGAACAAAAAACAAATTTCTAACAGATTCTTTTTCCCTAAAATGAGATTCAAAATTCAACGATATGAAAAACTATGTGAAGTGTGTAACAAAAATAAGTATGATAGGCATCCTTATAAAATCCGTCATGGTTCAACACCTAACACAAAAAAGCCTTTGGAAATTATTCATATTGATATTTTTATAACTCAACCCTATATTTTCCTATCAGTTATTAATAAATTTTCCAGATTTGGTGTCTTAATTCCCATTAAATCCAGAACCATAACAGATATTAGAAAAGGTTTATTGAAATATTTCTCAACGTACGGAACACCCGGACTAATTGTTAATGACAACGAACCAGCTTTGAGATCAGCAGAGATAAGAGGTTTGATCCAAAATTTAAACATCCAAATTCACTTCATCCCGGCCAATCACAGCGAAAGCAACGGTATGGTCGAAAGGTTTCACTCCACGATAGCAGAAATCTTTCGATGCATAAAACATCAATATGCTGATCTGAATAATAAAAAAAATTTCTTGATTGCTAGTACTTTATACAATAACACCATCCATACTGCTACAGGTCTTAAACACAGAGAAATATTTTATGGGTTAAAGGACGGGCAGGAAAGACCTCTGAATATTGACACCATGCTTGAATAACGCAACAAATTTTATGATGAAGTTATCTTAGCTAATGAAAAAACATATATGGATGAGAATAAAACAATTTACAAAAAAGTACAAGGAATTAAGAGAAAAACCATTCAGCGATATTTCCAAACCAGAGCTATTGAAGACAAAGGAAGAACAGCTCGCGATAGCACTGCTCGAGAAATTCATAAAGAAAATATTAAAAGACTTTGAAACTAACTTTCATATTTTTCAGATGGACTGGCTGATCATCATAATGACCTTGATTCCTTTTTCCTACCCAAAATTCATCCAAATTCACGATATCACAAATAACCCAGGCGCATTGACTCTCAGTATGGGAGAAGGCATGATTTTTGAAGGATATGATAGATCACTTCACACAGTTGATTTAGAAAAATTCGGAGCTACAATAGAAATATTGGAAAGCCTAGTCTCAAAAATTAATAGTTCGACAGGAGATTTCTCTAATTTAATCGACTCGAAATTCAAAGAAATATTCAACACTTATAAAGCCCTTCTCCCAGGAACATCCAGGAATAAGCGATCAATAGAAACATTAGGAAGCGCTTTAAAATTTATAACAGGCAATCTTGACGCAGAAGACTTACGGCAAATCAATCCCAATATAGACGCCATCAAAATATCTGATAACAAACTCATTGACCAAAATAATAAACAAATTACCATAAACCAAGAATTCCAAAATCGTATGCAAACATTGTCAAATAGAATAAAGAACTACGAGAATGTCATTCAAAAATTGAACACACAAAAAGGATATTTGATTACAGAAAATTCTAAGATTTCAATAGTTTTTCAGTTAGATACAGTGTTACAAACTCTAAGAACATTCGAAAATGGAATAGCGCTTGCCAAATTAAACATTGTTAATAGACAAATTTTAACTATTAATGAACTGACCACAATAGCTCATCAGCTTAAGCAAATTAAATTAGATAATCTAGAAGATGCTTACAATTATCTCTCAGTAACCGTACTCTACCACGACTATCATCTCGTCATCAGCATCGATATACCCCAATTATCACCCACTATATACGAGCGGATCATCATCGAAGAACTACCAGTACGAAACAAAACCATCAAAATTAATCATCGAATTATTCTCGTGCATTCCAACGAAACAATAGCTGTTCTAGCAGATCCCGAACAAAGAACCAAAACTTATATTTATCGACGGAATCAATTACTGAATATTACTAACGATTTGTGCATTGTTCCATTAATCAAAGGACAAAATGGCAAATGCTCTTTTATAGAATCTCCGCCCACTACAGAATATAAACTCCTAACATTCGGAACAATAATAGTCAAATCTACACTGGAAAACGTAATAATGAGCAGTACCTGCGGAATAAACCAAAAGGAACTAAAAGTAAATTTCCTCATTATCTTTCACAATTGTTCAGTGATTATTCAGAATCGACTGTTTGAAAGCCTAGAACTAAAATTCAATCACCCGATTATTTCACCGCTCGAAACACATCAAATCGAGGAAACCCATCTTGAAAAATATTACAATGTTTCAGATCTACACAAAATGCACATCGAAAATAGACAACGTATAAATTCGGTTGAAATCCACCACTTCTCGTCCATTGGAGTATTCCTCATCATAATTCTGATAACCCTATCTACATACAGCCAACGTAACCGGATAGCAACATTCTTCAGAAAACGCACGGGACGTGCTCATCTTGAGGAGAGAGTAGTTAACGCAACGATCAAGGAGGTAACCACCAAAGAAGCACCAACGCCAATTCCAGAGAATCCAGACGCTGCATCAGCAAATTACACCAGTACGAGATCATCAGTTCGTCTCCACGATACAAAGTGTTGGATCCCAGGAACGACGTTGCGAAAACAGAGAGACACGGGAGATAGTAGTAAGCCTAGTTGTATTAGTGTAGAATAAAATAGGGTACTGAGATAAAATAATATTCATTCTTTAAGTGACTTTGTTAGAAGACAGTTCTTTCTTTTTAAAAACCGAATCTCCCGGATGTAATAGATAACTTATACTTATATATATATATATATATATATATATATATATATATATATATATATATATATATATATATATATATATATATATATATATATATATATATATATATATATATATATATATATATATATATATATATACGGAACCCAAAATCTACCAATTGGGATCTTTATACTGAAACTTTGGCAACAAAATTTCATGGCTATTTTTCCACCATCGATTGTCACGACGATTTGGACTTGGCTGTAAACACATTGAACTCATTCATAGTATCATCATATGAAGAGGCTTATCCGCACCAAGGCAAGCTGAGGAACAACAAAGCCGCGGGCAATGACCAGTTACCAGGCGAGCTGCTCAAACATGGAGCAGAGGCACTGACTAGAGCGCTGCACTGGATGATTTCTAAGATTTGGCAGGAGGAGATTCTACCGCAGGCAGGGATGGATGGAGTGGTATGTCCTGTCTACGAAAAGGGCGATAAGCTAGATTGTTGCAATTAACGCGCAATCATATTGCTGAACACCGCCAACAAGGAACTCTCCTAAATCCTTTGCCGTCGTCTATCACCAATAGCTAAGGAATTCGTAGGGCTGTACCAAGCGGGATTTACTGGAGCCCGCGCCACTATGGATCACATATTCGCGATAAGACAAGTACTCCAGAAGTATCGTGAATACAACATACCCACGCATCACCTATTCATTGACTTCAAAGCGGCATACGACACAATCGATTGAAAACCGCTATGGCAGACCATGCACGAATACGGTTTTCCAGATAAACTGACGCGATTGGTCAAAGCAACGATGGATAGAGTGCTACGTCCGAGTATATGGGACGCTCTCGACTCTCTTGTATCTTGTTCAATATGGCTTTGAAAGGTGTGATTCGAAGAGCGAGGATCGACACAAGTAGCACAATCTTCCGAAAGTCAATACAACTTTTTGGCTTCGCTGGCGATATTGATATTGCGACACGTAACCTTAAGAATTTGACGGAAACCTACATCGAACTGAAAGCTGAAGGCGTATCGGACTTGCCATAAATGCGTAAAAAACAAAATACATGAGAGGAAGAGGCTCTAGAGAAGAAACATTACGCCTCCCACCACGAATATTGATAGACGGTGACGATATCGAGGTGGGTGACGAGTTCGTGTATTTGGGCTCACTGGTGACCGCCGATAATGACACCAGCAGAGAAATTCAGAGACGTATGTTGACAAGGAATCGTGCGTACTTTGGGCTCAGAAAAACCCCTAGATCGAGAAAAGTACGCCACCGCACGAAATTGACCATCAACAAAACGCTTATAAGACCGGTTGTTCTCTATGGCCACGAGACCTGGACTATGTTGGCAGAGGACCAACGCGCCCTCAGTGTTCAAATATCAAGGGGAACGTGCCATTTGAGCCAATTTGTTCTGAAGGTAAGTGATGTTCTTTCAGACAAACTCCATCAACATGCACTTCCAGCGATTATAAATAACTAAAACCTTTTGTCAGAGAAATGCATATATTTTTCACATGGCGATTTGGCAACAGTCAGAATTAGCTACAAGGATATCCCGCAAGACAAATGCCTCAGTCAGCTCCTCTATAATTTTTACGTGAATGAGATTGACAGCAGTCAGTAACCCCATGTACACTTTGTAGCTGCTCGGCCATCCATGGAAGTTGACCATCAATGTCAACTTCCCTCTCTGAGTAGCCTAGATAGCCGTGTAGTGTCGGTAGCGGTTTCCCAACTGGCTAAGAATAACGCTACGGTCCACCTGTACCGTTGGTATAAGTCCAATAACTGGTAAGCCGTGTGGCATTCGCCGGAATTATTTTTTACCAAGAATTGATCCACTGGTTTCCTGTTCCATGTTGTAAAAGGCCACAAAAATAGGAACTCCTACGTCAAGGTGTATTTCCGTGCCGATGACTGAATGGCTGCTGGATGGTAAACAATGCAGTCTACAATCTTGGGGTTTTCCCTTACTGTGTTAAGCGAAGCTCTGGAACAGTGGACGACTTCTTTCTTCGCTACTCGTGGGATTCAAATGATTTAAACATTTAAAAAATCCTTACATGGTTCGCTATAGGCGATTATAAGCCAATATATTTGGTTTCTTCTAGTTGTTGTACGATAAGTGCTGGAGATGGAGTGTTCATTACTCTAATTGATAATGGTTAGAGTAGCACAAATCAATCTCCAGCATAAACGTACAACAACCATAAATCTATCCAGACTTCTGCAAGAAGGTAAAGCTTCTATAGCTTCGGTTCAAGAACCATATTTCCAAAAGGGAAACTTCTACGTTGGAAAATTGTTAAACTCAGTCTTTGTTGCCTTCAACAAGAACGGTATGATTAATCCACGTGAAATGCCTCGAGCATGCATACTTGCATATAGTGCTCTTAATGTTTCTCTCATATCGGAGCTCACAACTCGGGATATTTGTGCTGTCACAGTTGGTATGACTATTGATGGCATAGACAGGAAATATGTCTATTGTTCGGCATATTTGCCGCGTAACCAACCTCCGCCAATATCATACTGCTGTAAAAGTGATTTACCGCTGATAATCGGCAGTGACATAAATGCTCACCATATCATTTGGGGCAGCACAGATATAAATTTGAGAGGCTCTGATATGATGGAATTTGTGAGCAGTACAAACCTATACATAGTCAATGCCGGAAACCGTCCTACCTTTGCGAAATTTGGAAGAGAGGAGGTTTTGGACGTAACTCTCTGCTCTGATAGAATTGCGCATGAGTTGGTGAATTGGCTCGTCTCCGATGAGCTCGAACCTTCGTTGTCTGATCATAAGTACATCTTCTTTGATCATTCAAACGTTAAATTTGATATTATCACATATCGTAATCCCAATATCTATGAAGAGGGCTTAGCGACTAGATTTTACGGATACCAACCAACAATTGAAACAGCAATTGATTTGGAAAATGTTGTCGACGAGACAAACTCACTCATAGTTGCAGCATATGAAGAGGCTCCACTTCGGATTGTACGAGCTACTAGAAGAAATGCTTGGTGGAATGCTGAACTAAGCTGGACTAAGGAAACTATGCAGAAGAGCTTGGAACCAAGAACGCAGTGATTGGAAAAGCCTTTGTAACACATGGATCCAAAAGTCCCGAAACTAAAGCAGAGATGGCGCTCGTAGTAAACCAGTAACCACGTCTTTCTAGAGTACTAACCTTTGCTTGAAACGAGTCAAAATTTTAAGTCGATCCGACCAGAAACAGCTGAGTTATCGAGGTTGGAGTAAAGTCGTTTTGTAGTTTGTTCAAAAAATGGAAAAAAAACGAGTTCCGTGTTTTGATAAAACATTGTTTTTTAATGGCTAAAAACACCGTGCAAGCGAAACAATGGATAAAAATGTTATTCGGACTCTTGTCCATCAAAAGCAACGATTTGTGGGTGGTTCGCCGAGTTTTAACGTGGTCGTACCGACACAAATGATGCGGAACGCTCGGGTAGACCTGTGGAAGCCGTTACACTGGAAAATGTGAGTGAAGTGACAAAAATTATAATGAAAGATCGTAAAGTGAAGCTCCGTGAGATTGCTGAGATGACACAGATATCATATGGAAGTGTATTTACTATCCTTCATGAAAAATTTAGCATGAAAAAGGTTTTTTTCCAAGTGGGTGCCGCGATTGCTTTCGATGGAACAAAAACAGCCTGCCACAAGTCGATGGAAACAATGGCGAAATTGAACGAATTGGGCTTTCATCTGCTTCCCCGCCCCCCATACTCGTCAGATTTAGCCCCCAGTGACTACTGGCTCTTTGCTGATCTTAAAAAAAATGCTCCAGGGAAAAAGATTTGGATCAAATGAGGAGGTCATCGCTGAAACTGAAGCTTATTTTGAAGCGAAAGATAAACATGGTATTGAAAAATTGGAAAAACGTTGGAACCATTGTGTCACCCTAAAAGGTGATTATGTTGATGAATAAAAAAAATTTGCAAAAAAAAGTTGTTTCCATTGTTAGTCTCGGGACTTATTGATCCATGCGTTACAAATGTTGAGAGGCTAGCAAATTAAATAAGTTACTTTCGAAGTCTAAGGATTTTGATGTCAGTTTCTTGAGAACTTCAGATGGTGAGCACTTGTCAGATGAGGGTGATAAACTTCACTATCTTTTTAACACTCCCTTTCCAGGATGTATGCATCCATCACCGACAGTTGTTCCTGAGACTTTTTCGATAGTTACGATTCTTGGGCCCTTGCTCGAAGCGTTGTGACGATTGAATCGGTCAAATGGGCAGTTGAGAGCTTTCCTCCTACAAGTCTCCTGGAAAGGATGGAGTTTTCCCAGTTTTACTGTAGAAAGGGTATGAACATTTAAAACATGTTTTGAAGAAAATACTTACTTTTAGTCTTGCGACAGGATATATTCCAAAAGCTTGGCAGGAAATAATTGTCAAATTTATTTCCAAAGGCGGTCGCGACACTTATGAGGAAGCGAAGAGTTTCAGACCTATCAGTCGTAGCTCATTTCTTCTTAACCCAGTGGAACGCATAGTCGATCACTATATCAGGAATATTAGTTTGGACGTGCATCCACTACATGGAATGTAACATGCTTACCAGAGTGGAATGTCCACTACAACCCTGTTACATGACGTTGTGTACAATATTGAAAAATCTTTCTCACAAACGCAATCTTGCTTGGGAGTTTGACTAGATATTGAAGGTGCCTTTGATAACGTGTCTATCAATTCAATTCTGGAAGTAGCCCGTGGTCATGGCACACCTTCAAGTATCACAAATTGGATACACGCAATGCTCAGCAATCGACTTCTTTGTTCATCGCTTCGGCAAGCAGAGATTAGAAAGCTGAGTGCCTGTAGGTGTCCTCAAGGTGGTGTACTATCCCCACTTTTATAGAACCTAGTCGCTGATGGTCTGTTAACGAAACTTAATAACCTTGGAATTCCGACTTATGGTTTTGCCGACGATTATCATATATTGCTGACCGGTATAAGCATTAACTCTCTCTTTGATTTAAAGCAGCAAGCCCTGCGATCTGTTGAGCAATGGTGTTGTCAGGTTGAATTATCAGTAAATCTGGCAAAAAATCAATGGTGCTTTCACTCATCGTAGGATAATCACAGGAGCTCGTTCGAAACAGTTCTTCGTTTCAGAGGTTACCGGGTCGATCAAGTTAAATATGTCGGGGTTATTCTTGATTCAAAACTGAATTGGTCTGCTCACATTGACTTCAGGATTAAAAGAGCTTGCATGGCTTTCGGCCAATGCAGACGAGCTTTTGGAAAATCATGGGGACTCAAACCCAGATACATTCATTTAATGTACACGACTATTGTTAGACAAATTTTAGCATATGGATGTCTTATATGGTAGCAGATGGGAAAAGTCGCGACAGTTCAGTCAAAGCTAAATCATCTCCAACGGATGGTACTAATGGCGATGACAGGAGCATTCACGACAACTCCTACTGCTGCTATAGAGGCGCTACTGTGCATTAAACCACTACCTGAGTTCCTAAAACAAGAAGTATTATCTTGTGAATACCGTCTTATGGTTACAGGGCTTTCGAAAAGTAACCCTTTAGATTATGCTACTAGCCACACTCGCTTGTGGTCTCAAATGGTTACGTGGGATGACTATTTACTCGCTCCTAGTGATCTAACTCTCATATGCAGTTTTCCTTTCAAAACATTCAATGTGAGCTATTCTCTTCGTGAGGAATGGTTGTCTGGTTGTCTGGAACGACAAGTTGATGAACACATAGTTTGTTATACGGACGGTTCTCCGTTGAATGATCGTGCTGGTGCTGGTATCTACTGTCGTGAAATGAGGCTAGCGCAGTCTCATTCACTTGGTAGATACTGTACTGTGTTAAAAGCAAAAATCTACGCGATTCTGTGTGGAATACAATCGGCATTTCAGCAGAGGATATATGGTAAACGAATTTATTTTTGTTCCAACAGTCAAGTAGCCTTGAAAGCACTCAGTTCGAATGATTCACGGTCGAATCTAGTGATCGCATGTCGAGCTCAAAGACCTTAGCATTTCAAATGCTGTTTACTTCGTATGGGTACCCGACCATTCCGGTATTACTGGAAATGAATGGGCTGATGAGTTGGCTAGAGCTGGTGCAACGAATGATTTCGTTGGTCCTGAACCAGCTTCACCACTTTCAACTAGTTGGATAAAGCACAAGATTTGTTCTTGGGCTGCATCCAAACATGCCAGCTACTGGTGCAGCTTGCAAACTTGCGCTCAGACAAAAGCATTTTTACCAGGTTTAAATCTGAAAATGTCAAAGTGTCTACTGCATTTCTCCAAGCATCATTGCAGTATTCTGGTCAGAACTCTGACTGGACATTGCAAACTCAATTATCACATGGCTACTATTCAACGTGCTGAGTATTATTAGTGTGGTTTGTGTGAATGCGATTATGGTGCTTCGTATCATTTGATATGTAACTGTCCCGCATTGAAGCAACTACGAATCCGGGTTTTTGGTTCTCCATACGTGGTTGAGTCTGTGTATGCGGAGCTACAATTAAAAGATATTCACTCGTTTCTCACCCAATGTGGTAAGGAGTTATAGTCAGAAGGGTTCATCGTTCTTCCAGGAGTGAAAGAATGCACATAGTAACAAACCTAAAAAAGTTTTACAGCAGACTGTTCGGAACCTCGTAGAGATTCAGAATTTACTTCTGCTTCCACTAAATGTGATCCCCAGCAGATTGTTCAGCATCCCTTAGGGGTGCAGAATTTACTTCTGCTTTTTTGAGTTTTTGTGTCGTCAATTCTTCCCATCCTCCTAGTCCAACTCTTTCCATTTCCTTTCAATCCTTCCCTCTTATGTATCGGAAAAATGATGCTAAAAACAAATTTTAGGCAAGGCAAGGATGTCTAGACTCATATCCAATCACTACACGTTAGATGCACATATTTCTTCGAAATGGACTTTCCGAGACTAGTCATTGTGCTTGTGGCGACGGTTATCGCGATATTGATCATGTCGTTTGGACATGCGTGGAGTATCATGATGTCAAATTTCAACTAATAAATTCCTTGCGTACTCAAGGTAGATTATCCAATGTCACAGTTCGCGACATTCTTGCTTGTCGTTACCTTTCTTACATGAAACTTCTCTATCATTTCCTTATGTCTATTGGAGTTCCAATTTAAATTTTATTTTATGTTAGACTGTTTTCTCTTCCATGAGTTCAACCAATAGCCACCTATATGATATTGAATAAAAGTGATGAACTGATACAAACAAAGCTGAAATAGTTTTAAGATCATGTACAAAGTAAATGTATTTTATTTAATGTACTTTATAATAGCAACTCGCTTGATAACAACAATGTTTAGATTAACTAGTGCATACCAACATACTAATATGATATTCGAAATGTATTAGATTTAATATACTATGTATTGTGGAAGTCACGGCAAAGAAAAACTAATGTATATTGTCTATGAAATGAACTTGTTTATGGAATAGAAACTGGGATAATTTTAGCTAACTTCCATATTGGAGGGAAGACGCCTAGCTCCCAGCACCTGTTATAAATTTTAGCTAAGGAAACAAATGAGCGAATACTCAAATGTTTTAGCTTAATGTTGAATGTGCTATGGAAACCGGGGGCTTTCATATTTTTGGAATTTTTCACAATAGCCATCAGCTCATTCGCAGTGACTCTACTTTCCTCAGGAATCAAGCTGTCTCATCTCAGCTACGCTATCAGCAACTTCTCTTACATGTGGACTAACAATGTTGAGTTCTAAATTGTGAGAACACACAAACTGCTGCCTAGCGCATTTGCCTTCTCTACTGGTGTGATTGAAGGTATTCCTTCAGCTGCGTATTAGGGTGACATCAGTGAAGGAATGATTCGGTTTTGTCGTGAATACGACTTACTTTACTATGGGGTGCCTTTTCAAATTAGCCATATGGAAGAATGGGCAGAACTTAATCGTGAATATCTCGACTTGTATTAATGGTAGCAACATAATTCTTTCACCATTTCATCAAAAATATGATCAGGAATTTAGGATAATATTTTGAACAGTGTGAGATAACCACAAACAACTCAAAAATTAAGTTTTCTCAAAATTTCAAAATAATGCGGAAAACTCTTTACTTTCGCTTGGATTTTTCGCGCAAGGACGACGATTTTGAGGCAGTCAGGCACATATCTTCAACTGAATGCGTATAAAAGGGGAACCGTGGTCGAAAATCGATCATTTCTTTTCGTGCGTTCGGTGGAAGCAGACGTCATGGGAGTGGAATCATCAACCAGAAGCGACGGAGAGTGCACTTTTTGCGTGGTTAAAACCTCAAACGCTCAGGTAGCAACTTTCATTCGCTTGCTGGCCTTCAAGGCGAGCAGACTGCCATCGCGAGAGTTAAACCATCAACCAGCAGCGACGGAGAGAGCGCCTTCTGCGTGGTTAAAAGCACAAACGCTCAGGTAGCAACTTTTATTCGCTTGCTGGCCTTCAAGGCGAGCAGACTGCCATCGCGAGAGTTAAACCGTCAACCAGCAGCGACGGAGAGAGCGCCTTTTGCGTGGTTAAAACCTCAAACGCTCAGATAGCAACTTTCATTCGCTTGCTGGCCTTCAAGGCGAGCAGACTGCCATCGCGAGAGTTAAACCATCAACCAGCAGCGACGGAGAGAGCGCCTTCTGCGTGGTTAAAAGCACAAACGCTCAGGTAGCAACTTTCATTCGCTTGCTGGCCTTCAAGGCGAGCAGACTGCCATCGCGAGAGTTAAACCATCAACCAGCAGCAACGGAGAGAGCGCCTTCTGCGTGGTTAAAACCTCAAACGCTCAGGTAGCAACTTTCATTCGCTTGCTGGCCTTCAAGGCGAGCAGACTGCCATCGCGAAAGTTAAACCATCAACCAGCAGCGACGGAGAGAGCGCCTTCTGCGTGGTTAAAACCTCAAACGCTCAGGTCGCAACTCTCATTTGCTTGCTGGCCTTCAAGGCGAGCAGACTGCCATCGCGGGAGTTAAACCATCAGCGACGGAGAGAGCACCTGCCATCATTTGGTTTTCGGTAGTCATAACGAGAAGTTCAATTTTCAGATTGTAGTTCCGCAATATAGGTTTAGAATTCAGAGCCTGCGTGCTGAAACTGGATTCTGGAACTATATTCCGGAACTAATTCGAGTTTCGAAATTGCAATTCTAGAATTGAAACTGAATTCTGAGTCTGTTATTGATTCTAAATTTAGTTCTTGAACTCAGGATCCAGTTATTTATTCCAGACTTCTTTTATTCGGTTCTTTTTAGAACCATAATAATACTCCTAAAGATCTATGCGGAAATTTGCTTTACTGTACTCTATAAAACCCATTCTGGTAGTCATGGCGAAAAATCGTCTTCATGTTTTAGAGCTTAGTTCTGGAATATGGGTTTAGAATTCAGAGTCTGCGTGCTGAACTAACTCAAATCGTCACCATTTTTTTTATTATAAAGAACTATACTGCTTATTTCATAGTATTTAAGTGCGTTTCAGAATGTTTAATGTAACTAATCTGTAACTTAGTCTAGGCGCATCGTATAAATTTCTAGTAATGAAAGAGGGGAAAGTTGCACAATTCAAACAATCGATGAACTACCAATTCGAATTCGGAAGCATAAATAAAGCGTGTCATATTCGTATTCACGACATCCAGTTATGTCTCTGACATTACACACCCGTACTTTTTTCTAAAGAGCCTTCGTTAAGGACCAGAAGGGCTTTGAATGTGGGAGAATTTCTCGAAGCTTTTGCTGGAAGCTCCTGTTGCGAAGCTCAGTTATACTTTCATGGATTATCCTAGTTAAGTTGTTATAAGAGGTCTTCTTATCTAGGATGCCAGTTCGTTGATACTGCCTCGGTAGATATTTCGAACTTGGATGAGTTTCTTGATGACAATGTCAATTTGAAGAGAGGAATTCGGCATATATTGTACTGGGACCGTTCTATCACGAGCGAATATTATTCAATGCTGGAAGGAAGAAAGGGCCACATCGATTTCCATCGGGGAATCTAGTGACAAATCGATATTAATAAGTTGGTCGGCGATTTGTTGAAATTGGACCCAGTCGGTGCGATAATAGTTCCTCCGGGGTTGAATGGGCACTGTTTCGGGTGTAGATCCCAACGTCAATATTACTGGAAAGTGAATATATCCAAAATGGAATGAACTCCCTAACTGAAAAGTCGCGTTGGTTGATCCGGAGCGAGGATGTTGTACTGTCCAGGTTCGTAATCTTCGGCAAGTACGAATCCGTTTTGATTCTGTCTTTAGTTTCCCCACAGCTCATGCCGTGCGTTTAGGTCCCCAGCAATGATGAATTTGTTCTGTCGTCGAGTGAGTATAGCCAGATCTCGCTTCAATGATGCACACGTACTATCTCGAACATTGGTTTGTTTGGGGCAGTACGCTGCAATGATGATAATGGGTCCCATTCTCGTTGTAATTTCGATTCCGATGGCTTGTATAAGTTGATATTTAAAGGCCGGCAGAAGCCTGTGTCGAATGGAACGTTTAATGGCTATGGCAACTCCCCCTCCTCTGGTAGTTGCTCTGTCAAGCCTGTGAATTCTGTAATTGGTAATGAAAATAGAAATTTCAGGTTTATGATGAGTTTCAAGTAAAAAATCAGTATCGGCATTCTTTTCTTTCGATTGTCCGTGTTGTGTCGTTTCATTTTAAACTCCATCACAGGCTTTAGACCAGCCTCCGACAGTGCCTGCTTTAGTTCGGCTTCCATCATGTCGGGTAGTCCTCGAAGTATAACCTTCATAGGTTTGTTGGCGGCAATATCGCGTGTGAAGTATTCCGCTTTTGTCTGCTTCAGGTAACATTCCACTGCTTTGTAGTGGTTCAAAGCCGGAACAGTTATTTTGTAGCCTTCAGTACATAAACGGATTGTTGCCTGTAGTCCTTTGCTGATCAGCGTGTTGAAATCCGAGCGTAGAGTCGGTGGGAAGCCCTTCAGGTAGAAAGGTGGCATATTTTCCTTCTTCTGCAGTTCCTCTTCGACATCAACTGGCAGATCAGCGTTTTGGTTGTTACTCAGCAAACGGTTGTTTACCTGTACATCACTTGGCTTCAGACGCTTAGCATCCTTTGGATGCTTTGGATTTTCGGATCTATGGCGCGTTTTACCGATAGCGCGGGTAGGAAATTAGTCGTAGCAAGTTATTCGTCTATCCACATCGAGTGTTAGATGACGAATTGTCTACGCTTGACTTTTTCGAAGTAAATTTTATTGTATTCCGGCACTTCCTCATACTCCATGTCGTAGGGAAGGAATGCATTGTGTGAACATAATAAATATTCAATTGCGGTGTGGAATGCTTCATTTTTTCATAAGGCTTGATGAATTCACACAAAAATCTTCTGTACCATTTGTGGAAAGAAGATCTAAATATTCATTTTGTCGATGCTGTCGCGAAAACGACTTACTTTACTATGGGGCGCCATTTCAAAATTTACCCTGTACAAGAATGGACAGAAGTTTGTCGCGATTATCTCTTGATGTACTTAACCCAGCAACATAATTTATTCTACAAGCTATCGGCAATATGATTAGGAATTTGTGATTAAATTTTCAACAGCGTAAGAAAACCATAAATCATTTAAAAACGAAGTTTTCTAAAACTTTTGGAAATAATGAGGAATATTCATCACGTTTGCTTACCTTTTTCGCACTCGGACGACGGTTTTGAGGTAGTCAAGCAGATATCAGTTCCGATTATCTACTGGACGAGGTGAGATTCTCCCACGAACATCAGTAAGAACAAACCAAGTATAAGGCGTGAAACGCTCTGGTCGTGCTTTTATTTGGACTTTTATTGTAGGGAGGAGAATTTAGTGTCAAAATCATGTTTCAGGAACTTAATTCCAGAATACAGGTTTAGAGTCAGGGGACTTTTCTTTCTAAATGACTTTTTAAAAATCACTTACTTTACTACTCACAATGTATTGCCGTTTCAACGCTACCTGTCTTGCTTCTGGTGCACCTACGTGGCTATTCTAATCGGCTAATTTATTAATCAGTGTTTTTCTAACGATTCCCCTTCTAGTGTAAAACTGTCCTCAGCTTTCGTGATCCTTGGTTATTGTGGGATAAATTTTGGAGTCTGATGGAGTAATCCGTGTAGTTGTCAGATGCTTGTCCTGAAGTGTGTGTTCCTGTAGGTTCCTCTGTGTTGATGGTTTCTGGTCCGGTTTGTTGTCGGATCATCCAGGGTTTGTTTAGTAAGAATGGTACAATGGTCAATTTTGCTATCACTGCCAAGAGCAACAATGTTAGTGTTGATGATGTTCCGAGTGAGAGCCATCCAACCTCTTTACAAAGCTCTGAATGTATACTTTCACCAGGGGACACTGGGCTGATCTTCCGTCAACCAACTGTTGAATACATTTTCCTAATGGTTTTAGTTGTGAATTGCTGCAAATATATTCATATTTGTGTTTCACACACGGAGTGCTTGTTAAAAATAATTTAGGTGCTTTCAAGTAGTATGCTGCTGTTAAGTGGACTCTATGGTTGTTGGAGATTACTGGTTCAATAAAGCTCAATTGATATTTAACAGTTTTATTTCATGGAATCTTAATAAATAATTTCATTCTTACCAATCAGTACGTAGGCACTGCATATATCTAGTATGTTGTCCACTAGATTCATTTCAAGACCGTTATTTCGTAGAAAATCCTGGGCTATAGTTATCCCCTCCGTTGAAATGATGCAGCTGCTGGGGATGTCTCGTAGGGCAAATGATATAGCTTCGTCTATAATCCCTAATTGATCGATAAATTCATATAAATTGAATATTAGGTTAAGAGATTCGAAGCCTTCGATTGTTCTATTTTGAAAGTTATCGTAAAGGTTCAAAAAGGTATTGATAGTTTCTGTAGTGTTCTTTAATCTGATCTCTAGTATGCTGTTAATTTTAGTTTGCCTATTATTTTGATCTATCAGTGAGTTTATTGTGCTGTTTCTAATCTTTAAATCATCGGCATCTGGCTGCCAGATACATATTTCCAAGCACGACCTAAGCTTTCTCATCGTTTCCGTCTATGTGGCCTCAATTTATAGAACAATGAATGTAATTTTCCTGCGTTTTGCTGGATTTAACAATTGTTGGTTGGAAATTTTATTCTTAATTACAGTGTCTAAATTTCTGATTGTGTCTGCAATTGAATCTAAGTTTATGTGATTACCTATTCGCAAAAAGTTGTTGCTTATTTTTGCTGTACCTATAGGGATGATAACTATAGGGTTTTCTCTACGTCGTGAATGAGTATGTCCGTGCCTGTCCGTGATACCATATGATTGTTTCGTGAGTCGGTTAATGTCTTGTCAGTCTGGTCAACAACGTATACTTGTCTGTATCGATGACTGTATGGATTTGGTTTAGATTTTCCTTTTACTAACACTGGATTAGAAAGAATTTTGTACTCTTCAAAGTCTATCGATAGTAATTTGTCATACTGTTTGTCGGCTGTGCACTTAATGTTATCTTTAGCCGTATGGATTTTCTTTTGCTTAGAGATTTCAGATGGATTTAATGAAATGCAGCTGCCAAATATAATATCTCGAGGTTTCAAACCTGTCGTACTATAAGTGAAGCCATTGTACAGTGCAGTCGTTAAGGCTAGACCTACGTACTTTTCACCTATTTGCCAAATACATTTCAAGAAGTGTATTGTGGAAACGTTCCACGATTCCATTACTATTACAGTTGCTAGCGAAGTATAGTGCGATACTTTCATTTTCTAGAAATTCCCTGAATCGGGGATTTCGGAAACCTGGCGCCTGGTCACAGGTGATCATTTTTGACGTGCCTAAGATTTTGAAATACTCGACTAGAGTACTTGTGAGTTCATCTGTAGTTTCGTTTGAAATTCGGAAAATCTGAAAAAATTTCGAGAAAGCATCTACGATGGTTAGAAATTTGTGTTAGTTTTTCACATATACATCAATGAAAATGTTCTTCAAAGGATTCTCGTAAATTCTTCTTGAAATAGGAATTTTGAAGGGCTTTCGCTCGTATTTAGCGAATTTGCAATCGTCACAATTTTTTATAAACGATTTTATTTTGCCTAACATACCAGGAAAGTAAACAGATTTTCTTACTTCCTCGTACGTTAGTTTATAGTTCCTATGATTGTAACTATGGCATTTTCGGATGAACTCTTGCTGGTCCGTGACTGAAACTATATCGGGTGAAAGAATGTTAGAATAGTGTATTCGGATATTTTTTTGGTAATTTTCCTGAATAATTTTATCACACCATTGAATTACTTCAACCGGTACGAATATACAGTTACTGGAGGTTTGGTCTAGATATTTCTTGATAATTTCTTTAAGCTGTTCATCTGAATAACTCTCCTGATGGAACACGTGTCCTAGTTGACTAGGAGAAATTCTAGTCGTTATGTGCTGGCTTTTCCTTTTGTCCGATGTGACCCTGATTATAAGTTGGTTTACAAACTTATTTACTATTTCAGGACCCTAAATCTTGTCATTAGGTTTGACACTAATTTGATAATTATTGTAAATTAACTTCGGTTGATGGGATCCTAGAGAGCAGGCATGTCCAAACACTGCACTGCACTGCGTGCTTCATATAACCACCGCCACCGCGTGTATTGAGAATGCCATTGTGTGCCAGTGCACAAAGAGAAACACGAAACGCAATATCCGAAGCCACGGTGCTCGTGGCGCTGTTTTATTTTCGGCACTGGTGTTTCAAGCTTCGGCATACACCGAAACCGCGTATTTTCAGTTTCGTTAAACACCGGAGCCAAGTGTTTTCAATTTCGCGAAGGCACCGAAGAGCACCCATGCGTTTATTATATTGTCAATCAATTGAATTCAATCAGACGTGTATTGATGAAAAAAGAATTAATCATTCAAACGCATTTTTCGTCATACCGTGGCACTATAGGTGCTTATAGTACAAGCAACGTATATGGCAAAATCGGAAACACTCGGCTTCGGTGTTTGCCGAAGTCAGGAACACTCGGCTTCAGTGCTGCCCGAAAATCCAAGCACCGGTGTTTGACTATTACACGACCACCGCTACCGGGTGCTTTTTCTACTGCGTTCGGTGTGTGTTTTTCAACACGGGCACGAAGCGTAGCATTCAATACTCCTGGTGGTGTGCTCACGAGTGAAGGTGAGTACCGTGCAGAACGAATCCGTGTTTTTGCCATGCCTGCTAGAGAGTCCATCTGCAACCACATGTTGTTTTCCGTTTTTTATATATTATTGTGAAGTCATATTGCTAAAGATAAAGTCTTTTACGCGTTATTCTTCCTGTAGTATCAGTCAACATAAGTTCCTCTGTTAACGGCTCGCTGTCCGTGTATATGGTGAAAGGTCTACCAGGAGGCGTCTATTGTCAAAATGAACGGCTGTTCATAGTCAGGATAGGCTAGAAGTAAGTCTGGAGACATAATTTGCTTCAGTTTTTCAAAAGCCTTTTTAAAATCTTCAGTATCATAGTTGATGATTTTGCTATTGCCTCTCAGTTGGTTCGTGAGTGGTTTAGCAATGTTTGCGAAGTTTGGTATAAAGGACTATTCACACATTTCAGTTCCGTGACGGTTCAGTGAAAGTGCCTTCAGTGCGCCGTCAGTGTTCTTTTTTTATTGGAATCTTTCCGTTCCGTTTCCGTGCTGTTTTCGTTCCGGCACAGCCAATGCAATGACATACCGACTTCAGTGAAAATAAAAAATATCGTTGTCGACGAATTTGAGTTTACCGGACGGACGCTACACTGACGGCGAGCTGAAATGAAACGCCACGGTGCCGGATAGGTGTGAATGCGCGCATAGAAAACGAATGAAATAATATCAGTATCCGTGGACGGTGTCGTGCCGGTACTGAACCGGACCGGATATATGTGAATAGTCCTTAAACCGTCTATAATAGCTTACGGTTCCTAAAAATGAATTTAATTCTTTAGCAGATTTTGGTAGAGGCCATTTCAGAACTGCTTCTACCTTACGAGGATTAGGTTTTACTCCCTCTGTTGTGACGGTGTGGCCTAGAAATTCAACTTCCGGAGGAATTCCGATTTATCACATTGCACCTTCAGGTTGGCATCACGCAGGGTCTGTAGTACCATCGTTATATCTTTAAAGTGCTCTTTCAACGATGTAGAGAATATGATGTCGTCCATATAGACAAAGCATTTAATTCCCAAGTGCTCCACTGAATCCATCAGTCTTTGAAAAGTGGCCGGAGCATTTTTCAGACCAAATGGCATTCTCAAAAATTCAAATTTGCCATGATCGATGTTGAATGCTGTTTCCGGCACATCATTTGGATTTATCTCTATCTGATTGAATCGGCTAAATCTAAAACGGTAAAACATTGCGTTTTTCCGAGGCGATCGAGTATTTCGCTTATTTCTGGAATAGAGTATCGATCTGCAGGGTTTTTTTTATTTATCTTCCTGTAGTCCACTATTATTCGGTATTTGTTCTTTCTGGAGTTGTCCATCTTCTTTGGGACAACCCATATAGGCGAAGTCCAGGGAGACGATGATTCTCTAATTATAATTGAATCTAGTAGTTTCTGTATATGTTCTGAAACTTCCTTTCTCAAATGATAAGGGTATTTATACGTTAATTGATTAATTGGCCTTTCATCATTTTTTTTATTCATTAGCATAATATATTTTTAGGCACACTGCTTAAGCTCTACGATGCCAAGGGTATTTTCTAATCTTAATTAACGACTAACTTAAAACTAGAATAGTATCATTAGATTATGTCGTCTTTGATTTTCTAGAATCCAGCTTTCAGCTGGCGTTCGGAAGTGGTCGGTAAAATGTATGTTGCATGGGTCTTCCAGATGGCGCTATCTATGGCCGTTTCCTTTCGGTTCGTGTGGGTCCGCGGGGAACACCCCCAGGCTACGAAGGCCCGGCGGGTTGCCCGTATGCTGGTCATCGACTGGAGCGTAGAACCGTAGGCGGTGATGGTGATGTTACGGAAGAGAATGAAAAAAAATTGCCTATAGCCTTTGGTAGTAGGGAATCTAATGTAGGGAATAAAGTTCAGGTTTTCCTGTTCATCAAACGAATTGGGTGAAAATTTAGTTCATCATACTCCTCATCAACTTCCTCTTGCCTCACTACTTCTTCTTCTCTTGTCTCGGTTTCCTCTGTGTTATTCGTTTCCTCCCGGGCTTTGAACGGTTTACGATAAGGTGGTGTGTTCGGTTTCTTGTTGTTGTTGAACTTGTGTTTGGTGACGGTTAGTGATATAGTTTTTGTTTAAGCACGGGCTTTCGCACCTCCGCATTTTGGTTAATAATGACGGTTTGAAAAGCGTCTTCTAAAGTCTTTGGTTTAGAATTTCTTATGATGGACGCGAGCGGCTTGCTGATTTCATCTAAGAATTTCGTAATTGTTATATTTTCTATTATCAGGGATGGCAACATTGGGTGTAGTCGAAGATTAGCTCTCAGTTTAGTATTCAGTTCTTTAATGTTACTGTAGAACTTTTGATTACTTCGATCATTTCGTTTCATATGAAACAATTGATTTAGGTTAGTGAAAAATTGCGCTGGCCTCTGAAATTTTCTCTGAGTGTTTCTATTAGCTGGGAAATCGTGTTTGAGTATCCGATGGTGGACTACAGTACGCGCTTTGAAGTTGAGCGAAGTGCTTCTTCAATTACTCGATCTCAGAATTACGCGTTTCTGGTATTTTTATACACGTGAAAATAGGATTCAACTACTTACAGTAAGGTTTGTAGCATTGATCCCTATTGGAATGAGCGGATTGGTCGTTGTCGTATTGTAGGATCGCTGTCGCTGCGGTACTCTAAGGATCCAGTTGGTCTCGTGCTAATGCTGAACGTGAACGGCTTCCAAGGAATCGTTGTCGTTTCAGTGCTCGAAGGTTCCCGTCGGTCTCGAGCTAAGGCTGAACGTGAACGGCTTATGAGAGCTGTCACGCCAATCACTTTTATTTTCACACTCATTACTCACAGAGCTATCTGTCATGCTATTGGTGCCCCTACGTGCACCTAATTGGCTAATTCATTCATCAATGTTTTCATGACGTAGAATTCAAAACCTGCATGTTCGAACTGGATTCCGTAACTGAATTCAGTTTCGCAACTAGTTCAAAAACTGAATTGCACTTGATATCTGAGCCTTTTCTAAGCTCTGAATGTAGTACTTAAACTCTGGTCAAGTCCCTAATTCTTGTATTCTGCTACTTACAGAACACTTGTTTTCTTTGCATCGAAATGCAATGTCTATACTGACGTGCCGAACGAAAACGTGTTTTCGACTTTTTCTGGCCGATGCAGGTTTGGTCATTCAGGGGTTAGCCAAATTTTGTGCTAGGGCACATAACCGATTTTGATATGTTTACGTTTCGTCTTTAACTCATCAGTGCATAGCAGTACAAATTGAACTGCTTTATGCAAAACTCGGCAGCTCAATTTGAACCGCTAAGCAGACGTAAAGTTTCTGCTACTTACAGAACACTTGTTTTGCGGAGTGAGGCAAAGCTAGCCGAGCTTGGCAAAGAAGTTCGCAGCATCCGTCGTACGAAGACGGGAGAAATGCTGCTCGAGCTTAAAAAGGGAGCTCAGGTGGGCGGAACGGAGCTTGTTGCGCTTGCCCAACAAGTCCTGGGCGATACGGCCGAAGTTAGAGCCCTGCGTAACGAGGTTGCACTCCAGTGCAAACGGTTGGATGAAATCGCCACCGCAGAAGAACTTGCCATGGCCATCAAGGAGCAAGGAGGTGTGGATGTCTCACGGGAATCCATCCGCATGAGGAAAGGACCACAGGGCACCCAGATAGCTACATTTAAGCTATCGGCCACGGATGCCAATAAGGTCCTCAAAGTGGGCAGGCTAAAGGTCGGATGGTCGGTATGCCCAGTGACCGCTTACCAACCGCCGGTGGTCGACATGTGCTTCAGGTGTTTCGAACCTGGCCACAAGTCGTGGAATTGCAAAGGCCCAGACCGGAGCAACCTCTGCAAGCGTTGCGGCGGCGAGGGGCACAAGGCGTATGCATGCGGAAGAACGCCACGTTGCATGCTATGCGCGAGCAAGAAGAAGGCCACAAACCACGTCATGGGCGGACCTACTTGTTCAACAAGTGGAGGGAGCAAAACTACATGCAAGTAGTACAGCTGAACCTAAATCACTGTGCAGCTGGCCAGCAATTGCTGCACCAGTCAGTGACGGAATGGGGCATTGATGTCGCGATTCTCTCGGATCCCTATCACACACCGGTAGATAACGGGAACTGGATGTCTGACGAATCCAAGACGGTGGCGATCTTGACGACTGGTCGATACCCAGTGCAAGAGGTGGTGAAAACACAAGCGGAGGGAGTAGCCATAGCTAAGGTAAACGGAGTTTACTATTGTAGCTGCTACGCTCCACCGAGATGGTCAATAGACCAGTTCACTCGGATGGTCGACATGTTGACCGCAGACCTGGTGGGTCGGAAGCCGGTGGTGATAGCCGGAGACTTCAACTCCTGGGCAACGGCTTGGGGCAGCCGCTTCACCAATAGGAGAGGACAGACGTTACAGGAGGCCCTCGCCAAGTTGGACGCCGTGTTAGCGAATGATGGACTGAAAAGTACCTTCCAGCGGAACGGAGTCGAGTCGTTTATCGACCTGACTTTCTGTAGTCCCGGCCTAGCTAGAGATCTTAATTGGAGAGTTGATGATGGCTACACCCATAGCGACCATCTAGCCATTCGCTACACGATCGGTCAATTGGCGAGAAGCACAAGGAGGAGTAATACTCCCAAAACTCTAGCGTGGAAGGTGGCTAACTTCGACCGCGAAACGTTTTGCGCTGCCCTTGAATTAGAGGAGCACAACGCGAACCTGAGAGAAGACGATCTTGTCACGGGCGTGCGACGCGACCATGCCTAGAAAGGCTCAACCGAGGACCAATAGACCACCGGTCTACTGGTGGAACGAGCAAATTGCACGCCTTCGCGCATCCTGCCTCAGGGCTAGAAGAAGGATGCAAAGAGCTCGATCAGCGGAGATGAGGATGGAGAGGAACACAGCGTTCAAAGCGGCGAAGCTAGCACTAAACAAGGCCATCAGCGCAAGCAAAAGAGCCTGTTTCGACAAGCTATGCAAGGGAGCCAACTCCAACCCATGGGGCGATGCCTACAGGATGGTGATGGCCAAAACGAGAGGGGCGCTAGCACCCCCTGAACGTAGTCCGGCGAGGTTGAAGGAACTCATAACGGTTCTCTTTCCCCACGACAAACTTAGTTTCAGCAAGCACGTTGAATACGCCTGCAAGCGCGCATCAACAGCGATCGCGGCGCTCTCCCGTTTGATGGCCAACAGCTCGCCTGTGCGCTCCAGTAAACGAAGGTTACTGGCAGGAGTGGCAGTTTCGATCCTCAGGTACGGCAGCCCGGTATGGGCGTCGGCACTAAATGTGGAACGCAACGCACAGATGCTGGAGAGTACGCATAGACTGATGTGTTTTCGCGTAATCAGTGCATACCGCTCTGTATCGAGGGATGCGGCCTGCGTGGTTGCAAGCATGATGCCTATCGGTCTGATAGTGAAGGAAGACGCGGAGCGCTACAGCATGCGAGGAGACAGGAACGCCCGTAGGGCCTCCAAAGCCGCTTCTCTACGCAGATGGCAACAAGAGTGGGACAGCTCAACCAAGGGCAGGTGGACACATCGGCTCATACCTAGGGTCTCGAGCTGGTTAGATAGACCTCACGGAGAAGTGAACTTCGGCCTGACGCAATTCCTCACAGGCCACGAATGCTTCAGATGGTACCTCCACAGGTTCGGCCACGCGACTTCCCCTGTATGTCTTGGCTGCCCAGACGAGATCGAGACGGCTGAACACGTCTTGTTCGTATGTTCCCGTTTCGCGGCTCGAAGCAGTGAGCTACTGGAGACATGTGGCATGGACACCACACCGGAAAACCTGATCCAGAGAATGTGCCACTGCGTAGAGAACTGGAACGCAGTGTCGACCGCGGCATCCCAAATTGCGGGCATATTGCAGCGGAAATGGAGTGCGGATCAACAACAGGCAGCCGCGACCGCTAGCCGCGTGCAGCCGTAGTAGACTCAAGAGGGATCAGCAAATAAGCGTCGGTCCGAAAGAACCTTCTTCGCCGGAAATCTCTTCGTCGGAGTAGCCTAGATCCATCGTCGGGGACTAGACGAGTAGTACGTTAAACTGCTAGGATCGTCGTGGCGCCAGTGAACCGGAAGCTATCGTCCAACCGGAATCACTGGATCGACCCAGGCATCATATCGGTCGGGCGTTGACGGGTATCGAAGGCGTCGGTTTCGGGAGGGCCTCCTTCGTCGGGGAACTCTCCGTCGGTGTAGGCTAGTTCCTTCAGCGGAGGCTAGTCGAGTAGCCGCCACAACACCGATTCGGGTCTTCGAGGCGCCAGCGAACCGGAAGCCATGCTCCAACCGGAATCGCGGGACCGACCTCGGCACTCCATCGGGTGTCCCGTGTGGTGTAAGAGACTCGGTGTCGGGAGATTCTCCTTCGCCGGGGAACTCTCCGTCGGAGTAGTCTAGATCCTTTGTCGGGGACTAGATGAGTAGATCATCGCGTGGTACCGCTAGGATCGTCTGAGCGCCAGTGAACCGGAAGTCACGCTCCAACCGGAATCATTGGATCGACTTTAGCATCCTTTCGGTCGGGTCGTAGACGCGTACCGTAAGCGTCGGTTCGGGAGGACTTCCCTCGTCGGGGAACCCTCCGTCGGTGTAGACTAGATCTTTTGGCGCAGACTAGTCGAGTAGTTCCGGAACGTAGCATCAGTTTTGGGTCGTCGAGGCGCCAGTGAACCGGAAGTTACCCTCCAGCCGGCATCACTGGATCGACCTCGTCATCCAACTGGTCGATCCCTCGAGAGCAGGATGCTGATCCCCATTCTGCATAAGTCTGCGGTGGTGCCGGGGAGGTAGGGTTGGAGATCCAAGGTGTTTTAGTGGGTAGTTCCAATCAACAGTTGAGTAGTCCTGTGGAGAGTCCCACACTCCGTGCGTAAATGCATTTCACCTTGTAAAAAAAAAGAGATAATTGTACCATCAATGTTATAGTCAAATATGACTGGAGATGAAATCCTATGAAATGTGTTGACTTGGCACTTGGCTACACTTATCATGAGTTTGTTTTTCCTGCCCCAATCAGTGAACAATGTAAGCAGACATTGTAGTCGCTGGCAATTATCTACACTACGAACAGTGAGATACAGTTTCAAGTCATCTGCGTAGACTAATTTACATCCAGCTCCCAAAAGCAACACCACATCGTTGAAGAATAATACGAACAATAGGGGTCCTAAGTTACTACCTTGTGGGACACCTGATTTATTCGAAAACTCGGATGATGTGCTGTGGTCTATTTTCACGCGTAATTTCCTATCGGAAAGATATGAGTCCCACCAAGATACGAGTTGCGATGATATTCCAAGGCGAGATAATTTGCAAAGAAGTATTTTATGATCTATTTTGTCAAAAACAGTTTTGAGATCGGTATAGATAACATCCATTTGTGTTTTAGCTTCCATACTAGTTATTCACTGGGATGTGAAGGCCAACAAATTCGTTGTAACTGATCTCCCCGGTATAAAACCATGCTGATCAAATGAGATATAATTCTTTGCGCGATCCAAAATTACAACACTCACAATTATCTCGAATAATTTCGACGATGCCGAGAGGCTTGTTATTCCACGATAATTTGCTACATTACGTCGATCACCACTTTTATAAATGGGACAAATAAACGACTGTTTCAATACTCGAGGGAACCTAGCTTGCTCAAACGATCGATTGAAAATGATGCTCAATGATTCTGCTAAAGTTGAAATACAGCGACACAAAACAACGGATGGTATACCATCCGGACCAGGAGAAAAGGAGCGTTGAAGTTTTTTGCTGCTTGTTCAACCAAGTATGGTGTAACGGTAAAAATATCCAAATCCAACAAATCGGTAGGTACATTTGAAGCAGCGTCATTCGCGTCGAATGTCTAAGTAGAACAACTTGAAAAAACACCGGCAAAGAAACTCGCAAATAGTTCACATGATTCTGGAATTGAAGCAGAAACCGTATTGTCAAAAAATACGTTTGAGGGGATGAAGAACTTTTTCTCTTTGAATTTACGAATCGCCAGAAATTACGAGGGTTTCTTCGGAGGTTTGTCTGCAGTTTAAGTACATACGATCTATACAATGCCAACAAAAATTTTAAGCCTTTTAATAAATCATACAACAAATACCCGGAAGCACAACCTTCAACCCGGGACAAAAATTCATCAGACAGCACAAAACGACACCAATGGAAATAGACCCATCGTTGCGTTCCAACAGAATTTAGAATCACGATGCCGAGCAGGAAGACAACGAATTAGATATAAGCGACACCGAAGAGGAAGTAGAAGCCGAAGAATCAAGTGCAAATTTTCAAATTATCTTTCCTCGCAACGCGCTGACCTGAATGCAATAAATGGACTACCCTATGTAACTCTTTGGCAAAGACGCAAAATTACCGATAAGAAATTTCGACCAAACTGTGACATTTCATTGGACGCATCTGGCAAAAATAATACAGGTAGCAGAGGTGAATAACATAAACTTAAATCACCTGCATCAAACATCTCACACACCCTACGCAGAATTAGAAAAAATTATCAGAAATAGTCATCTTAACTCTGAAGAAAAACCTGCTTTATTGAAAACCCTTTCTAAATATTCCAAAATCCTTCACAAAGATTCAGAAGAATTGTCTTGCACTTCCACAATACAACATCGAATTAAAACAGTTGACGACTTTCCAGTGCACACGAAAACATACAGATACCCCCAGGTTCACAAAGCTGAAGTCGAGAAGCAAGTAAACGAAATGTTGGAAGATGGAATTATCCAGAATTCCAACTCACCATGGACATCTCCAATTTGGATCGTTCCAAAAAAACTTGATGCTAGCGGCAAGAAGAAATGGCGCATTGTAATAGATTACCGCAAATTGAATGAAAAAAGTACAGTTGTGTAATGTCAGAGACATAACTGGATGTCGTGAATACGAATAAAACTGACACGATTTCTTCGCACTTTCGGTTCTTGTTTTCTTTCTCTCCAATGCAAACCTCCAGCAGCTGATGCAATCGTTCTTGCTTGAATTGAAACTAGCTTTGCGTACAAACCGCAACACATCCGCTCGCAGTGCCAAATGATGCGAAACTGGTTCAATGCGTCTTCTCGCCTTGACGACCGGAAGACAAATGAGAATTGCGACCTGAGCGTTTGAGGTTTTTAACTACGCAGAAGGTGCGCTCTGGAATGCCGCTGTTTGAATGCGTCTTCTCGTCCCGACGTCTGCTTTCATCCAAAGCACAAGAAGAAATGATCGATTTTCGACCACGGTTCTCCTTTTAAAACGTTCTGTTGAAGATATGTGCCTGACTACCTCAAAATCGTCGTCCTTGCGCGAAAAACCAAAGCAAAAGTAAAGAGTTTTCCGCGTTGTTATAAAATTTTAAGAAAACTTAATTTTTTAGTTGTTTGTGGTGATCTCGCACTGTTCAAAATATTATCCTAAATTCCTGATCATATTTTTGATGAAATAGTGAAAGAATTATGTTGCTGCTATTAATACAAGTCGAGATATTCACGATTAAGTTCTGCCCATTCTTCCATACGGCTAATTTTGAAAAGGCGCCCCATAGTAAAGTAAGTCGTATTCACGACAAAATAGTAGATGACAACTTTCCAATCCCACGAATCGAGGAAATACTCGATAGGCTTGGTCGTAGTACCTACTTCACTACGTTAGATCTAAAATCTGGATGCAACCAGATTGTAGTCCCAAGGACAGGCCGAAAACCGCTTTCAGTACGGACCAAGGACATTTTGAATTCATACGCATGCTTTCGGACTTAAAAACGCACCAACAACATTCCAGCGTGTAATGAATTTTGGAAATTCAACCGGAAAGTGTTGCCTAGTCTATCTAGATGACATCATAATCTTTGGTAATTCACTTCAGCAACATCTCGACAATTTAAACAAAGTTCTTCAAACACTCGCTCAAGCTAATCTAAATATTCAGCTAGACAAATGTGATATGCCATATAATAACCCAAGACGGCATTCGACCAAATCCGAATAAAATTGAAAAAATTCTAGGTTGGCCGATTCTAAAAACCACTACTCAAATCAAAGGATTCTTAGGTTTGCTTTGATATTACAGGAAATTTATTCGCGACTTCGCGAAACTAACTAAACCTTTAACGAAATGTTTAAAACAGGATGAAAAAATTATTCATAACGAACAATTCATTAACTGCTTCAATGACTGTAAACGATTACTGACAACCCACCCCATTTTAAAATATCCTGATTTTAACAAGAAATTTATTCTCGAAACTGACGCAAGCGACTTCGCACTCGGAGCAGTTTTGTCCCAAAAATTCGATGACGGTAAAGAACACGCTATTGCATACGCATCAAGAACTTTGAATGAAGCAGAATGCAACTATTCTGCTACTGAAAAGGAATTGTTAGCCATTGTTTGGGCAACAAAACATTTTAGACCGTACATTTATGGAACCCATTTTGAAATACGCACGGACCACAAACCACTCGTGTGGCTCCGACAGAAAAATGAATTAAACCGAAGACTTTTACATTGGAAACTGGCTTTAGAAGAACTTGAATTCGCAATCAAGTACAAAACCTATTTTAATCCACCTAGTGGTGTAATGATGCCTTTCTCATATTACTCATTACATCATAAACGTAACCGTGAAATTCGCAATAACAACTGTTTATTGAATAGAAATAGGATAATATGTTTGGATCTCACAAACTCTATAAATCCTGTTTACTCTGTAGTTCCGGAACCGAAAGTTGTATCCACAACAAATTAAGGAACTCCGTATAAAACTGTAAGACTTTTCTTTTGAACCTATAAGTTTGTGAAAATCGGTTTGGCCATCTCCAAGAAAAGTGAGTGAGATCCTTAATGCAGTTTTTGATCACACTTTTCCAATCTTCCGAAACCGGATTCAAATAAACGGAATAGCCGAAGTTGGTTCGTTAACTACCAACAAATATAACCTACAAAACAGTTTTGAACGTAGTTAAATCTATTCATACTATCTCATGCTTTATTTCGATTAAACCAATTAAACGAAATCTAACAAACGAAACGAACCTGCGTGTCTGTTAATTCTGCATATGTAAGTCAATCAAAACATCATGAATCAGCAGTCGTAGCAGTTATTATTATTATTATTATTATTATTATTATTATTATTATTATTATTATTATTATTATTATTATTGTTATTATTATTATTATTATTATTATTATTAATATTATTATAATTATTATTATTATTATTATTATTATTGTTATTATTATTATTCATTCAGTTTCGGCACGCCGTCAATTCCAGTGAGTTAATCAGCGCGCGCTCGGAACAAAACCTTCAAAATATCAGTAATTCGCGATCGTAGCGGCATATGAAACCGCATACCGGTGTGTGAGGTGATATTGAAGTGATAGATAGTGAAAGAATAATCAAAATCGGCAAAAACACGGCTGAAAACAGTGAATTTGTGCATATTCTACGTGCTTTGTATAGCAGTACAGAGAACAATAGTGCGGCCGGTCGGCCTTTTTCATTCACCGTTTCAGTGGCGTGGGTCACGGTGCGCTGGATGGAAGATTTTTTCGAATAATTAAAAGTGGTGAAAAGTTTGAAAAATTTCGGGAAATCTGAAAAATTAGAAAGTGCTCGTTAGACACCAGGAGATTTCTACTGTGTTGGCGTGGGTGTGTTAGTACAGTGCGGTGAAAATTTCTGCGAACAACTACAATAAAAAGTAGAATAATCGTTTTTGAGCCATTGATTTGATCTTTGGGGTAGGTAACGGGTGACCGTTGCCATCTGTGAATAAAAGATCATGGCCGATGACCCGGGTGGGTCTGTCGGACGTAGATTACCGGCGTACATGGACCCTACAAACAAATTTGGTGAGTTAACGTTCCTTCAGTTGACCGGAAAAAATGGTGCTCCACTTCCAAAAAATCCATTTATCATTGTGAAATCTGTAGAAGCTTGTGCTGGTGGGCCGATTGAAAATGCAAAATCCGAAGCACAAGGTACAAAATACACTCTGGCAATTGGAGATCCTACTCAAGTTGCTAAACTGCTGAAACTAACCGAGCTCTTCGACGAAACTGAGGTGGAAGTAGTTCCTCATCCGAACTTGAACGTAAGTCGATGCGTCATCTCTTGCTACGATATTATCCACATGGATGAGAAAGACATCTTGAGCGAAATGTTAAAAGACAGTGTTGTCCGTGTGCAACGTATCACCAGGAACGAAGGTGGAAAAAGAGTGAATACACCTGCAGTGATCTTAACGTTTGGCAAAACCACGTACCCGGAATATATTAAGATCGGTTTGCTCTATATCCCTACCCGACCATATTTCCCGAATCCCATGCTGTGCTACAATTGTTTTAACTATGGTCACACACACTGGACCACAGCGCTGCTTCAATTGCTCTGGCGATTATCATGGAGAAGAGGAGTGCAATGAGGCTTCCCAATGCCGAAACTGTAAAGGCGATCATCGACCCGCCAGTCGCCAGTGCCCAGTATACAAGAAGGAGGTGGAAGTCATCAAAAATCAAAGTGCGTGATAATGTATCATTCCCGGAGGCAATAAAACGAGCTGAGCTTCAAGCAAGTGGTAGCTATGCTCAAACGGCAGTACGATACAGCGAGATCGAAAGAAGGTTGAAAGAACTGGAAACGGCCGTTAAAACAAAGGATGCGAATATAGTACAAATGCGAGAAGAGATCAAGCGAAAGGATGAAAAAATGAAGGCAATGGCAGTTTTCATCCAACAATTGAAGCAACGAATAATCGACGAACGATCGCATAATGCTAGTTGTGAAAATATATTTCACAATAGCGAACAAAACACAACGCCTTCCACATCTGCTCCTATGACCCGATCAAGAACCAACTCTCCAGCCATTCAAGAGTCCAAGCGAGGCCGAGGTCGTCCACCAAAGCATAGCCAACCCGTTATATCGCTCGACCCTAGTCCACCACCAAAGAAAACTGCCGTTACAACACACGACCTCACTAAAATGGACTATTCCGGCGAATAATCAGAGACATCGGACACACTACTCAATCAGTATCTTCGATAACATCACCTCTCAACAACGATTGAATCATTACGACGACTCACCCACAAACACTGACATCGAGAATTATCGGTTTGGAAGCGGAGAATGTGTAGTACCCCTTCCGACGCAAGTGCAGCAGGCTGAAGGAGCCATCCGGAACGTCTTACACCAACCCGTTGATGTCGAATTCACCTCTGCAGCCGATCCAACCAGCGAAATATACTGTACATCGAAATTCTGGGATAGACGGCAGGGAGAAGGGGTAATCCTTCTTTGCTCTGGCCGCCGCCCTACAACTTCTCATCTGATCTCAACTACGCAGAACCATCAGATATTAACCATCCAAACCAACAGCGCAGAAGCCGATCGAACTTTACAAAGTCTTTCCCCAGTGCCGGCTGCTGCCAGTATATCTGATAGTAATCGTGTAGTAGTTTCGGCAATGGCTGGCACTGTGGGGCAAGGCGTACCACAGGTCAGTAATCACGAAATTCGTCTAAAAGCAGATACTGTTTTGCCCATCGATTTTTCAGACGACAGCTCGCCTGGAGAAAGCCCATCAAACCCCATCCTGCAGAAAAATGTTACACAAAGTGCATCCCCAGTGCCGGCTGTTATCGGTGTTGGCAAAACTAGTGTAATGGTTACGACAGCGGCTGGCACTGTGGGATAATGCGTTTCACAGGCAAGTTCAACAACAGAACAACTCCCAGCAGAGAATGTTGCGGCTTCTTTTTCTCTTTCCGCCGGTCCGGTTACCAGTCGAATACCAAGACGAAAATCGTCTACTTCCTCATCGACTTCTTCCTCGAGATCGTCCACAAATAGTCACTCTGGTAGTTGTTTTGCATTGCAGTGGAACATTCGTGGGATTAGAGCCAACATTAGTGAGCTGAAGCTGCTTATCGCCAACCACGAGCCATGTATCGTCGCACTCCAAGGGACTAAGATAATTCAGACCTCGCCACCAGACTTTATCGGCAAAAACTACACGCTACTCCTGGAATCTAACAGCACACACTACTGGCAACACGGGGTTGGCCTTGCAATCCGGAAAGACATACCCTTCGAGCGTCTGCGCATTGACACTTCACTCCACTTAGTTGCTGCACGCATCCACGCACCGATTCAAGCAACGGTGGTATCGATTTATTTTCCGCCAAGCTCAGTCCAATGTCAAACCGCGTTGCAAGAGCTCCTCGAGCAACTAGAGGGCCCGCTGATATTCCTGGGTGACTTCAATGCACATCATCTCGCTTGGGGGTCATCATCATCAAACGTTATTGGCAAATTTATCGCCGAAATAACACTGATGAAGCAGCTTGTGATTCTCAATAACGGTTCCCCCACTCGTATCGACCCGGCTACCGGATATACTTCGGCAATCGACGTTACCTTCTGCTCCAAGAGCTTGGCCCCAAAATTCACATGGCGAACACTTTCGGACACGCACAACAGCGACCACTTTCCAATAATTGTCTCTATACCTGGATGGTCGAGCCAACGCACGGCACGACGGAAGTGGCTATATGACCGGGCTGACTGGGCATTGTATGAACAAATTATTGCTGAAACCATCCACCCGGATGTCGCGTGGAACGTTAACAGCTTTACGGAAAAGCTGATCGCAGCAGCCAATAAATCTGTACCACGTACCAGTGGCCAGATTGGACCCAAATCAGTTCCTTGGTGGAGCTCTGAAGCGAAGGCAGCAATTCGACAGCGACGAAAATGTCTGCGATCCTTGTGGCGAATGCAGAGATCAAACCCAGAACAACCTACAGCGTTAGAACGATTCCAGGAAGCTAGAGCAGTGGCACGAAAGACAATAAAGGAAGCAAAAAGGAATTCGTGGGAGAAATGTGTAGCGACAATCTCTCCTGAGAGCACGACTGCCAAATTATGGCAGACAGTAAACCGTTTGCGTGGCTGTCGACAACAGCATACAACAGTGCTCAAAGGAGTCAACGGTTTCACGGACAACCCTGCAGAAGTAGCAGAAGAACTGGCCAGATTTTACAGTGAAAGATCTGCGACCTCCAGCTTCCCTCCAGCTTTCCAGATGACGAAGCGAAAGGCAGAACGAGAGTCCATAAATTTTTCGCCGAAGACCGATGATACTTACAACACGGACATCACCTTGAACAAACTGCTGTGGGCTCTCGATAAAGGTCGAGGAACTTCTACAGGTCCTGACAGTATAGGATATCCTTTGCTTCGTCATTTACCTCTATCTGCGAAAACAGTACTTCTTGAGCTACTCAACAAAATCTGGAGCAACGGGGAGTTCCCGGCTAGCTGGCGGAACGCTATCGTGGTCCCTATTCCAAAACCCAACTGTAACGATACTGGATCTGCTAGCTTTCGGCCAATCTCGCTTACCAGCTGCATGTCCAAACTTTTAGAGCGGATCATCAATCGTCGACTGATCACCGAGCTAGAGTCGAATGGACGGCTTGACAGACGCCAACATGCGTTTCGTTCGGGAAGAGGAACTGACACCTACTTTGCTGAGCTGGAGAAATCGCTTCCTACCGTGAACGAACACTGCCTGATAGCCTCACTTGACTTGTCGAAAGCATATGATACCACATGGCGCCAAGGCATACTGCGCACCTTGAAAACATGGCGAATACGTGGCCGAATGCTGAACATCATACAAAGTTTTCTCTCCAAGCGGACATTTCAGGTGTCTGTTGGAGGACACTTATCTCGCGAACACGTTCTAGAAAACGGAGTACCTCAAGGTTCGGTCCTCTCGGTGACACTGTTTCTCGTTGCGATGCAGCCTATCTTCCGAGTACTGCCGTGCGGAGTTGACATAATTATGTACGCTGACGACATCCTCCTTGCTGTGCGAAGAGCGAAAAGTGAAGCCTTATTCCGTAAACTGCAGGACGCAGTCAAAGCTGTCAACATATGGGCAAAGAGCGTCGGTTTCTGTATATCGGCAGCAAAATCGTGCATTTTCTATTGCAGTCCGAATACACGGCAAAGATTTACAAGGAGCATCGTCATTGATAAGATCCCAATTTCGGCGACCAACCGCCTAAGGATTCTGGGCATAACCTTAGACCAATCTCTGACTTTCAAACCTCATTGCAAAATGATGAAGAAAGATTGCGAGTCTCGGCTACGGATTTTGCGGGTGGTCGGTGCCAAACTTCCACGCGGCAACCGAACTTCACTACTTCAGATTGGATCAGCATTAGTTACCTCGAAGTTGCTGTATGGAATAGGACTTATCAGTCGAGGAGGTTTAGCGACTCTACAGACTCTTGCTCCTGCCTACAACAAAATGGTCCGGTTCTCTTCCGGAGCCTTTGTCACTAGTCTAATTGTCGCAGTTATGGCCGAAGCGGGAACCCTACCATTCGAACTACTTGCAATCTCAACTATGGTGTGTAAAGCCATCCGGATATTTTCGTTGAATAGAAATTACGGCACCCTCCCTCTGATACAGCGAGCCACAGAACATCTGGAAAAACTAACCGGTTCACCTCTTCCTGTTGTCGGCCACCTCACGAGGCAGAGTGACCGTGCGTGGAACGCACGAAAACCAGTGATTGTGTGGGATGTGAAAAAAAGGGTGAGCGCCGGAGTCCCACCGGAGAAAGCACGTCCTATCGTACGGGAACTACTAGAAACCCGTTTCCAACATTTAACCGTTATCTATACAGACGGATCAAAATGTGACGACACGGTAGGGGCTGCATACTACAACAATGTGATAGCTCAGAAATACAGTCTACCGAAAGATTGCAGTGTTTTCTCCGCAGAGGCATTTGCCATCAAGATGGCAGCTGCCCTACCGAACGTTCGCAATGAAATGGTAATCCTCACGGATTCCGCTAGCTGCCTGCTGGCCCTCGAAAAAGGAAAATCGCGCCACCCGTGGATACAGGAGATTGAGCGCATTGTGCGAAGTAAACCCATCCATTTCTGCTGGATTCCGGGGCACGCTGGTATCAACGGAAACATAGAGGCAGATCGGCTGGCAAATGAGGGCAGAAGACATCCGGTCATCGACGTGCCAATTCCCGGAGAAGATGCCGCAAGAGTAGCCAAGCAAGCGATACGCCACCGATGCGAAAATCAGTGGTTTAATATGAGAGACGTGAAGCTGAGAGAGGTGAAATACGACACGCACCGATGGAGAGATCGTAGCAGTCCAACTGACCAGCGACTGCTCACACGTCTAAGGATTGGGCACACCCGGTTAACTCATACCTTCTTACTGCAAAAAGAAAACCCGCCCAACTGCGAGTGTTGCGGTACGGAATTGAATGTTCGGCATCTCATCAGGAATCAGAACAAATTGGCTCAAATGGCACGTTCCCCTTGATATTTGGAGATTTGTGTCGAAAATATGAAAAAGAGAGGATAAAACATCACATCGCCCCCAGCTTATACGAAGCCTTAGGAAACGCGGAAGAACAAACGACGCGAATGCTGAGCTTTCTACACGAAACAAAATTGTGCAACCAACTGTAGTTTTGATGAAGATGAAAAGAAGAAAATCAAGATAAAGACGAGGGTTCTGTTGAAAACATTAAAGCGAAAGAAGATTGAGATAAAATTGTCAATAGATAGAAATGAACTACGTAGATTAAACCGAATAATATGAAACTCACATGAAAAGCGGAAGAAAATAATTGTGTAAAAGACGAAAGGAATTTAGAAAGGATAACATTAGCCAAACGATGAAGAGTATATAAAACATTGAATATTATTTCTGAAACGGATATGAACAGTTGACGAGAAGAAAATCACACGAAATTGTATATTTGTATCAAGTACTCACGAACACATTCTTCATGACATGAATGCACCGGAAATACCAGTGTAAAGTGTCATTAATAAACACAAAAAAAATTAGTATTATTATTATTATTATTATTATTATTATTATTATTATTATTATTATTATTATTATTATTATTATTATTATTATTATTATTATAATTATTATTATTATTATTATTATTATTATTATTATTATTATTATTATTATTATTATTATTATTATTATTATTATTATTATTATTATTATTATTATTATTAATATTATTATTATTATTATTAGTTTATTCTTGACAATCTACTAGCTTGTTATATTAACAGGTGTCTCCGGTATAGTCAAAAGCAATGCAATGGGGCAAAAGGAAACGTAACGTAACATCGACAAAGATAAAAACAATTAGAATAGATTAGATTGGAAAGTGTAAGTAGACCAAACATATCTACATTGATTAGGGAACTTCAAAGTAATAATCGTAAGTACCGCTTCAAACATAAAAGACTATATAGGAAAGCAGAGCCAAGACCGAAGCGGATACAATGCGAAATTTTCCAAAGTTTCATCGACGACGACATTTAAGACACAGAAGCTGCTGGTAGGATGACAAAATATCAATACGATACAGACGCACGACTCAATGATTGACTGGTTACAGGGTGAAGCACACACTTCCTGCTCAAGTGACAAATTCTCTGGCGAATAGAAGATATTCGTATCTTTCGTTGCAAATTGATAACCGTAAAGGAATCTGTCGCTTGGGTTACATGCTGGAGGATTTCCTCCTTCGTTACTAGTGTTCATTTGGGCACCATAGCTTAGTTCGTCTGGTATGGAAAGTGCGGATCGTTGTATCCACCCCCCTCGGCCAGAGTAGCCCATAAAGGGAAAAAAATTATCCTAAAACAATATGAAACAATTATCAACAAACTAGAAGAAAATTCAAATATTATCGAAATAGTCAACATTTTAAAACATAAACATAGCCAAGCTTATTTTGTATTAGAAAATCTAACTATAAAATGAAGGAACACAAAAAGATCGCTCAATTTTCTTGGATCTACTATAAAAATGATAACGGGAAACCTTGATAACGAAGATTTACTTAAAATTGAAAATCAATTGGAATCTTTGAAATATTCAAACAATGCTTTAATTACAGAAAACAATGAACAGGTCAGAGTAAATGAGTTAATTGAAAGCAGGATTAACAATTTAACAAAAGAAGCTTATTGACAGTCTATAGAAATTGATAGCATCATAAAACAAGCTAGGTTGAGTTTAGACAGGCCAATCGACTGGAAACACATTCTACACGTACACAGCATCATCTTCAACATCGACATGATCCACCACCAGCTGATGAGAACTGGAATTTGCAACGCAACTGTTGGAATCACAAGGCATAGGGTAACAGAGGTATTTTGGCCACTTCATATATTTTGGCCCACCTAACAAACTGTTATCCTATCAATTGAAAGCTACGATCAAACTTATAAGTTTCTGGAACCTGTAGTTTTTCATAACGATTCAGACATAATAGTCCTCATCAAAATTCCCAAGCTTAGACGAGAAGAATATGTACAACTTCATATAGAAACTATTCCCATAAACGGCAAAATCATCGCAATAAACGCTACCAACGTTATTGTTGGCAACAACGAATCATATCTGGTAGAACATCCATGCAATAACATTAAGAAAAACAGTATTTGTGACATACAAAATCTCTTCAACATATAGAACGATAAATGTCTCCATCCAATATTACGAGGAAATCCTGGTACTTGTACTTTTACAAAGCCATCAACGCTCTCGAAGTTCAAATCAATCGAAAACCTTGGAGTACTGATAAAAAACTCCATTGAACCAACACTTATGCAGAACAGTTGTGGTTTTGGATCAAAAAATCTGACAGGAACATACCTTGTGTCATTCGAAAATTGCTCCATAAAACTCAATGGAACGCAGTTCAACATCAAGATTTTCAAAGGAAAAACCAAATTCACTATCCTTCTACTCCATTTAGTGAACGTAAATGAATCAGAATTAATACCTAAGCCCATCCCCAATTTGGAACTGTTACACTTACATAACCGTCATAAGCTAGAGCATCTAGAAACCATTACAAAAAGGACCAGAGTATTTAACATTGGAGCCATAGTTTTAATCACATGCCTCGTCATAACCTTCGTTACATTCATCATAAGAGAAATCTTCAAACTTAAGCTGAAACTAATCATTCGAATTCCAATAGACAAAGTTGCAGACAGCTCACAATCAGGGTTGAACCGAGACGGTTCAATCTAAGAAGGGGGAAGTTTTGAATGAACCCGAATAGCATATGGCCCGTACGCACAGACCTCAGCAGAGTACGCGGCAGCAGTAAGACGCCAGTGTATCCAACGCGTGGAGATGTCAACCACCCTGTTACCAATTATTGAACCGCTGACATCGCAGCAGACATCCGCTGATATCGCAGTAGACCGTGGTTGCATCAACCAAGAACCATTAGTAATTGCAGCAGCCGAAACCACCACGCCGCATCGACGATTCGACATGTTTGGACAGGATAACCGCTGATATAATAGTTTAGGGCTAGGTAGTCAGGTCTAACGAACATTCAGGCAGAACAAGATAGTCAGTTCGATTTAAGAAGTGAAACAGTTCAGTCGTAAGAATCACATGTAAATCAAAGTGTAACGTTTTGCCTTTCTCTATAGAAACGTATTATAATTGCTGGAAAAACCGACTTTCGAACGGAGCCTCGGAGACCCATAGTGTTATATACCACTCGACTCAGTTCGACGAGATCGGAAAATGTATGTTTGTGTGTGTGTGCACTTCTCGAAGATATTTGATCGCGCTCAGTTTTCTCAGAGATAGCTGAACCGATTTTAACAAACTTGGGCTCATTTGAAAGCTACTGTCGGGCCATTGATAAAGTTCGAAGATCAAATGGCTGTGACTTTTGGTTCCGGAGATATGATTGTATAAGTGATGTAACCGACAAAAAGCGTTGTATTTGAACGCGCTCAATTTTCTCAGAGATGGCTGAACCGATTTTAACAAACATGGACTCGTTTGAAAGCTACTGTTGGACCATTGATCAAGTTCGAAGATCAAATGGTTGTGACTTTTCGTTATAGATATATGATGGTATAAGTGACGTAACCGACAAAACACTTTGATTTTTACCGCTCTTTTATATATAAGGGTGAACAAATTTTGAGATCACCTCTATTTTCGTGAAGCTCTAGTGCTCAAAAGTTTAAGCACCTCGAAAAAAGCCTTCATGCAAAATTTGAGCCAAATCGGACATGCGTAAGAGGTGCTGCGAGGTGTCAAACCTTTATGACAATTTTCGATCTTGAAAAAGCACCGTAGGGGGGAGTACATGAAATTTCCAAAATCGAAAATTTTGTTTGATGCCGAAACTCTTAAAACTGCATGAAACATCGAAATTTAGTGTCATCTCAAAAAAAATTTTTTTTTTTATATCAACTTTCTGGGACTGCCGACGTTTTCAAAAAATTTTTTTTTCGAGATGACACTAAATCTCGGCGTTTCATGCAATTCGAAGCCTTTTGGCATCAACAATTTTTTTTCGATTTCGAAAATTTCATGTACTCCCCCCTATGGTGATTTTTCAAGATATATGAAAACTCCACTAAGTGGACTAAGAAGGCTTTTTTTAGATTAGCATTACTGTTCTCATACAAATAGGCAACGCAAATGTCAAGCACTAGTTTGAAAAAATGATGCTGACTGTGTGACATAAACAATGAAGCATGCTTTTGTGGACTACTTCAATCAATCTGAATCAATTGGTGTCAAAATTAGTATCCGAAATTATTTAATAAAAGTATGAAATATATTTTCATGAGACTGTTATGAAAAAAGGCATTATCACACCACTAGGTGGATTAAAAAGGGTTTTTTAAAAATACATTCATGCAACTTAGCATATATATATATATATATATATATATATATATATATATATATATATATATATATATATATATATATATATATATATATATATATATATATATATATATATATATATATATATATATATATATATATATATGTATATATATATATATATATATATATATATATATATATATATATATATATATATATATATATATATATATATATATATATATATATATATATGCATATATATATATATATATATATATATATATATATATATATATATATATATATATATATATATATATATATACATATATATATATATATATATATATATATATATATATATATATATATATATATATATATAAATATATATTCCGTTCTGAGTTTATGACTGATTCTCTCTCGAAAAAGCCTCTATTATTACCTACATTATCACATGTAGTACGGTACTCCATTTAAATATTCTTTATTTTCCAGAACGTTGGATGGGTAAATATCGATGGTGAATTTACGGTTGTGACTGCCATACTTCGAAAGATTGCTCTTGTAATTATTCTTACACGTGCTGGATTAGAAATGGATCCTAACGCCTTTAAGAAGGTGTATGTCACAATATTGAAACTTGGACTTATTCCATGGATAGTTGAGTTCGTTCTGATTGGTGTAATGACTCACTATTTCCTAGAACTGCCCTGGATGTGGAGCATGATGTTAGGATCAATAATTGCCGCAGTATCTCCAGCCGTAGTAGTTCCATGTTTATTCAGATTAAGAACCAAAGGCTATGGTGTTGTTAAAGGAATACCCACGCTGATTATTGCCGTGGCAGGAATTGATGATGCTGCATCTGTTGCAGTGTATGGTATAATTTCAAGCATCATGTTCACATCCCAAGGACTAGCATTCCAAATAGCTCAAGCTCCAGTTTGTGTATTCGGAGGTCTTGGATTTGGAGTCTTGTGGGGTGCGCTATGCAAATACATTCCTGAAAGAGGAGATGCCTACGTAGTTCCTATTCGCACGCTAATGCTGTTTGGAGGTGGTCTAATGGCTGTTTTTGGAAGTGAAAAAATACATTTTGAGGGAGCAGGACCTCTAGCTGTTGTTTTTGCCGCGTTTACAGCTTCATACTTCTGGTGTGATGATGATTGGGATTTAGAAGATAATCCAGTATCAACGGCATTCGAAATATTTTGGATGATTTTCGAGCCTATTCTTTTCGGAATAACCGGAGCTTCAATAAAGGTAGGAACAAAAATGACCACTGACAATTAATATCGAACATATTTTTTACCGTTACAGATTACCGATTTAGATCCGCACCTAGTATCAATTGGAGTCGGTTGCATATATACTTGCATAATAATCCGCATAGCAGTTACTGCAAGCATTGCATTTGGAGACAAACTAAATGTTAAAGAGAAGGTAAGATCTATAATAAATGTTGAATATATATATATCAGTGCTTCCAAAACCTTCTGATATTCATTATTAAAAATAAATAACCTTTCATCCGAAATTCAGATTTAAATAAGATCGTAGGAATTAATAAATAATAATTCAGTTTGAGAAATGTGTAACTAGTCAGTCAATTCGTTACTCACATTTTCCTAAATGAAAATATGTAACTTTGCTAGCAAAAATAGTTAACCGAGACATGAAATATCAAACCGACAAACATAATTCTTACTTTCTACTATTCCGACATCACATCAACACTTCAAAACTGTTCCTCGATGAGGTACTTGGTAGATAGTTTTGTTATTTTAACTACTAACAGCTCCGGTTATTGTACGGTCCCCATGTCCCAAAATGATTTTCTGTGAAATGTAGTACCAAATAATGTGCGCAAAATTTTGACCGCTTGAGCATAACAGGCGAAACCGACAATTAGAAACAAAAAATATTTTCAGTACTTGAGCGCAGTGAACTTATCACACGTGTTGTGGCTTTGTAAAAGATACCTTTTGATTCATAATGGATTTGTGAATGTTTCACAATATGAACATCTCCTTATTCGATATTTGATTACTATTACACTAGCCAGTAGCCAGTTAAGTTTAATTTTCAAGTTTTGCTACAATACACAACAAAGTTCAATGCATTGAGCTAAACAGAATAGGACATTACTATTTCCTATACTACACATTTAATTGTCTTCAACTTGTGGTTATTTCAACACAAAACTAAATGTTCCATAAATTCGTGTCATTATTTTATATGTAATTTTTGCTCACGATAAAATGCCACCGAACCCACTGTGTATTCCTCACACCACCACCATACGAAACAGCAGCGCGCAAGTAATATAGAAAATGATGAAAAGTTTATGAAATTCACTAGAACCTTTTTCGTTTTTCGGTTATGTCGCTTGAAGTTTTAAACTTTTAAGTTGCTTTATGTAGCAAGTTTACTTTAAAGAATTTATGTTAAGGCCAAATTATTAGTTCACTGCAATCACTATCAGTTCTCTAGTTAGGCCATTAGTAAACGAACCGGGTTCACTATTATGTGTACTTCCAGAACCGGAAGCAGAGTCGGTTCGTACGGCCACCAACACGACGTACAAACTCTATTAGACTTTATTCAAATTTTGAAGATTTTATACGATTTTGCCATCGTACTCTAAACGACGATATAGATTTTTGTTGTATCCGAGAATATGCAGTAATTTTTGGTAGCACAATAAGACCTTTCATTTGACCCAAAGATTGAAAATAACGGTTCAGTTTAAAAATTCTTTTACGGTTTTTGTTTCGCCGGTTTAAGTGACGGTGTACAATATTGAACACACTTTGCCCTATAACTCCGAAACCGGATGTCGGATCCGGATGAAATTCAGGAATTCCGTATGAGACCGTGACACCTTTCATCGCTGACAAAGAGATTCATTTTGCAATATATGATAATCACTATTTTCGGTGCTTCCGAAACCGGAGACCGGAAACCAGAATAAGACGTAAAATTCTTTTACGGTTTTTGTTTCGCCGGTTTAAGTGACGGTGTACAATATTGAACACACTTTACCCTATAACTCCGGAACCGGAAGTCTGATCTGGATGAAATTCAGCAATTTCATATGAGACCGTAATACCTTTCATTTGAATCTAAGTTTGTGGAAAGCGGTCAAACCATCGCAAACAAAACTGAGTTAGATCAATTTTGGAATATATGACCACTATTTCCGCTGCTTCCGCAACCGGAGACCGGAAACCAGGATAGCCAGAATCGGTTTGTTTAGTTGCCTACTGATAATGGTTATGAATTTGTGTAGTTTTGAGACCAGTTTAGAATTTTGTCGTGAATACGACTTACTTTACTATGGGGTGCCTTTTCAAAATTAGCCATATGGAAGAATGGGCAGAACTTAATCGAGAATATCTCGACTTGTATTAATGGTAGCAACATAATTCTTTCACCATTTCATCAAAAATATGATCAGGAATTTAGGATCATATTTTGAACAGTGTGCGATAACCACAAACAAGTCAAAAATTAAGTTTTCTTAAAATTTGAAAACAACGCGGAAAACTCTTTACTTTTCCTTGGGTTTTTCGCGCAAGGACGACGATTTTGAGGTAGTCAGGCACATATCTTCAACTGAATGCGTATAAAAGGGGAGCCGTGGTCGAAAATCGATCATTTCTTTTCGTGCGTTCGGTGGAAGCAGACGTCGTGGGAGTGGAATCATCAACCAGCAGCGACGGAGAGCGCACCTTCTGCGTGGTTAGAACCTCAAACGCTCAGGTCGCATCTCTCATTCGCTTGCTGGCCATCAAGGCGTGAGGACTAGCATCGCGGGAGTTAAACCTTCAACCAGCAGCGACGGACAGAGCACCTTCTAGGGATGGGGTATCGATACAAGGTACAAAAGGCAATAAAGTATCGATACCTGTAAGTATCAATTGAAACTTGCGCAGCAATTATTTCGAAATAAAATAAAATTGTCGACTGTGGCGTTATTTTATGATGCACAGAAAGGTTTTTACATAAATTTGTTGTGTCACCAGTATACGTATATCTTGTCACATAGATTGCACTTCACCTTTCACGACTTATGGTTCACGTCAAAGAATTTCCGCAAGCTACTTTGTTTTGGCATGATGATTTCACATATCACCTATTTTCTCAAAAAATTTCATGTGTAGCTTTATGTCGATACACGGATACTACACTAAAAGCCTATTCCTATTGAGTATTTAGGGATTTTGTTGGTTTGTGCAAAATAAATGCTAAGCTAGCGGTTTAAATTGAACTGCTAGACGCGAGATGGCAGTTCAATTTAAACTGCTTTAAGCACTGATAAGTCGAAGGCGAAACGCAAAGAAATAGAAACTTACCGGCTTACCGTAGTGAACAGCTTTTTGGCAATATTGACATGTGACCGTCTGATTGTCATAGGTAACAAGTGATTTGCACGGAATTCTTGTATCCTGACCGAAAGCCACATAAGAATGTATAGGCCTCTTCAAGCGCATGCGTAACAAACGTACGCCATATAGAATACCGGGGAGTTCTTCCACTTTTCTTTTTCGATAGAGAGAATCTCTCCCTATTGGGACATAGTTTTTCAGATATAAGAATCGGTGACGCTTCAGGGAAAATCATACACACGCACTTCTATAGCACTATCTTCCATATATACTGGAATGTTGTACTTAATGTTCTCGTGCTTCAAATAGTGCACACTGTTATTGTCTTTTGCGAATTGAACTGCATCCAACTCTTTATAAAACTGGATGTAAACAACATTATTCGTCTTATTGCATTGAAGTAAATGCACACGTTTAATGTCAAGATGCATTTGCTCCTTAAGCAAACCTTCAAGTTCTCGTATCGAAGGTCGAATTTTGCACTGCCTGAAGTCAACAACAATTGTATTCTTTCGTGTCGGCGGTAGCTGTTCGTTTGGTTCACTCATTTCGAGGTCATTCTATTGTTCACTACACAATACTGTACTTGGTTTCTTCCGTCCCGAACGTAAGCGGTTTTGTTACATCGACTGACTTGGATGAGATGTGAAAGCGAACTGAGTATAGCCCTTATGAACTCTCTTTCAGTGCACTCGTTGGACGAAGCGAGATTGTCGAGAACGAGTTTCAATGACGGCTAGTACATGTCATACCAATCCATGCACGAGCCTGGCGCTTCGTCGAAGAAAAAAAATGTTCCATTGGGAACGAGTGTAATCTATACCTTTCACGCAGGTGTAGTCGATACCTTTCACGCAGCCCACCTGGGTTCGATTCCCAAACCCATACACAAAAAAAAATGTTCCATTGGGAACGAGTATAATCTATACCTTTCACGCAGGTGTAGTCGATACCTTTCACGCAGCCCACCTGGGTTCGATTCCCAAACCCATACACAAACCCAAACAAAAAATATTCCGTCGTAATGGAAATTGACTTTGGAATCTGTTGCGATACTGTAAGTATCGAGACAAAAAGTATCGATACTAACAGTATCGCTCTGATTTTATATCGATGCAAAAAATACCCGATTCTTGAAAGAAAGTATTGATACCACAAAGTATCGACTCGGTATCGGACATCCCTAGCACCTTCTGCGTGGTTAAAACCTGAAACGCTCAGGTCGCAACTCTTTTTTCACTGAAATATTTAAATCCGAAACGAAATGATTGACATCAAAATTCTGTATAGTTCTATTTAGAACAATAATTGTATACCCAAAGAATTAAGCGAAATTTTCTTCACCATACTGTAAACGGCCCATTTTTCAACCACTTGTAGTTTGTAGTAGAACTTGCTTCTAATTTACTATTTAAAATGCATAGCACCGACTTAGAAGCCATTAATGAAAGGTTCCTTTCAGAATCACCATTATTTTATCATAAAGAACTATATTTGATATTTCTTAATATTTATTTGTGTGTCAGAATGTTTATTGTAACTAATCTGTACTTTAGTTTAGGAGTATCGATTCAAATTCTAGTTGTCGATCAACTAATTGATATTCGAAATTATAATGATAGAGTATCAGTTTTATTTGTATTCACGACATCCAGTTATGTCTCTGACATTACACACCCGTACTTTTTTTACGGTTTTTGGTTCGCCGGTTTAAGTGACGATGTACAATATTTAACACACTTTACCTTATAAGTCGTATCCGGATGAAATTCAGGAATTCCGTATGGGACGAAACGACTTTTCATTTGGATCTAAGTTTGTCAAAACCCGTTTAGCCATCTCCGAGAAAACCTGGAGAGATTATTTGACACACACACAGACATTGCTTTCTCGATGAACTGACTCGAATGGTATGACACTTGGCCAATTTTTACTGGTCGGTTTTTCAAGTGATTGCATAACCTTTCCATATGAGAAAGGTAATAAAACCGTATAACATCGTTCCAAATTGTGTATAAAGAGAAGGTAAGAAATTATTTGAATGAGTTGTGAAATTGAAATGCTTCATAGCGTTGAACAGTTGACTTTTTCTGTTTTATTTCCATCCGATTGTGAATTTCCTGCCAACCGAGTTCTAGCGACGTTTACGCTTGGCACACCTGATCTTTGGTCACACTGTTTGACCCCACGTCTAGCTTCGGAAATTCCCGGGAAGTAGGAAGGAAGCAGCAATACAACCAACGCGCCTCGACAGAACGACGCCGTTCGTCAGTCATCCCTACGGCAGTTGGAATCATTACTATCAGCCAGTCCAAACCTACACCGTTCATAGCGTTCTTGGTGAGCCGTCGCATGTATGAGCGGCTCCCGTGGGAGGACCGGAGAGGTGTTTCGTTTTGGTTCTATGCTCGACTTCGTCAGAAAACAAAAGAAAACTCGAGATTCTCAAATTTTTGTTGTCTTTTTAAATGATTTTAAACCAGTTGCGATTATAAAAACCTGTTTTAATCCACCTAGTGGTGTAATGATGCCATTCTCAAATATAATATTGTAGTATTCTATTCTGAATTCTGGAATATACGACCACTATTTCCGGTTCTTCCGGAACCGAAGACCGGGACCCAGGATAGCTGGAACCGGTTTTTTTAGTTGATTACTGATAATGGCTATCGACATTATTATAGACATTATAGTACACTATTGAAAAACCTGTCTGATTTGGCCCATGCCAGCATCAGAACGTGTTCTGAGTACGAGAACAGTGGAAGTCACCAGTCGTCGTGACAGCGCTGCTCAGTTAATTTGCCCAGAATTACAGCTGGATTTCATTGTATGTATAGACTCAACATTGATTTATGCCAAAACGTTCTACTGCTACAAATCTGCTTTCGCTTACGAAATCTGTTACAAATTCTATGGCCGCTTTTACCAAACAGACGTCATTTACGCGGATCTCTCAGCAGCATTCGATAAAATAAATCACGCTATCGCCATTGATAAACTAGACAAACTCGGTTTTGGCTCGAACATCGACATCTTGCCGTATCAATCGGTGGTTGTGTATCTGATGAGTTTTGCGCTTCTTCCGGAATTCCACAAGGCAGTCATCTAGGACCACTGATATTCTCGATGTACTTTAACGATGTGAATTTTGTCCTGGAAAGGTCACGGCTTTCATTTGTTGATGATCTAAAAATTTATAACATAATCCGTAAAATAGATGATGCGATATTCCAGCAACGCCAACTGTTTATTTTTGCTGAATGGTTCTGAATCCCCAGAAATGTTCGATCATAACGTTCACACAAACGAAAAATCATGCTCGATTCGACTACTTCATTGGTGATACTTCCATTAAAAGGATGACATGTGTGAAAGATCTGGGCATTTTCCTCGATGAGCTACATAGTCCCGAAAGCTTCCAGATGCTTCGGATTTGTAATACGGATAACCAAAAATATCAATGATATTTAGTACCTGAAAACTGTGTACTGTTCACTGGTTCGTTTTATTTTTGAATATTGCTCAGTGGTATGGTGGTATGGAATGGATACAACGCAGATTTATTCGCTTTGCACAGCGCCAGTTGCCTTGGAATAATCCACAACAGCTTCCGAGTTATGAAAGTCGAGCGATGTTAATTGGAATTGACACACTGCATGTTCGACGTAATTTATCACGAGCAATGGCAATATCTGATATTTTAACTCAGGGGTTCCCAAACTAGTTTGGGTCATGGACCCCTTCACTAAAATGAACTCAGACCCCCACCAACAAATTCCTTTGCAAATTAAATTTCTTGCTTTTTTAATATTGATGTAAAATATTCACCAATTTCTGGTCAAATAAACACAACTATTTTAGCGTAAATATTTCAAATAAAAACTTATATCAAACAATAGTTCAATACGTCGGGCTTTTTCTTCATACAAAACTTAATTGGTCTGCTCACATTGACTTCAGGATTAAAAGAGCTTGCATGGCTTTCGGCCAATGCAGACGAGTTTTTAGAAGGTCATGGGAACTTAAACCCAGATATATACATTGGATCTACACAGCTATCGTTAGACCAATTTTTGTATTCAGATGTCTTGTATGGTGGCAAAAAGGAAAAGTTGCAGCAGTTCAGTTGAGTCATCCCCAAAGGATGGTCCTAATAACGATGACGGGAGCATTCACGACAACTCCTACTGCTGCTCTAGAGGCGCTACTGTGCATTGAACCAGTGCATACCGACTTAAGATAACAGGGCTTTGGAACAGTAATCCTATATATTATGCTACTAGCCACACTCGCTTGTAGTCTCAAATGGTTACCTGGGATGAATATTTACTCGCTCCTAGTGACCTAACTCTCACATGCAGTTTTCCTTTCAAAACATTTAATGTAAGATATCCTCTTCGTGAGGAATGGTTGACTGGTTATTTTAAATGACAACTTGATGAACACATAGTTTGTTATACGGACGGTTCTCTGTTGAATGGTCGTTCTGGTGCTGGTGTCTACTGTCGTGAAATGAGGCTGGAGCAGTCTCATTCACTTGGTAGATACTGTACTGTATTCGAAGCAGAAATCTAAGCGATTCTGTGTTGAATACAATCGGCACTTCAGCAGAGGATCTGTGGTAAACGAATATATTTTTGTTCCGACAATCAGGTAGCTTTAAAAGCACACAGTTCGAATGATTCGCGCTCGAATCTAGTGATCGCATGTCGAACTCAAAATGAAGACCTTGGCATCTCAAATGCTGTTTACTTCGTATGGGTACCCGGCCATTCTGGTATTACTGGGAATGAATGTGCTGATGTGTTGGCTAGAGCTGGTCCAACGAATGATTTCGTTGGTCCTGAACCAGCTTTATCACTTTCAACTAGTTGGATAAAGCACAAGATTTGTTCTTGGACTGCATCCAAACATGCCAGCAAAAGGATATTCTCTCGTTTGTCACCCAATGTGATAAGGAGCTATAGTCAGAAGGGTTCATCGTTCTTCCTGGAGTGAATAAATCCTATCTGTATTCACCTTAAATAGGGTTTAGTAGATTGTTTGGCATCTCCTATGGGGTACCGAATTCACTTCTGCTCGTACATACTGCGATTCGTTCTGCATTCTTCCTAGAGTGCAGAGTGGTATAGCTTTTGTAAAGTCTCTAAATCCTCTCTGAGGTTGGAGGTTTTATTAACTGTGCATCGTTCTTCAGAAAGAACGCACATAGTAACAAACCTTAATAGGTTTTACAGCAGACTGTTCGAGACCAGGTAGAGGTTCAGAATTTACTTCTGTTTCCACTAAATGTGATCCCTGCAGATTGTTCAGCATCCCATTGGAGTGCAGAATTTACTTCTGCTTTTTTGTCGTGAATACGACTTACTTTACTATGGGGTGCCTTTTCAAAATTAGCCATATGGAAGAATGGGCCGAACTTAATCGTGAATATCTCGACTTGTATTAATGGTAGCAACATAATTCTTTCACCATTTCATCAAAAATATGATCAGGAATTTAGGATAATATTTTGAACAATGTGAGATAACTACAAACAACTCAAAAATTAAGTTTTCTCAAAATTTGAAAATAATGCGGAAAACTCTTTACTTTCGCTTGGATTTTTCGCGCAAGGACGACGATTTTGAGGCAGTCAGGCACATATCTTCAACTGAATGCGTATAAAAGGGAAATCGTGGTCGAAAATCGATCATTTCTTTTCGTGCGTTCGGTGGAAGCAGACGTCGTGGGAGTTGAGCCATCAACCAGCAGCGACGGAGAGTGCACCTTTTGCGTGGTTAAAACCTCAAACGCTCAGGTAGCAACTCTCATTCGCTTGCTGGCCATCAAGGCGAGAAGACTGCCACCGCGAGAGTTAAACCATCAACCAGCAGCGACGGAGAGTGTACCTTTTGCGTGATTAAAACCTCAAACGCTCAGGTAGCAACTCTCATTTGCTTTTCGGTAGTCGTAACGAGAAGTTCAAATTTCAGATATTAGTTCCGCAATATAGGTTTAGTATTCAGAGCCTGCGTGCTGAAACTGTATTCCGGAACTAATTTCAGTTTCGAAATTGCAGTTCTAGAATTCAAACTGGATTCTGAGTCTGTTATTGGTTCTAAATTTAGTTCTTGA